>NC_091257.1:10022500-10325530 GCF_042477335.2 Ovis canadensis
ATGGTTTTCCCTCGAGTCTTTCCCACGAGGCTTTCCCACGAGGCTTTCCCACAGGGCTGTCCCACGTGCACACGTGGTGGGTGTCGATCCTCGGCTTGAACGTCAAGGCAGTGCAGGGAAAACAGGTTCCTCTGGAATGGACTGACACATCTGGGGGACTCTTGGAATGGTGGCACGACCCTGGAGTTCCTCTCGCCTTTCCTGTGGAGAGTGCCTCCTCTTGAGATGCGACGGGAACGCCGGGAATTCTTTCCCTATGAAACATGGAAAGGATCCCTCATCTCGAGCTAGGAGGCGGAAAAGGGGCTCCCCTGGATGTGTGCGGGACCCCACGTGCTTCCTCTCGAGTGAGACGTGTATGTCGGGGAACTTCTTGAGTGGCAGCAAGGGTGTGTAAGACCCTTTGGAAGTTCCAGTGGTTAGATGTGATTGGCCTCGAGAAGCCTCAGCGGAAATGGGCCTCATCACGCCTGGAGGGCAAAACCTCCTGGATTTTCTCGAGTTGCGGCAGGAGCTCTCGACTTACGACGGGGACCTCAGGGACCCGCTCTGGTGGCCTCAGGAAAGGCCAGTCCCCATGCGAGTTCCTCAGGGGCGTCTCGGGATTCCTCTCCCGTCGATGCCGGGGCCTAAGACCTTGTGTGGAGTCGGGGCCGGAACCTGAGGATTCCTCTCCAGTGCTGACATGGATCTTGGGGTACTTCTGGAGTCTCCCCATGGGAGTCAGTCCTCGTCTCGAATGCGGGCATGCACTTGCGCTTTCCTCCAGAGCGGTAGCAGCAGTGTCACGCAGTCCGCCGCGTGGATCAAAGGATCTATGGTTTTCCCTCGAGTCTTTCCCACGAGGCTTTCCCACGAGGCTTTCCCACAGGGCTGTCCCACGTGCACACGTGGTGGGAGTCGATCCTCGGCTTGAACGTCAAGGCAGTGCAGGGAAAACAGGTTCCTCTGGAATGGACTGACACATCTGGGGGACTCTTGGGATGGTTGCACGACCCTGGAGTTCCTCTCGCCTTTCCTGTGGAGAGCGCCTCCTCTTGAGATGCGACGGGAATGCCGAGAATTCTTTCCCTAAGAAACAGGGAAAGGATCCCTCATCTCGAGCTAGGAGGCGTAAACGGGGCTCCCCTGGATGTGTGCGGGACCCCACGTTCTTCCTCTCGAGTGGAGACGGGTATGTCGGGGAACTTCTTGAGTTGCAGCAATGGTGTGAAGGACCCTTTGGAAGTTCCAGTGGTTAGATGTGATTAGCCTCGAGAAGCCTCAGCGGAAATGGGCCTCATCTCGCCTGGAGGGCAAAACCTCCTGGATTTTCTCGAGTTGCGGCAGGTGCTCTCGACTTACGACGGGGACCTCAGGGACCCGCTCTGGTGGCCTCATGAAAGGCCAGTCCCCATGCGAGTTCCTCGGGGGCTTCTCGGGATTCCTCTCCCGTCGATGCCGGGGCCGAAGACCTTGTGTGGAGTCGGGGCCGGAACCTGAGGATTCCTCTCCAGTGCTGACATGGATCTTGGGGTACTTCTGGAGTCTCCCCAGGGGAGTCAGTCCTCGTCTCGAATGCGGCCATGCACTTGCGCTTTCCTCCACAGCGGCAGCAGCAGTGTCACGCAGTCCGCCGCGTGGTTCAAAGGATCTATGGTTTTCCCTCGAGTCTTTCCCACGAGGCTTTCCCACGTGGCTTTCCCACAGGGCTGTCCCACGTGCACACGTGGTGGGAGTCGATCCTCGGCTTGAACGTCAAGGCAGTGCAGGGAAAACAGGTTCCTCTGGAATGGACTGACACATCTGGGGGACTCTTGGAATGGTGGCACGACCCTGGAGTTCCTCTCGCCTTTCCTGTGCAGAGCGCCTCCTCTTGAGATGCGACGGGAACGCCGGGAATTCTTTCCCTACGAAACAGGGAAAGGATCCCTCATCTCGAGCTAGGAGGCGGAAACGGGGCTCCCCTGGATGTGTGCGGGACCCACGTGCTTCCTCTCGAGTGGAGACGGGTATGTCGGGGAACTTCTTGAGTTGCAGAAAGGGTGTGAAGGACCCTTTGGAAGTTCCAGTGGTTAGACGTGATTGGCCTCGAGAAGCCTCAGCGGAAATGGGCCTCATCTCCCCTGGAGGGCAAAACCTCCTGGATTTTCTCGAGTTGCGGCAGGTGCTCTCGACTTATGACGGGGACCTGAGGGAACCGCTCTGGTGGCCTCAGGAAAGGCCAGTCCCCATGCGAGTTCCTTGGGGGCCTCTCGGGATTCCTCTCCCGTCGATGCCGGGGCCTAAGACCGTGTGTGGAGTCGGGGCCGGAACCTGAGGATTCCTCTCCAGTGCTGACTTGGATCTTGGGGTACTTCTGGAGTCTCCCCAGGGGAGTCAGTCCTCGTCTCGAATGCGGGCATGCACTTGCGCTTTCCTCCAGAGCGGTAGCAGCAGTGTCACGCAGTCTGCCGCGTGGATCAAAGGATCTATGGATTTCCCTCGATTCTTTCCCACGAGGCTTTCCCACGTGGCTTTCCCACAGGGCTGTCCCACGTGCACACGTGGTGGGAGTCGATCCTCGGCTTGAACGTCAAGGCAGTGCAGGGAAAACCGGTTCCTCTGGAATGGACTGACACATCTGGGGGACTCTTGGAATGGTGGCACGACCCTGGAGTTCCTCTCGCCTTTCCTGTGGAGAGCGCCTCCTCTTGAGATGCGACGGGAACGCCGGGAATTCTTTCCCTACGAAACAGGGAAAGGATCCCTCATCTCGAGCTAGGAGGCGGAAACGGGGCTCCCCTGGATGTGTGCGGGACCCCACGTGCTTCCTCTCGAGTGCAGACGGGTATGTCGGGGAACTTCTTGAGTTGCAGCAAGGGTGTGAAGGACCCTTTGGAAGTTCCAGTGGTTAGATGTGATTGGCCTCGAGAAGCCTCAGCGGAAATGGGCCTCATCTCGCCTGGAGGTGAAAACATCCTGGATTTTCTCGAGTTGCGGCAGGTGCTCTCGACTTACGACGGGGACCTCAGGGACCCGCTCTGGTGGCCTCAGGAAAGGCCAGTCCCCATGCGAGTTCCTCGGGGGCCTCTCGGGATTCCTCTCCCGTCGATGCCGGGGCCTAAGACCTTGTGTGGAGTCGGGGCCGGAACCTGAGGATTCCTCTCCAGTGCTGACATGGATCTTGGGGTACTTCTGGAGTCTCCCCAGGGGAGTCAGTCCTCGTCTCGAATGCGGGAAAGCACTTGCGCTTTCCTCCAGAGCGGTAGCAGCAGTGTCACGCAGTCCGCCGCGTGGATCAAAGGATCTATGGTTTTCCCTCGAGTCTTTCCCACGAGGCTTTCCCACGAGGCTTTCCCACAGGGCTGTCCCACGTGCACACGTGGTGGGAGTCGATCCTCGGCTTGAACGTCAAGGCATTGCAGGGAAAACAGGTTCCTCTGGAATGGACTGACACATCTGGGGGACTCTTAGAATGGTGGCACGACCCTGGAGTTCCTCTCGCCTTTCCTGTGGAGAGCGCCTCCTCTTGAGATGCGACGGGAACGCCGGGAATTCTTTCCCTACGAAACAGGGAAAGGATCCCTCATCTCGAGCTAGGAGGCGGAAACGGGGCTCCCCTGGATGTGTGCAGGACACCACGTGCTTCCTCACGAGTGGAGACGGGTATGTCGGGGAACTTCTTGAGTTGCAGCAAGGGTGTGAAGGACCCTTTGGAAGTTCCAGTGGTTAGATGTGATTGGCCTCGAGAAGCCTCAGCGGAAATGGGCCTCATCTCGCCTGGAGGGCAAAACCTCCTGGATTTTCTCGAGTTTCGGCAGGTGCTCTCGACATTCGACGGGGACTTCAGGGACCCGCTCTGGTGGCCTCAGGAAAGGCCAGTCCCCATGCGAGTTCCTCGGGGGCCTCTCGGGATTCCTCTCCCGTCGATGCCGGGGCCTAAGACCTTGTGTGGAGTCGGGGCCGGAACCTGAGGATTCCTCTCCAGTGCTGACATGGATCTTGGGGTACTTCTGGAGTCTCCCCAGGGGAGTCAGTCCTCGTCTCGAATGCGGGCATGCACTTGCGCTTTCCTCCAGAGCGGTAGCAGCAGTGTCACGCAGTCCGCCTCGTGGATCAAAGGATCTATGGTTTTCCCTCGAGTCTTTCCCACGAGGCTTTCCCACGAGGCTTTCCCACAGGGCTGTCCCACGTGCACACGTGGTGGGAGTCGATCCTCGGCTTGAACGTCAAGGCAGTGCAGGGAAAACAGGTTCCTCTGGAATGGACTGACACATCTGGGGGACTCTTGGAATGGTGGCACGACCCTGGAGTTCCTCTCGCCTTTCCTGTGGAGAGCGCCTCCTCTTGAGATGCGACGGGAACGCCGGGAATTCTTTCCCTACGAAACAGGGAAAGGATCCCTCATCTCGAGCTAGGAGGCGGGAACGGGGCTCCCCTGGATGTGTGCGGGACCCCACGTGCTTCCTCTCGAGTGGAGACGTGTATTTCGGGGAACTACTTGAGTTGCAGCAAGGGTGTGAAGGACCCTTTGGAAGTTTCAGTGGTTAGACGTGATTAGCCTCGAGAAGCCTCAGCGGAAATGGGCCTCATCTCGTCTGGAGGGCAAAACCTCCTGGATTTTCTCGAGTTGCGGCAGGTGCTCTCGACTTACGACGGGGACCTCAGGGACCCACTCTGGTGGCCTCAGAAAGGCCAGTCCCCATGCGAGTTCCTCGGGGGCCTCTCGGGATTCCTCTCCCGTCGATGCCGGGGCCTAAGACCTTGTGTGGAGTCGGGGCCGGAACCTGAGGATTCCTCTCCAGTGCTGACATGGATCTTGGGGTACTTCTGGAGTCTCCCCAGGGGAGTCAGTCCTCGTCTCGAATGCGGGCATGCACTTGCACTTTCCTCCAGAGCGGTAGCAGCAGTGTCACCCAGTCCGCCGCGTGGATCAAAGGATCTATGGTTTTCCCTCGAGTCTTTCCCACGAGGCTTTCCCACGAGGCTTTCCCACAGGGCTGTCCCACGTGCACACGTGGTGGGAGTCGATCCTCGGCTTGAACGTCAAGGCAGTGCAGGGAAAACAGGTTCCTCTGGAATGGACTGACACATCTGGGGGACTCTTGGAATGGTGGCATGACCCTGGAGTTCCTCTCGCCTTTCCTGTGGAGAGCGCCTCCTCTTGAGATGCGACGGGAACGCCCGGAATTCTTTCCCTACGAAACAGGGAAAGGATCCCTCATCTCGAGCTAGGAGGCGGAAACGGGGCTCCCCTGGATGTGTGCGGGACCCCACGTGCTTCCTCTCGAGTGCAGACGGGTATGTCGGGGAACTTCTTGAGTTGCAGCAAGGGTGTGAAGGACCCTTTGGAAGTTCCAGTGGTTAGATGTGATTGGCCTCGAGAAGCCTCAGCGGAAATGGGCCTCATCTCGCCTGGAGGGCAAAACCTCCTGGATTTTCTCGAGTTGCGGCAGGTGCCCTCGACTTACGACGGGGACCTCAGGGACCCGCTCTGGTGGCCTCAGGAAAGGCCAGTCCCCATGCGAGTTCCTCGGGGGCCTCTCGGGATTCCTCTCCCGTCGATGCCGGGGCCTAAGACCTTGTGTGGAGTCGGGGCCGGAACCTGAGGATTCCTCTCCAGTGCTGACATGGATCTTGGGGTACTTCTGGAGTCTCCCCAGGGGAGTCAGTCCTCGTCTCGAATGCGGGCATGCACTTGTGCTTTCCTCCAGAGCGGTAGCAGCAGTGTCACGCAGTCCGCCGCGTGGATCAAAGGATCTATGGTTTTCCCTCGAGTCTTTCCCACGAGGCTTTCCCACGAGGCTTTCCCACAGGGCTGTCCCACGTGCACACGTGGTGGGAGTCGATCCTCGGCTTGAACGTCAAGGCAGTGCAGGGAAAACAGGTTCCTCTGGAATGGACTGACACATCTGGGGTCTCTTGGAATGGTGGCACGACCCTTGAGTTCCTCTCGGCTTTCCTGTGCAGAGCTCCTCCTTTTGAGATGCGACGGGAACGCCGGGAATTCTTTCCCTACGAAACAGGGAAAGGATCCCTCATCTCGAGCTAGGAGGCGGAAAAGGGGCTCCCGTGGATGTGTGCGGGACCCCACGTGTTTCGCCTCGAGTGGAGACGGGTATGTCGCGGAACTTCTTGAGTTGCAGCAAGGGTGTGTAGGACCCTTTGGAAGTTCCAGTGGTTAGATGTGATTGGCCTCGAGAAGCCTCAGCGGAAATGGGCCTCATCTCGCCTGGAGGGCAAAACCTCCTGGATTTTCTCGAGTTGCGGCAGGTGCTCTCGACTTACGACGGCGACCTCAGGGACCCGCTCTGGTGGCCTCAGGAAAGGCCAGTCCCCAAGCGAGTTCCTCGGGGGCCTCTCGGGATTCCTCTCACGTCGATGTCGGGGCCTAAGACCTTGTGTGGAGTCGGGCCGGAACCTGAGGATTCCTCTCCAGTACTGACATGGATCTTGGGGTACTTCTGGAGTCTCCCCAGGGGAGTCAGTCCTCGTCTCGAATGCGGGCATGCACTTGCGCTTTCCTCCAGGGCGGTAGCAGCAGTGTCACGCAGTCCGCCGCGTGGATCAAAGGATCTATGGTTTTCCCTCGAGTCTTTCCCACGAGGCTTTCCCACGAGGCTTTCCCACAGGGCTGTCCCACGTGCACACGTGGTGGGAGTCGATCCTCGGCTTGAACGTCAAGGCAGTGCAGGGAAAACCGGTTCCTCTGGAATGGACTGACACATCTGGGGACTCTTGGAATGGTGGCACGACCCTGGAGTTCCTCTCGCCTTTCCTGTGGAGAGCGCCTCCTCTTGAGATGCGACGGGAACGCCGGGAATTCTTTCCCTACGAAACAGGGAAAGGATCCCTCATCTCGAGCTAGGAGGCGGAAACGGGGCTCCCCTGGATGTGTGCGGGACCCCACGTGCTTCCTCTCGAGTGGAGACGTGTATTTCGGGGAACTACTTGAGTTGCAGCAAGGGTGTGAAGGACCCTTTGGAAGTTTCAGTGGTTAGACGTGATTAGCCTCGAGAAGCCTCAGCGGAAATGGGCCTCATCTCGTCTGGAGGGCAAAACCTCCTGGATTTTCTCGAGTTGCGGCAGGTGCTCTCGACTTACGACGGGGACCTCAGGGACCCACTCTGGTGGCCTCAGAAAGGCCAGTCCCCATGCGAGTTCCTCGGGGGCCTCTCGGGATTCCTCTCCCGTCGATGCCGGGGCCTAAGACCTTGTGTGGAGTCGGGGCCTGAACCTGAGGATTCCTCTCCAGTGCTGACATGGATCTTGGGGTACTTCTGGAGTCTCCCCAGGGGAGTCAGTCCTCGTCTCGAATGCGGGCATGCACTTGCACTTTCCTCCAGAGCGGTAGCAGCAGTGTCACCCAGTCCGCCGCGTGGATCAAAGGATCTATGGTTTTCCCTCGAGTCTTTCCCACGAGGCTTTCCCACGAGGCTTTCCCACAGGGCTGTCCCACGTGCACACGTGGTGGGAGTCGATCCTCGGCTTGAACGTCAAGGCAGTGCAGGGAAAACAGGTTCCTCTGGAATGGACTGACACATCTGGGGGACTCTTGGAATGGTGGCATGACCCTGGAGTTCCTCTCGCCTTTCCTGTGGAGAGCGCCTCCTCTTGAGATGCGACGGGAACGCCCGGAATTCTTTCCCTACGAAACAGGGAAAGGATCCCTCATCTCGAGCTAGGAGGCGGAAACGGGGCTCCCCTGGATGTGTGCGGGACCCCACGTGCTTCCTCTCGAGTGCAGACGGGTATGTCGGGGAACTTCTTGAGTTGCAGCAAGGGTGTGAAGGACCCTTTGGAAGTTCCAGTGGTTAGATGTGATTGGCCTCGAGAAGCCTCAGCGGAAATGGGCCTCATCTCGCCTGGAGGGCAAAACCTCCTGGATTTTCTCGAGTTGCGGCAGGTGCCCTCGACTTACGACGGGGACCTCAGGGACCCGCTCTGGTGGCCTCAGGAAAGGCCAGTCCCCATGCGAGTTCCTCGGGGGCCTCTCGGGATTCCTCTCCCGTCGATGCCGGGGCCTAAGACCTTGTGTGGAGTCGGGGCCGGAACCTGAGGATTCCTCTCCAGTGCTGACATGGATCTTGGGGTACTTCTGGAGTCTCCCCAGGGGAGTCAGTCCTCGTCTCGAATGCGGGCATGCACTTGTGCTTTCCTCCAGAGCGGTAGCAGCAGTGTCACGCAGTCCGCCGCGTGGATCAAAGGATCTATGGTTTTCCCTCGAGTCTTTCCCACGAGGCTTTCCCACGAGGCTTTCCCACAGGGCTGTCCCACGTGCACACGTGGTGGGAGTCGATCCTCGGCTTGAACGTCAAGGCAGTGCAGGGAAAACAGGTTCCTCTGGAATGGACTGACACATCTGGGGTCTCTTGGAATGGTGGCACGACCCTTGAGTTCCTCTCGGCTTTCCTGTGCAGAGCTCCTCCTTTTGAGATGCGACGGGAACGCCGGGAATTCTTTCCCTACGAAACAGGGAAAGGATCCCTCATCTCGAGCTAGGAGGCGGAAAAGGGGCTCCCGTGGATGTGTGCGGGACCCCACGTGTTTCGCCTCGAGTGGAGACGGGTATGTCGCGGAACTTCTTGAGTTGCAGCAAGGGTGTGTAGGACCCTTTGGAAGTTCCAGTGGTTAGATGTGATTGGCCTCGAGAAGCCTCAGCGGAAATGGGCCTCATCTCGCCTGGAGGGCAAAACCTCCTGGATTTTCTCGAGTTGCGGCAGGTGCTCTCGACTTACGACGGGGACCTCAGGGACCCGCTCTGGTGGCCTCAGGAAAGGCCAGTCCCCAAGCGAGTTCCTCGGGGGCCTCTCGGGATTCCTCTCACGTCGATGTCGGGGCCTAAGACCTTGTGTGGAGTCGGGCCGGAACCTGAGGATTCCTCTCCAGTACTGACATGGATCTTGGGGTACTTCTGGAGTCTCCCCAGGGGAGTCAGTCCTCGTCTCGAATGCGGGCATGCACTTGCGCTTTCCTCCAGGGCGGTAGCAGCAGTGTCACGCAGTCCGCCGCGTGGATCAAAGGATCTATGGTTTTCCCTCGAGTCTTTCCCACGAGGCTTTCCCACGAGGCTTTCCCACAGGGCTGTCCCACGTGCACACGTGGTGGGAGTCGATCCTCGGCTTGAACGTCAAGGCAGTGCGGGGAAAACCGGTTCCTCTGGAATGGACTGACACATCTGGGGACTCTTGGAATGGTGGCACGACCCTGGAGTTCCTCTCGCCTTTCCTGTGGAGAGCGCCTCCTCTTGAGATGCGACGGGAACGCCGGGAATTCTTTCCCTACGAAACAGGGAAAGGATCCCTCATCTCGAGCTAGGAGGCGGAAACGGGGCTCCCCTGGATGTGTGCGGGACCCCACGTGCTTCCTCTCGAGTGCAGACGGGTATGTCGGGGAACTTCTTGAGTTGCAGCAAGGGTGTGAAGGACCCTTTGGAAGTTCCAGTGGTTAGATGTGATTGGCCTCGAGAAGCCTCAGCGGAAATGGGCCTCATCTCGCCTGGAGGGCAAAACCTCCTGGATTTTTTCGAGTTGCGGCAGGTGCTCTCGACTTACGACGGGGACCTCAGGGACCCGCTCTGGTGGCCTCAGGAAAGGCCAGTCCCCATGCGAGTTCCTCGGGGGCCTCTCGGGATTCCTCTCCCGTCGATGCCGGGGCCTAAGACCTTGTGTGGAGTCGGGGCCGGAACCTGAGGATTCCTCTTCAGTGCTGACATGGATCTTGGGGTACTTCTGGAGTCTCCCCAGGGGAGTCAGTCCTCGTCTCGAATGCGGGCATGCACTTGCGCTTTCCTCCAGAGCGGTAGCAGCAGTGTCACGCAGTCCGCCGCGTAGATCAAAGGATCTATGGTTTTCCCTCGAGTCTTTCCCACGAGGCTTTCCCACGAGGCTTTCCCACAGGGCTGTCCCACGTGCACACGTGGTGGGAGTCGATCCTCGGCTTGAACGTCAAGGCAGTGCAGGGAAAACAGGTTCCTCTGGAGTGGACTGACACATCTGGGGGACTCTTGGAATGGTGGCATGACCCTGGAGTTCCTCTCGCCTTTCCTGTGGAGAGCGCCTCCTCTTGAGATGCGACGGGAACGCCGGGAATTCTTTCCCTACGAAACAGGGAAAGGATCCCTCATCTCGAGCTAGGAGGCGGAAACGGGGCTCCCCTGGATGTGTGCGGGACCCCAGGTGCTTCCTCTCGAGTGCAGACGGGTATGTCGGGGAACTTCTTGAGTTGCAGCAATGGTGTGAAGGACCATGTGGAAGTTCCAGTGGTTAGATGTGATTGGCCTCGAGAAGCCTCAGCGGAAATGGGCCTCATCTCGCCTGGAGGTGAAAACCTCCTGGATTTTCTCGAGTTGGGGCAGGTGCTCTCGACTTACGACGGGGACCTCAGGGACCCGCTCTGGTGGCCTCAGGAAAGGCCAGTCCCCATGCGAGTTCCTCGGGGGCCTCTCGGGATTCCTCTCCCGTCGATGCCGGGGCCTAAGACCTTGTGTGGAGTCGGGGCCGGAACCTGAGGATTCCTCTCCAGTGCTGACATGGATCTTGGGGTACTTCTGGAGTCTCCCCAGGGGAGTCAGTCCTCGTCTCGAATGCGGGAAAGCACTTGCGCTTTCCTCCAGAGCGGTAGCAGCAGTGTCACGCAGTCCGCCGCTTGGATCAAAGGATCTATGGTTTTCCCTCGAGTCTTTCCCACGAGGCTTTCCCACGAGGCTTTCCCACAGGGCTGTCCCACGTGCACACGTGGTGGGAGTCGATCCTCGGCTTGAACGTCAAGGCATTGCAGGGAAAACAGGTTCCTCTGGAATGGACTGACACATCTGGGGGACTCTTAGAATGGTGGCACGAACCTGGAGTTCCTCTCGCCTTTCCTGTGGAGAGCGCCTCCTCTTGCGATGCGACGGGAACGCCGGGAATTCTTTCCCTACGAAACAGGGAAAGGATCCCTCATCTCGAGCTAGGAGGCGGAAACGGGGCTCCCCTGGATGTGTGCAGGACACCACGTGCTTCCTCACGAGTGGAGACGGGTATGTCGGGGAACTTCTTGAGTTGCAGCAAGGGTGTGAAGGACCCTTTGGAAGTTCCAGTGGTTAGATGTGATTGGCCTCGAGAAGCCTCAGCGGAAATGGGCCTCATCTCGCCTGGAGGGCAAAACCTCCTGGATTTTCTCGAGTTTCGGCAGGTGCTCTCGACTTACGACGGGGACTTCAGGGACCCGCTCTGGTGGCCTCAGGAAAGGCCAGTCCCCATGCGAGTTCCTCGGGGGCCTCTCGGGATTCCTCTCCCGTTGATGCCGGGGCCTAAGACCTTGTGTGGAGTCGGGGCCGGAACCTGAGGATTCCTCTCCAGTGCTGACATGGATCTTGGGGTACTTCTGGAGTCTCCACAGGGGAGTCAGTCCTCGTCTCGAATGCGGGCATGCACTTGCGCTTTCCTCCAGAGCGGTAGCAGCAGTTTCACGCAGTCCGCCTCGTGGATCAAAGGATCTATGGTTTTCCCTCGAGTCTTTCCCACGAGGCTTTCCCACGAGGCTTTCCCACAGGGCTGTCCCACGTGCACACGTGGTGGGAGTCGATCCTCGGCTTGAACGTCAAGGCAGTGCAGGGAAAACAGGTTCCTCTGGAATGGACTGACACATCTGGGGGACTCTTGGAATGGTGGCATGACCCTGGAGTTCCTCTCGCCTTTCCTGTGGAGAGCGCCTCCTCTTGAGATGCGACGGGAACGCCCGGAATTCTTTCCCTACGAAACAGGGAAAGGATCCCTCATCTCGAGCTAGGAGGCGGAAACGGGGCTCCCCTGGATGTGTGCGGGACCTCACGTGCTTCCTCTCGAGTGCAGACGGGTATGTCGGGGAACTTCTTGAGTTGCAGCAAGGGTGTGAAGGACCCTTTGGAAGTTCCATTGGTTAAATGTGATTGGCCTCGAGAAGCCGCAACGGAAATGGGCCTCATCTCGCCTGGAGGGCAAAACCTCCTGGATTTTCTCGAGTTGCGGCAGGTGCTCTCGACTTACGACGGGGACCTCAGGGACCCGCTCTGGTGGCCTCAGGAAAGGCCAGTCCCCATGCGAGTTCCTCGGGGGCCTCTCGGGATTCCTCTCCCGTCGATGCCGGGGCCTAAGACCTTGTGTGGAGTCGGGGCCGGAACCTGAGGATTCCTCTCCAGTGCTGACATGGATCTTGGGGTACTTCTGGAGTCTCCCCAGGGGAGTCAGTCCTCGTGTCGAATGCGGGCATGCATTGCGCTTTCCTCCAGAGCGGTAGCAGCAGTGTCACGCAGTCCGCCGCGTGGATCAAAGGATCTATGGTTTTCCCTCGAGTCTTTCCCACGAGGCTTTCCCACAGGGCTGTCCCACGTGCACACGTGGTGGGAGTCGATCCTCGGCTTGAACGTCAAGGCAGTGCAGGGAAAACAGGTTCCTCTGGAATGGACTGACACATCTGGGGGACTCTTGGAATGGTGGCAGGACCCTGGAGTTCCTCTCGCCTTTCCTGTGGAGAGCGCCTCCTCTTGAGATGCGACGGGAACGTCGGGAATTCTTTCCCTACGAAACAGGGAAAGGATCCCTCATCTCGAGCTAGGAGGCGGAAACGGGGCTCCCCTGGATGTGTGCGGGACCCACGTGCTTCCTCTCGAGTGGAGACGGGTATGTCGGGGAACTTCTTGAGTTGCAGAAAGAGTGTGAAGGACCCTTTGGAAGTTCCAGTGGTTAGATGTGATTGGCCTCGAGAAGCCTCAGCGGAAATGTGCCTCATCTCGCCTGGAGGGCAAAACCTCCTGGATTTTCTCGAGTTGCGGCAGGTGCTCTCGACTTACGACGGGGACCTCAGGGACCCGCTCTGGTGGCCTCAGGAAAGGCCAGTCCCCATGCGAGTTCCTCGGGGGCCTCTCGGGATTCCTCTCCCGTCGATGCCGGGGCCTAAGACCTTGTGTGGAGTCGGGGCCGGAACCTGAGGATTCCTCTCCAGTGCTGACATGGATCTTGGGGTACTTCTGGAGTCTCCCCAGGGGAGTCAGTCCTCGTCTCGAATGCGGGCATGCACTTGCGCTTTCCTCCATACTGGTAGCAGCAGTGTCACGCAGTCCGCCGCGTGGATCAAAGGATCTATGGTTTTCCCTCGAGTCTTTCCCACGAGGCTTTCCCACGAGGCTTTCCCACAGGGCTGTCCCACGTGCACACGTGGTGGGAGTCGATCCTCGGCTTGAACGTCAAGGCAGTGCAGGGAAAACAGGTTCCTCTGGAATGGACTGACACATCTGGGGGACTCTTGGAATGGTGGCTCGACCCTGGAGTTCCTCTCGCCTTTCCTGTGGAGAGCGCCTCCTCTTGAGATGCGACGGGAACGCCGGGAATTCTTTCCCTACGAAACAGGGAAAGGATCCCTCATCTCGAGCTAGGAGGCGGAAACGGGGCTCCCCTGGATGTGTGCGGGACACCACGTGCTTCCTCTCGAGTGGAGACGGGTATGTCGCACAACTGCTTGAGTTGCAGCAAGGGTGTGAAGGACCCTTTGGAAGTTCCAGTGGTTAGATGTGATTGGCCTCGAGAAGCCTCAGCGGAAATGGGCCTCATCTCGCCTGGAGGGCAAATCCTCCTGGATTTTCTCGAGTTGCGGCAGGTGCTCTCGATTTACGACGGGGACTTCAGGGACCCGCTCTGGTGGCCTCAGGAAAGGCCAGTCACCATGCGAGTTCCTCGGAGGCCTCTCGGGATTCCTCTCCCGTCGATGCCGGGGCATAAGACCTTGTGTGGAGTCGGGGCCGGAACCTGAGGATTCCTCTCCAGTGCTGACATGGATGTTGGGGTACTTCTGGAGTCTCCCCAGGGGAGTCAGTCCTCGTCTCGAATGCGGGCATGCACTTGCGCTTTCCTCCACAGCGGTAGCAGCAGTGTCACGCAGTCCGCCGCGTGGATCAAAGGATCTATGGTTTTCCCTCGAGTCTTTCCCACGAGGCTTTCCCACGAGGCTTTCCCACAGGGCTGTCCCACGTGCACACGTGGTGGGAGTCGATCCTCGGCTTGAACGTCAAGGCAGTGCAGGGAAAACAGGTTCCTCTGGAATGGACTGACACATCTGGGGGATTCTTGGAATGGTGTCACGACCCTGGAGTTCCTCTCGCCTTTCCTGTGGAGAGCGCCTCCTCTTGAGATGCGACGGGAACGCCGGGAATTCTTTCCCTACGAAACAGGGAAAGGATCCCTCATCTCGAGCTAGGAGGCGGAAACGGGGCTCCCCTGGATGTGTGCGGGACACCACGTGCTTCCTCTCGAGTGGAGACGGGTATGTCGGGGAACTTCTTGAGTTGCAGCAAGGGTGTGAAGGACCCTTTGGAAGTTCCAGTGGTTAGAAGTGATTGGCCTCGAGAAGCCTCAGCGGAAATGGGCCTCATCTCGCCTGGAGGGCAAAACCTCCTGGATTTTCTCGAGTTGTGGCAGGTGCTCTCGACTTACGACGTGGACCTCAGGGACCCGCTCTGGTGGCCTCAGGAAAGGCCAGTCCCCATGCGAGTTCCTCTGGGGCCTCTCGGGATTCCTCTCCCGTCGATGCCGGGGCCTAAGACCTTGTGTGGAGTCGGGGCCGGAACCTGAGGATTCCTCTCCAGTGCTGACATGGATCTTGGGGTACTTCTGGAGTCTCCCCAGGGGAGTCAGTCCTCGTCTCAAATGCGGGCATGCACTTGCGCTTTCCTCCAGAGCGGTATCAGCAGTGTCACGCAGTCCGTCGCGTGGATCAAAGGATCTATGTTTTTCCCTCGAGTCTTTCCCACGAGGCTTTCCCACGAGGCTTTCCCACAGGGATGTCCCACGTGCACACGTGGTGGGAGTCGATCCACGGCTTGAACGTCAAGGCAGTGCAGGGAAAACAGGTTCCTCTGGAATGGACTGACACATCTGGGGGACTCTTGGAATGGTGGCACGACCCTGGAGATCCTCTCGCCTTTCCTGTGGAGAGCGCATCCTCTTGAGATGCGACGGGAACGCCGGGAATTCTTTCCCTAAGAAACAGGGAAAGGATCCCTCATCTCGAGCTTGGAGGCGGAAACGGGGCACCCCTGGATGTGTGCGGGACCCACGTGCTTCCTCTCGAGTGGAGACGGGTATGTCGGGGAACTTCTTGAGTTGCAGCAAGGGTGTGAAGCACCCTTTGGAAGTTCCAGTGGTTAGATGTGATTAGCCTCGAGAAGCCTCTTTGGAAATGGGCCTCATCTCTCCTGGAGGGCAAAACCTCCTGGATTTTCTCGAGTTGCGGCAGGTGCTCTCGACTTACGACGGGGACCTCAGGGACCCGCTCTGGTGGCCTCAGGAAAGGCCAGTCCCCATGCGAGTTCCTCGGGGGCCTCTCGGGATTCCTCTCCCATCGATGCCGGGGCCTAAGACCTTGTGTGGAGTCGGGGTCGGAACCTGAGGATTCCTCTCCAGTGCTGACATGGATCTTGGGGTACTTCTGGAGTCTCCCAAGGGGAGTCGTCCTCGTCTCGAATGCGGGCATGCACTTGCGCTTTCCTCCAGAGCGGTAGCAGCAGTGTCACGCAGTCCGCCGCGTGGATCAAAGGATCTATGTTTTTCCCTCGAGTCTTTCCCACGAGGCTTTCCCACGAAGCTTTCCCACAGGGCTGTCCCACGAGCACACGTGGTGGGAGTCGATCCTGGGCTTGAACGTCAAGGCAGTGCAGGGAAAACATGTTCCTCTGGAATGGACTGACACATCTGGGGGACTCTTGGAATGGTGGCACGACCCTGGAGTTCCTCTCGCCTTTCCTGTGGAGAGCGCCTCCTCTTGAGATGCGACGGGAACGCCGGGAATTCTTTCCCTACGAAACAGGGAAAAGATCCCTCATCTCGAGCTAGGAGGCGGAAACGGGGCTCCCCTGGATGTGTGCGGGACCCACGTGCTTCCTCTCGAGTGGAGACGGGTATGTGGGGGAACTTCTTGAGTTGCAGCAAGGGTGTGAAGGACCCTTTGGAAGTTCCAGTGGTTAGACGTGATTAGCCTCGAGAAGCCTCAGTGGAAATGGGCCTCATCTCGCCTGGAGGGCAAAACCTCCTGGATTTTCTCGAGTTGCAGCAGGTGCTCTCGACTTACGACGGGGACCTCAGGGACCCGCTCTGGTGGCCTCATGAAAGGCCAGTCCCCATGCGAGTTCCTCGGGGGCCTCTCGGGATTCCTCTCCCGTCGATGCCGGGGCCTAAGACCTTGTGTGGAGTCGGGGCCGGAAACTGAGGATTCCTCTCCAGTGCTGACATGGATCTTGGGGTACTTCTGGAGTCTCCCCAGGGGAGTCAGTCCTCGTCTCGAATGCGGGCATGCACTTGCGCTTTCCTCCAGAGCGGTAGCAGCAGTGTCACGCAGTCCGCCGCGTGGATCAAAGGATCTATGGTTTTCCCTCGAGTCTTTCCCACGAGGCTTTCCCACGAGGCTTTCCCACAGGGCTGTCCCTCGTGCACACGTGGTGGGAGTCGATCCTCGGCTTGAACGTCAAGGCAGTGCAGGGAAAACAGGTTCCTCTGGAATGGACTGACACATCTGGGGGACTCTTGGAATGGTGGCACGACCCTGGAGTTCCTCTCGCCATTCCTGTGGAGAGCGCCTCCTCTTGAGATGCGACGGGAACGCCGGGAATTCTTTCCCTACGAAACAGGGAAAGGATCACTCATCTCGAGCTAGGAGGCGGAAACGGGGCTCCCCTGGATGTGTGCGGGACACCACGTGCTTCCTCTCGAGTGGAGACGGGTATGTCGCGGGACTGCTTGAGTTGCAGCAAGGGTGTGAAGGACCCTTTGGAAGTTCCAGTGGTTAGATGTGATCAGCCTCGAGAAGCCTCAGCGGAAATGGGCCTCAACTCGCCTGGAGGGCAAAACCTCCTGGATTTTCTCGAGTTGCGGCAGGTGCTCTCGACTTACGACGTGGACCTCAGGGACCCGCTCTGGTGGCCTCAGGAAAGGCCAGTCCCCATGCGAGTTCCTCGGGGGCCTCTCGGGATTCCTCTCTCGTCGATGCCGGGGCCTAAGACCTTGTGTGGAGTCGGAGCCAGAACCTGAGGATTCCTCTCCAGTGCTGACATGGATCTTGGGGTACTTCTGGAGTCTCCCAAGGGGAGTCGTCCTCGTCTCGAATGCGGGCATGCACTTGCGCTTTCCTCCAGAGCGGTAGCAGCAGTGTCACGTAGTCCGCCGCGTTAATCAAAGGATCTATGGTTTTCCCTCGAGTCTTTCCCACGAGGCTTTCCCACGAGGCTTTCTCACAGGGCTGTCCCACGTGCACACGTGGTGGGAGTCGATCCTCGGCTTGAACGTCAAGGCAGTGCAGGGAAAACAGGTTCCTCTGGAATGGACTGACACATCTGCGGGACTCTTGGAATGGTGTCACGACCCTGGAGTTCTTCTCGCCTTTCCTATGGAGAGCGCCTCCTCTTGAGATGCGACGGGAACGCCGGAATTCTTTCCCTACGAAACAGGGAAAGGATCCATCATCTCGAGCTAGGAGGCGGAAACGGGGCTCCCCTGGATGTGTGCGGGACCCCACGTGCTTCCTCTCGAGTGGAGACGGGTACGTCGGGGAACTTTTTGAGTTGCAGCAAGGGTGTGAAGGACCCTTTGGAAGTTCCAGTGGTTAGATGTGATTGGCCTCGAGAAGCCTCAGCGGAAATGGGCCTCATCTCACCTGGAGGGCAAAACCTCCTGGATTTTCTCGAGTTGCGGCATGTGCTCTCGACTTACGACGGGGATCTCAGGGACCCGCTCTGGTGGCCTCAGGAAAGGCCAGTCCCCATGCGAGTTCCTCGGGGGCCTCTCGGCATTCCTCTCCCGGCGATGCTGGGGCATAAGACCTTGTGTGGAGTCGGGGCCGGAACCTGAGGATTCCTCTCCAGTGCTGACATGGATCTTGGGGTACTTCTGGAGTCTCCCCAGGGGAGTCAGTCCTCGTCTCGAATGCGGGCATGCACTTGCGCTTTCCTCCAGAGCGGTAGCAGCAGTGTCACGCAGTCCACCGCGTGGATCAAAGGATCTATGGTTTTCCCTCCAGTCTTTCCCACGAGGCTTTCCCACGAGGCTTTCCCACTGGGTTGTCCCACGTGCACACGTGGTGGGAGTCGATCCTCGGCTTGAACGTCAAGGCAGTGCAGGGAAAACAGGTTCCTCTGGAATGGACTGACACATCTGGGGGACTCTTGGAATGGTGGCACGACCCTGGAGTTCCTCTCGCCATTCCTGTGGAGAGCGCCTCCTCTTGAGATGCGACGGGAACGCCGGGAATTCTTTCCCTACGAAACAGGGAAAGGATCACTCATCTCGAGCTAGGAGGCGGAAACGGGGCTCCCCTGGATGTGTGCGGGACACCACGTGCTTCCTCTCGAGTGGAGACGGGTATGTCGCGGGACTGCTTGAGTTGCAGCAAGGGTGTGAAGGACCCTTTGGAAGTTCCAGTGGTTAGATGTGATCAGCCTCGAGAAGCCTCAGCGGAAATGGGCCTCAACTCGCCTGGAGGGCAAAACCTCCTGGATTTTCTCGAGTTGCGGCAGGTGCTCTCGACTTACGACGTGGACCTCAGGGACCCGCTCTGGTGGCCTCAGGAAAGGCCAGTCCCCATGCGAGTTCCTCGGGGGCCTCTCGGGATTCCTCTCTCGTCGATGCCGGGGCCTAAGACCTTGTGTGGAGTCGGAGCCAGAACCTGAGGATTCCTCTCCAGTGCTGACATGGATCTTGGGGTACTTCTGGAGTCTCCCAAGGGGAGTCGTCCTCGTCTCGAATGCGGGCATGCACTTGCGCTTTCCTCCAGAGCGGTAGCAGCAGTGTCACGAAGTCCGCCGCGTTAATCAAAGGATCTATGGTTTTCCCTCGAGTCTTTCCCACGAGGCTTTCCCACGAGGCTTTCTCACAGGGCTGTCCCACGTGCACACGTGGTGGGAGTCGATCCTCGGCTTGAACGTCAAGGCAGTGCAGGGAAAACAGGTTCCTCTGGAATGGACTGACACATCTGCGGGACTCTTGGAATGGTGTCACGACCCTGGAGTTCTTCTCGCCTTTCCTATGGAGAGCGCCTCCTCTTGAGATGCGACGGGAACGCCGGAATTCTTTCCCTACGAAACAGGGAAAGGATCCATCATCTCGAGCTAGGAGGCGGAAACGGCGCTCCCCAGGATGTGTGCCGGACCCCACGTGCTTCCTCTCGAGTGGAGACGGGTATGTCGGGGAACTTCTTGAGTTGCAGAAAGAGTGTGAAGGACCCTTTGGAAGTTCCAGTGGTTAGACGTGATTAGCCTCGAGAAGCCTCAGCGGAAATGGGCCTCATATCGCCTGGAGGGCAAAACCTCCTGGATTTTCTCGAGTTGCGGCAGGTGCTCTCGACTTACGACCGGGACCTCAGGGAACCGCTCTGGTGGCCTCAGGAAAGGCCAGTCCCCATGCGAGTTCCTCGGGTCCTCTCGGGATTCCTCTCCCGGCGATGCTGGGGCCTAAGACCTTGTGTGGAGTCAGGGCCAGAACCTGAGGATTCCTCTCCAGTGCTGACATGGATCTTGGGGTACTACTGGAGTCTCCCCAGGGGAGTCAGTCCTCGTCTCGAATGCGGGCATGCACTTGCGCTTTCCTCCAGAGCGGTAGCAGCAGTGTCACGCAGTCCACCGCGTGGATCAAAGGATCTATGGTTTTCCCTCGAGTCTTTCCCACGAGGCTTTCCCACGAGGCTTTCCCACTGGGTTGTCCCACGTGCACACGTGGTGGGAGTCGATCCTCGGCTTGAATGTCAAGGCAGTGCAGGGAAAACAGGTTCCTCTGGAATGGACTGACACATCTGGGGGTCTCTTGGAATGGTGGCACGACCCTGGAGTTCCTCTCGCCTTTCCTGTGGAGAGCGCCTCCTCTTGAGATGCGACGGGAATGCCGGGAATTCTTTCATACGAAACAGGGAAAGGATCCCTCATCTCGAGCTAGGAGGCGGAAACGGGGCTACCCTGGATGTGTGCGGGACCCTCGTACTTCCTCTCGAGTAGAGACGGGTATGTCGGGGAACTTCTAGAGTTGCAGCAAGGGTGTGAAGGACCCTTTGGAAGTTCAAGTGGTTAGACGTGATTAGCCTCGAGAAGCCTCAGCGGAAATGGGCCTCATCTCGCCTGGAGGGCAAAACCTCCTGAATTTTCTCGAGTTGCGGCAGGTGCTCTCGACTTACGACGGGGACCTCAGGGACCCGCTCTGGTGGCCTCAGGAAAGGCCAGTCCCCATGCGAATTCCTCGGGGGCCTCTCGGGATTATTCTCCCGTCGATACCGGGGCCTAAGACCTTGTGTGGAGTCGGGGCCCGAACCTGAGGATTCCTCTCCAGTGCTGACATGGATCTTGGGGTACTTCTGGAGTCTCCCCAGGGGAGTCAGTCCTCGTCTGGAATGCGGGCATGCACTTGCGCTATCCTCCAGAGCGGTAGCAGCAGTGTCAAGCAGTCCGCCGCGTGCATCAAAGGATCTATGGTTTTCCCTCGAGTCTTTCCCAGGAGGCTTTCCCACGAGGCCTTCCCACAGGGCTGTCCCACGTGCACACGTGGTGGGAGTCGATCCTCAGCTTGAACGTCAAGGCAGTGCAGGGAAAACAGGTTCCTCTGGAATGGACTGACATATCTGGGGGACACTTTGGATGGTGGCACGACGCTGGAGTCCTCTCGCCTTTCCTGTGGAGAGCGCCTCCTCTTGAGATGCGACGGGAACGCCGGGAATTCTTTCCCTACGAAACAGGGAAAGGATCCCTCATCTCGAGCTAGGAGGCGGAAACGGGGCTCCCCTGGATGTGTGCGGGAACCTCGTGCTTCCTCTCGAGTGGAGACGGTTATGTCGGGGAACTTCTTGAGTTGCAGCAAGGGTGTGAAGGACCCTTTGGAAGTTCCAGTGTTTAGATGTGATTAGCCTCGAGAAGCCTCAGCGGAAATGGGCCTCATCTCGCCTGGAGGGCAAAACCTCCTGGATTTTCTCGAGTTGCGGCAGGTGCTCTCGAGTAACCACCGGGACCTCAGGGACCCGCTCTGGTGGCCTCAGGAAAGGCCAGTCCCCATGCGACTTCCTCGGGGGCCTCTCGGGATTCCTCTCGCGTCGATGCCGGGGCCGAAGACCTTGTGTGGAGTCGGGGCCGGAACCTGAGGATTCCTCTCCAGTGCTGACATGGATCTTGGGGTACTTCTGGAGTCTCCCCAGGGGAGTCAGTCCTCGTCTCGAATGCGGGCATGCACTTGCGCTTTCCTCCAGACCGGTAGCAGCAGTGTCACGCAGTCCGCCGCGTGGATCAAAGGATCTATGGTTTTCCCTCGAGTCTTTCCCACGAGGCTTTCCCACGAGGCTTTCCCACAGGGCTGTCCCACGTGCACACGTGGTGGGAGTCGATCCTCGGCTTGAACGTCAAGGCAGTGCAGGGAAAACAAGTTCCTCTGGAATGGACTGACACATCTGGGGGACTCTTGGAATGGTGGCACGACCCTGGAGTTCCTCTCGCCTTTCCGGTGGAGAGCGCCTCCTCTTGAGATGCGACGGGAACGCCGGGAATTCTTTCCCTACGAAACAGCGAAAGGATTCCTCATCTCGAGCTAGGAGGCGGAAACGGGGCTCCCCTGGATGTGTGCGGGACCCCACGTGCTTCCTCTCCAGTGGAGACGGGTATGTCGGGGAACTTCTTGAGTTGCAGCAAGGGTGTGAAGGACCCTTTGGAAGTTCCAGTGGTTAGAAGTGATTAGCCTCGAGAAGCCTCAGCGGAAATGGGCCTCATCTCGCCTGGAGAGCAAAACCTCCTGGATTTTCTCGAGTTGCGGCAGGTACTCTCGACTTACGACGGGGACCTCAGAGACCCGCTCTGGTGGCCTCAGGAAAGGCCAGTCCCCATGCGAGTTCCTCGGGTCCTCTCGGGATTCCTCTCCCGTCGATGCTGAGGCCTAAGACCTTGTGTGGAGTCGGGGCCGGAACGTGAGGATTCCTCTCCAGTGCTGACATGGATCTTGGGGTACTTGTGGAGTCTCCCCAGGGGAGTCAGTCCTCGTCTCGAATGCGGGCATTAACTTGCGCTTTCCTCCAGAGCTGTAGCAGCAGTGTCACGCAGTCCACCGCGTGGATCAAAGGATCTATGGTTTTCCCTCGAGTCTTTCCAACGAGGCTTTCCCACTAGGCTTTCCCACAGGGCTGTCCCACGTGCACACGTGGTTGGAGTCGATCCTCGGCGTGAACGTCAAGGCAGTGCAGGGAAAACAGGTTCCTCTGGAATGGACTGACACATCTGGGGGTCTCTTGAAATGGTGCCATGACCCTGGAGTTCCTCTCGCCTTTCCTGTGGAGAGCGCCTCCTCTTGAGATGCGACGGGAACGCCGGGAATTCTTTCCCTACAAAACAGGGAAAGGATCCCTCATCTCGAGCTAGGAGGCGGAAACGGGGCTCCCCTGGATGTGTCCGGGACCCCACGTGCTTCCTCTCGAGTGGAGACGGGTATGTCGGGGAACTTCTTGAGTTGCAGCAAGGGTGTGAAGGACCCTTTGGAAGTTCCAGTTGTTAGACGTGATTAGCCTCGAAAGCCTCAGCGGAAATGGGCCTCATCTCGCCTGGAGGGCAAAACCTCCTGGATTTTCTCGAGTTGCGGCAGGTGCTCTCGACTTACGACGGGGACCTCAGGACCCGCTCTGGTGGCCTCAGGAAAGGCCAGTCCCCATGCGAATTCCTCGGAGGCCTCTCGGGATTATTCTCCCGTCGATAACGGGGCCTAAGACCTTGTGTGGAGTCGGGTTCCGAACCTGAGGATTCCTCTCCAGTGCTGACATGGATCTTGGGGTACTTCTGGAGTCTCCCCAGGGGAGTCAGTCCTCGTCTCGAATGCGGGCATGCACTTGCGCTTTCCTCCAGAGCGGTAGCAGCAGTGTCACGCAGTCCGCCGCGTGGATCAAAGGATCTATGGATTTCCCTCGAGTCTTTCCCACGAGGCTTTCCCACGAGGCTTTCCCACAGGGCTGTCCCCCGTGCACACGTGGTGGGAGTCGATCCTCGGCTTGAACGTCAAGGAAGTGCAGGGAAAACAGGTTCCTCTGGAATGGACTGACACATCTGGGCGTCTCTTGGAATGGTGGCACGACCCTGGAGTTCCTCTCGCCTCTCATGTGGAGAGCGCCTCCTCTTGAGATGCGACGGGAACTCCGGGAATTCTTTCCCTACGAAACAGGGAAAGGATCCCTCATCTCGAGCTAGGAGGCGGAAACGGGGCTCCCCTGGATGTGTGCGGGACCCCACGTGCTTCCTCTCGAGTGGAGACGGGTATGTCGGGGAACTTCTTGAGTTGCAGCAAGGGTGTGAAGGACCCTTTGGAAGTTCCAGTGGTTAGATGTGATTAGCCTCGAGAAGCCTCAGCGGAAATGGGCCTCATCTCGCCTGGAGGGCAAAACCTCCTGGATTTTCTCGAGTTGCGGCATGTGCTCACGACTTACGACGGGGACCTCAGAGACCCGCTCTGGTGGCCTCAGGAAAGTCCAGTCCCCATGCGACTTCCTCGGGGGCCTCTCGGGATTCCTCTCCCGTCGATGCCGGGGCCGAAGACCATGTGTGGAGTCGGGGCCGGAACCTGAGGATTCCTCTCCAGTACTGACATGGATCTTGGGGTACTTCTGGAGTCTCCCCAGGGGAGTCAGTCCTCGTCTGGAATGCGGGCATGCACTTGCGCTATCCTCCAGAGCGGTAGCAGCAGTGTCAAGCAGTCCGCCGCGTGCATCAAAGGATCTATGGTTTTCCCTCGAGTCTTTCCCAGGAGGCTTTCCCACGAGGCCTTCCCACAGGGCTGTCCCACGTGCACACGTGGTGGGAGTCGATCCTCAGTTTGAATGTCAAGGCAGTGCAGGGAAAACAGGTTCCTCTGGAATGGACTGACATATCTGGCGGACACTTTGGATGGTGGCACGACGCTGGAGTCCTCTCGCCTTTCCTGTGGAGAGCGCCTCCTCTTGAGATGCGACGGGAACGCCGGGAATTCTTTCCCTACGAAACAGGGAAAGGATCCCTCATCTCGAGCTAGGAGGCGGAAACGGGGCTCCCCTGGATGTGTGCGGGAACCTCGTGCTTCCTCTCAAGTGGAGACGGTTATGTCGGGGAACTTCTTGAGTTGCAGCAAGGGTGTGAAGGACCCTTTGGAAGTTCCAGTGTTTAGATGTGATTAGCCTCGAGAAGCCTCAGCGGAAATGGGCCTCATCTCGCCTGGAGGGCAAAACCTCCTGGATTTTCTCGAGTTGCGGCAGGTACTCTCGACTTACGACCGGGACCTCAGGGACCCGCTCTGGTGGCCTCAGGAAAGGCCAGTCCCCATGCGACTTCCTCGGGGGCCTCTCGGGATTCCTCTCCCGTCGATGCCGGGGCCTAAGACCTTGTATGGAGTCGGGGCCGGAACCTGAGGATTCCTCTCCAGTGCTGACATGGATCTTGGGGTACTTCTGGAGTCTCCCCAGGGGAGTCAGTCCTCGTCTCCAATGCGGGTATGCACTTGCGCTTTCCTAAAGAGCGGTAGCAGCAGTGTCACGCAGTCCGCCGCGTGGATCAAAGGATCTATGATTTTGCCTCGAGTCTTTCCCTCGAGGCTTTCCCACGAGGCTTTCCACAGGGCTGTCCCACGTGCACACGTGGTGGGAGTCGATCCTCGGCTTGAACGTCAAGGCAGTGCAGGGAAAACAGGTTCCTCTGGAATGGACTGACACATCTGGGGGACTCTTGGAATGGTGTCACGACCCTGGAGTTCCTCTCGCCTTTCCTGTGGAGAGCGCCTCCTCTTGAGATGCGACGGGAACGCCGGGAATTCTTTCCCTACGAAACAGGGAAAGGATCCCTCATCTCGAGCTAGGAGGCGGAAATGGGGCTCCCCTGGATTTTTGCGGGACACCACGTGCTTCCTCTCGAGTGGAGACGGGTATGTCGGGGAACTTCTTGAGTTGCAGCAAGGGTGTGAAGGACCCTTTGGAAGTTCCAGTGGTTAGATGTGATTGGCCTCGAGAAGCCTCAGCGGAAATGGGCCTCATCTCGCCTGGAGGGCAAAACCTCCTGGATTTTCTCGAGTTGCGGCAGGTGCTCTCGACTTACGACCGGGACCTCAGGGACCCGCTCTGGTGGCCTCAGAAAAGGCCAGTCCCCATGCGAGTTCCTCGGGGGCCTCTCGGGATTCCTCTCCCGTCGATGCCGGGGCCTAAGACCTTTTGTGGAGTCGGGGCCGGAACCTGAGGATTCCTCTCCAGTGCTGACATGGATCTTGGGGTACTTCTGGAGTCTCCCCAGGGGAGTCAGTCCTCGTCTCGAATGCGGGCATGCACTTGCGCTTTCCTCCAGAGCGGTAGCAGCAGTGTCACGCAGTCCGCCGCGTGGATCAAGGGATCTATGGTTTTCCCTCGAGTCTTTCCCACGAGGCTTTCCCACGAGGCTTTCCCACAGGGCTGTCCCACGTGCACAAGTGGTGGGAGTCGATCCTCGGCTTGAACGTCAAGGCAGTGCAGGGAAAACAGGTTCCTCTGGAATGGACTGACACATCTGGGGGACTCTTGGAATGGTGGCACGACCCTGGAGTTCCTCTCGCCTTTCCTGTGGAGAGCGCCTCCTCTTGAGATACGACGGGAAGCCGGGAATTCTTTCCCTACGAAACAGGGAAAGGATCCCTCATCTCGAGCTAGGAGGCGGAAATGGGGCTCCCCTGGATGTGTGCGGGACCCACGTGCTTCCTCTCGAGTGGAGACGGGTATGTCGGGGAACTTCTTGAGTTGCAGCAAGGGTGTGAAGGACCCTTTGGAAGTTCCAGTGGTTAGACGTGATTAGCCTCGAGAAGCCTCAGCGGAAATGGGCCTCATCTCGCCTGGAGGGCAAAACCTCCTGGATTTTCCCGAGTTGCGGCAGGTGCTCTCGATTTACGACGGGGACATCAGGGACCCGCTCTGGTGGCCTCAGGAAAGGCCAGTCCCCATGCGAGTTCCTCGGGGGCCTCTCGGGATTCCTCTCCCGTCGATGCCGGGGCCTAAGACCTTGTGTGGAGTCGGGGCCGGAACCTGAGGATTCCTCTCCAGTGCTGACATGGATCTTGGGGTACTTCTGGAGTCTCCCCAGGGGAATCAGTCCTCGTCTCGAATGCGGGCATGCACTTTCGCTTTCCTCCAGAGCGGTAGCAGCAGTGTCACGCAGTCCGCCGCGTGGATCAAAGGATCTATGTTTTTCCCTCGAGTCTTTCCCACGAGGCTTTCCCACGAGGCTTTCCCACAGGGCTGTCCCACGTGCACACGTGGTGGGAGTCGATCCTCGGCTTGAACGTCAAGGCAGTGCAGGGAAAACAGGTTCCTCTGGAATGGACTGACACATCTGGGGGACTCTTGGAATGGTGGCACGACCCTGGAGTTCCTCTCGCCTTTCCTGTGGAGAGCGCCTCCTCTTGAGATGCGACGGGAACGCCGGGAATTCTTTCCCTACGAAACAGGGAAAGGATCCCTCATCTCGAGCTAGGAGGCGGAAACGGGGCTCCAATTGATGTGTGCGGGACCCACGTGCTTCCTCTCGAGTGGAGACGGGTATGTCGGGGAACTTCTTGAGTTGCAGCAAGGGTGTGAAGGACCCTTTGGAAGTTCCAGTGGTTAGACGTGATTAGCCTCGAGAAGCCTCAGCGGAAATGGGCCTCATCTCGCCTGGAGGGCAAAACCTCCTGGATTTTCTCGAGTTGCGGCAGGTGCTCTCGACTTAAGACGGGGACCACAGGGACCCGCTCTGGTGGCCTCAGGAAAGGCCAGTCCCCATGCGAGTTCCTCGGGGGCCTCTCGGGATTCCTCTCCCGTCGATGCCGGGGCCTAAGACCTTGTGTGGAGTCGGGGCCGGAACCTGAGGATTCCTCTCCAGTGCTGACATGGATCTTGGGGTACTTCTGGAGTCTCCCCAGGGGAGTCAGTCCTCGTCTCGAATGCGGGCATGCACTTGCGCTTTCCTCCAGAGCGGTAGCAGCAGTGTCACGCAGTCCGCCGCGTGGATCAAAGGAACTATGGTTTTCCCTCGAGTCTTTCCCACGAGGCTTTCCCACAGGGCTGTCCCACGTGCACACGTGGTGGGAGTCGATCCTCGGCTTGAACGTCAAGGCAGTGCAGGGAAAACAGGTTCCTCTGGAATGGACTGACACATCTGGGGGACTCTTGGAATGGTGGCACGACCCTGGAGTTCCTCTCGCCTTTCCTGTGGAGAGCGCCTCCTCTTGAGATGCGACGGGAACGCCAGGAATTCTTTCCCTACGAAACAGGGAAAGGATCCCTCATCTCGAGCTAGGAGGCGGAAACGGGGCTCCCCTGGATGTGTGGGGGACCCCACGTGCTTCCTCTCGAGTGGAGACGGGTATGTCGGGGAACTTCTTGAGTTGCAGCAAGGGTGTGAAGGACCCTTTGGAAGTTCCAGTGGTTAGATGTGATTGGCCTCGAGAAGCCTCAGCGGAAATGGGCCTCATCTCACCTGGAGGGCAAAACCTCCTGGATTTTCTAGAGTTGCGGCAGGTGTCTCGACTTACGACGGGGACCTCAGGGACCCGCTCTGGTGGCCTCAGGAAAGGCCAGTCCACATGCGAGTTCCTCAGGGGCGTCTCGGGATTCCTCTCCCGTCGATGCCGGGGCCTAAGACCTTGTGTGGAGTCGGGGCCGGAACCTGAGTATTCCTCTCCAGTGCTGACATGGATCTTGGGGTACTTCTGGAGTCTCCCCAGGGGAGTCAGTCCTCGTCTCGAATGCGGGCATGCATTGCGCTTTCCTCCAGAGCGGTAGCAGCAGTGTCACGCAGTCCGCCGCGTGGATCAAAGGATCTATGGTTTTCCCTCGAGTCTTTCCCACGAGGCTTTCCCACGAGGCTTTCCCACAGGGCTGTCCCACGTGCACACGTGGTGGGAGTCGATCCTCAGCTTGAACGTCAAGGCAGTGCAGGGAAAACAGGTTCCTCTGGAATGGACTGACACATCCGGGGGACTCTTGGAATGGTGCCACGACCCTGGAGTTCCTCTCCCCTTTCCTGTGGAGAGCGCCTCCTCTTGAGATGCGACGGGAACGCCGGGAATTCTTTCCCTACGAAACAGGGAAAGGATCCCTCATCTCGAGCAAGGAGGCGGAAACGGGGCTCCCCTGGATGTGTGCGGGACACCACGTGCTTCCTCTCGAGTGGAGACGGGTATGTCGGGGAACTTCTTGAGTTGCAGCAAGGGTGTGAAGGACCCTTTGGAAGTTCCAGTGGTTAGATGTGATTGGCCTCGAGAAGCCTCAGCGGAAATGGGCCTCATCTCGCCTGGAGGGCAAAACCTCCTGGATTTTCTCGAGTTGCAGCAGGTGCTCTCGACTTACGACGGGGACCTCAGGGACCCGCTCTGGTGGCCTCAGGAAAGGCCAGTCCCCATGCGAGTTCCTCGTGGGCCTCTCGGGATTCCTCTCCCGTCGATGCCGGGGCCTAAGACCTTGTGTGGAGTCGGGGCCGGAACCTGAGGATTCCTCTCCAGTGCTGACATGGATCTTGGGGTACTTCTCGAGTCTCCCCAGGGGAGTCAGTCCTCGTCTCGGATGCGGGCATGCACTTGCGCTTTCCTCCAGAGCGGTAGCAGCAGTTTCACGCAGTCCGCCGTGTGGATCAAAGGATCTATGGTTTTCCCTCGAGTCTTTCCCACGAGACTTTCCCACGAGGCTTTCCCACAGGGCTGTCCCACGTGCACAAGTGGTGGGAGTCGATCCTCGGCTTGAACGTCAAGGCAGTGCAGGGAAAACAGGTTCCTCTGGAATGGACTGACACATCTGGGGGACTCTTGGAATGGTGGCACGACCCTGGAGTTCCTCTCGCCTTTCCTGTGGAGAGCGCCTCCTCTTGAGATACGACGGGAAGCCGGGAATTCTTTCCCTACGAAACAGGGAAAGGATCCCTCATCTCGAGCTAGGAGGCGGAAATGGGGCTCCCCTGGATGTGTGCGGGACCCACGTGCTTCCTCTCGAGTGGAGACGGGTATGTCGGGGAACTTCTTGAGTTGCAGCAAGGGTGTGAAGGACCCTTTGCAAGTTCCAGTGGTTAGACGTGATTAGCCTCGAGAAGCCTCAGCGGAAATGGGCCTCATCTCGCCTGGAGGGCAAAACCTCCTGGATTTTCCCGAGTTGCGGCAGGTGCTCTCGACTTACGACGGGGACATCAGGGACCCGCTCTGGTGGCCTCAGGAAAGGCCAGTCCCCATGCGAGTTCCTCGGGGGCCTCTCGGGATTCCTCTCCCGTCGATGCCGGGGCCTAAGACCTTGTGTGGAGTCGGGGCCGGAACCTGAGGATTCCTCTCCAGTGCTGACATGGATCTTGGGGTACTTCTGGAGTCTCCCCAGGGGAATCAGTCCTCGTCTCGAATGCGGGCATGCACTTGCGCTTTCCTCCAGAGCGGTAGCAGCAGTGTCACGCAGTCCGCCGCGTGGATCAAAGGATCTATGTTTTTCCCTCGAGTCTTTCCCACGAGGCTTTCCCACGAGGCTTTCCCACAGGGCTGTCCCACGTGCACACGTGGTGGGAGTCGATCCTCGGCTTGAACGTCAAGGCAGTGCAGGGAAAACAGGTTCCTCTGGAATGGACTGACACATCTGGGGGACTCTTGGAATGGTGGCACGACCCTGGAGTTCCTCTCGCCTTTCCTGTGGAGAGCGCCTCCTCTTGAGATGCGACGGGAACGCCGGGAATTCTTTCCCTACGAAACAGGGAAAGGATCCCTCATCTCGAGCTAGGAGGCGGAAACGGGGCTCCAATTGATGTGTGCGGGACCCACGTGCTTCCTCTCGAGTGGAGACGGGTATGTCGGGGAACTTCTTGAGTTGCAGCAAGGGTGTGAAGGACCCTTTGGAAGTTCCAGTGGTTAGACGTGATTAGCCTCGAGAAGCCTCAGCGGAAATGGGCCTCATCTCGCCTGGAGGGCAAAACCTCCTGGATTTTCTCGAGTTGCGGCAGGTGCTCTCGACTTACGACGGGGACCTCAGGGACCCGCTCTGGTGGCCTCAGGAAAGGCCAGTCCCCATGCGAGTTCCTCGGGGGCCTCTCGGGATTCCTCTCCCGTCGATGCCGGGGCCTAAGACCTTGTGTGGAGTCGGGGCCGGAACCTGAGGATTCCTCTCCAGTGCTGACATGGATCTTGGGGTACTTCTGGAGTCTCCCCAGGGGAGTCAGTCCTCGTCTCGAATGCGGGCATGCACTTGCGCTTTCCTCCAGAGCGGTAGCAGCAGTGTCACGCAGTCCGCCGCGTGGATCAAAGGAACTATGGTTTTCCCTCGAGTCTTTCCCACGAGGCTTTCCCACAGGGCTGTCCCACGTGCACACGTGGTGGGAGTCGATCCTCGGCTTTAACGTCAAGGCAGTGCATGGAAAACAGGTTCCTCTGGAATGGACTGACACATCTGGGGGACTCTTGGAATGGTGGCACCACCCTGGAGTTCCTCTCGCCTTTCCTGTGGAGAGCGCCTCCTCTTGAGATGCGACGGGAACGCCAGGAATTCTTTCCCTACGAAACAGGGAAAGGATCCCTCATCTCGAGCTAGGAGGCGGAAACGGGGCTCCCCTGGATGTGTGGGGGACCCCACGTGCTTCCTCTCGAGTGGAGACGGGTATGTCGGGGAACTTCTTGAGTTGCAGCAAGGGTGTGAAGGACCCTTTGGAAGTTCCAGTGGTTAGATGTGATTGGCCTCGAGAAGCCTCAGCGGAAATGGGCCTCATCTCACCTGGAGGGCAAAACCTCCTGGATTTTCTAGAGTTGCGGCAGGTGTCTCGACTTACGACGGGGACCTCAGGGACCCGCTCTGGTGGCCTCAGGAAAGGCCAGTCCACATGCGAGTTCCTCAGGGGCGGCTCGGGATTCCTCTCCCGTCGATGCCGGGGCCTAAGACCTTGTGTGGAGTCGGGGCCGGAACCTGAGGATTCCTCTCCAGTGCTGACATGGATCTTGGGGTACTTCTGGAGTCTCCCCAGGGGAGTCAGTCCTCGTCTCGAATGCGGGCATGCATTGCGCTTTCCTCCAGAGCGGTAGCAGCAGTGTCACGCAGTCCGCCGCGTGGATCAAAGGATCTATGGTTTTCCCTCGAGTCTTTCCCACGAGGCTTTCCCACGAGGCTTTCCCACAGGGCTGTCCCACGTGCACACGTGGTGGGAGTCGATCCTCAGCTTGAACGTCAAGGCAGTGCAGGGAAAACAGGTTCCTCTGGAATGGACTGACACATCCGGGGGACTCTTGGAATGGTGCCACGACCCTGGAGTTCCTCTCCCCTTTCCTGTGGAGAGCGCCTCCTCTTGAGATGCGACGGGAACGCCGGGAATTCTTTCCCTACGAAACAGGGAAAGGATCCCTCATCTCGAGCAAGGAGGCGGAAACGGGGCTCCCCTGGATGTGTGCGGGACACCACGTGCTTCCTCTCGAGTGGAGACCGGTATGTCGGGGAACTTCTTGAGTTGCAGCAAGGGTGTGAAGGACCCTTTGGAAGTTCCAGTGGTTAGATGTGATTGGCCTCGAGAAGCCTCAGCGGAAATGGGCCTCATCTCGCCTGGAGGGCAAAACCTCCTGGATTTTCTCGAGTTGCGGCAGGTGCTCTCGACTTACGACGGGGACCTCAGGGACCCGCTCTGGTGGCCTCAGGAAAGGCCAGTCCCCATGCGAGTTCCTCGGGGGCCTCTCGGGATTCCTCTCCCGTCGATGCCGGGGCCTAAGACCTTGTGTGGAGTCGGTGCCGGAACCTGAGGATTCCTCTCCAGTGCTGACATGGATCTTGGGGTAATTCTGGAGTCTCCCCAGGGGAGTCAGTCCTTGTCTCGAATGCGGGCATGCACTTGCGCTTTCCTCCAGAGCGGTAGCAGCAGTGTCACGCAGTCCGCCGCGTGGATCAAAGGATCTATGGTTTTCCCTCGAGTCTTTCCCACGAGGCTTTCCCACGAGGCTTTCCCACAGGGCTGTCCCACGTGCACACGTGGTGGGAGTCGATCCTCGGCTTGAACGACAAGGCAGTGCAGGGAAAACAGGTTCCTCTGGAATGGACTGACACATCTGGGGGACTCTTGGAATGGTGGCACGACTATGGAGTTCCTCTCGCCATTCCTGTGGAGAGCGCCTCCTCTTGAGATGCGACGGGAACGCCGGGAATTCATTCCCTACGAAACAGGGAAAGGATCCCGCATCTCGAGCTAGGAGGCGGAAACGGGGCTCCCCTGGATGTGTGCGGGACCCACGTGCTTCCTCTCGAGTGGAGACGGGTATGTCGGGGAACTTCTTGAGTTGCAGCAAGGGTGTGAAGGACCCTTTGGAAGTTCCACTGGTTAGACGTGATTAGCCTCGAGAAGCCTCAGCGGAAATGGGCCTCATCTCGCCTGGAGGGCAAAACCGCCTGGATTTTCTCGAGTTGCGGCAGGTGCTATCGACTTACGACGGGGACCTCAGGGACCCGCTCTGGTGGCCTCAGGAAAGGCCAGTCCCCATGCGAGTTCCTCGGGGGCCTCTCGGGATTCCTCTCCCGTCGATGCCGGGGCCTAAGACCTTGTGTGGAGTCGGGGCCGGAACCTGAGGATTCCTCTCCAGTGGTGACATGGATCTTGGGGTATTTCTGGAGTCTCCCCAGGGGAGTCAGTCCTCGTCTCGAATGCGGGCATGCACTTGTGCTTTCCTCCAGAGCGGTAGCAGCAGTGTCACGCAGTCCGCCGCGTGGATCAAAGGATCTATGGTTTTCCCTCGAGTCTTTCCCACGAGGCTTTCCCACGAGGCTTTCCCACAGGGCTGTCCCACGTGCACACGTGGTGGGAGTCGATCCTCGGCTTGAACGTCAAGGCAGTGCAGGGAAAACAGGTTCCTCTGGAATGGACTGACACATCTGGGGGACTCTTGGAATGGTGGCACGACCCTGGAGTTCCTCTCGCCTTTCCTGTGGAGAGCGCCTCCTCTTGAGATGCGACGGGAACGCCGGGAATTCTTTCCCTACGAAACAGGGAAAGGATCCCTCATCTCGAGCTAGGAGGCGGAAACGGGGCTCCCCTGGATGTGTGCGGGTCCTACGTGCTTCCTCTCGAGTGGAGACGGGTATGTCGGGGAACTTCTTGAGTTGCAGCAAGGGTGTGAAGGACCCTTTGGAAGTTCCAGTGGTTAGACGTGATTAGCCTCGAGAAGCCTCAGCGGAAATGGGCCTCATCTCGCCTGGAGGGCAAAACCGCCTGGATTTTCTCGAGTTGCGGCAGGTGCTCTCGACTTACGACGGGGACCTCAGGGACCCGCTCTGGTGGCCTCAGGAAAGGCCAGTCCCCATGCGAGTTCCTCGGGGGCCTCTCGGGTTTCCTCTCCCGTCGATGCCGGGGCCTAAGTCCTTGTGTGGAGTCGGGGCCGGAACCTGAGGATTCCTCTCCAGTGCTGACATGGATCTTGGGGTATTTCTGGAGTCTCCCCAGGGGAGTCAGTCCTCGTCTCGAATGCGGGCACGCACTTGCGCTTTCCTCCAGAGCGGTAGCAGCAGTGTCACACAGTCCGCCGCGTGGATCAAAGGATCTATGGTTTTCCGTCGAGTCTTTCCCACGAGGCTTTCCCACGTGGCTTTCCCACAGGGCTGTCCCAGGTGCACACGTGGTGGGAGTCGATCCTCGGCTTGAACGTCAAGGCAGTGCAGGGAAAACAGGTTCCTCTGGAATGGACTGACACATCTGGGGGACTCTTGGAATGGTGGCACGACCCTGGAGTTCCTCTCGCCTTTCCTGTGGAGAGCGCCTCCTCTTCAGATGCGACGGGAACGCCGGGAATTCATTCCCTACGAAACAGGGAAAGGATCCCTCATCTCGAGCTAGGAGGCGGAAACGGAGCTCCCCTGGATGTGTGCGGGACACCACGTGCTTCCTCTTGAGTGCAGACGGGTATGTCGGGGAAGTTCTTAAGTTGCAGCAAGGGTGTGAAGGACCCTTTGGAAGTTCCAGTGGTTAGATGTGATTGGCCTCGAGAAGCCTCAGCGGAAATGGGCCTCATCTCGCCTGGAGGGCAAAACCTCCTGGATTTTCTCGAGTTGCGGCAGGTGCTCTCGACTTACGACGGGGACCTCAGGGACCCGCTCTGGTGACCTCAGGAAAGGCCAGTCCCCATGCGAGTTCCTCGGGGGCCTCTCGGGATTCCTCTCCCGTCGATGCCGGGGCCTAAGACCTTGTGTGGAGTCGGGGCCGGAACCTGAGGATTCCTCTCCAGTGCTGACATGGATCTTGGGGTACTTCTGGAGTCTCCCCAGGGGAGTCAGTCCTCGTCTCGAATGCGGGCATTCACTTGCGCTTTCCTCCAGAGCGGTAGCAGCAGTGTCACGCAGTCCGCCGCGTGGATCAAAGGATCTATGGTTTTCCCTCGAGTCTTTCCCACGAGGCTTCCCACGAGGCTTTCCCACAGGGCTGTCCCACGTGCACACGTGGTGGGCGTCGTTCCTCGGCTTGAACGTCAAGGCAGTGCAGGGAAAACAGGTTCCTCTGGAATGGACTGACACATCTGGGGGACTCTTGGAATGGTGTCACGACCCTGGAGTTCCTCTCGCCTTTCCTGTGGAGAGCGCCTCCTCTTGAGATGCGACTGGAACGCCGGGAATTCTTTCCCTACGAAGCAGGGAAAGGATCCCTCATCTCGAGCTAGGAGGCGGAAACGGGGCTCCCCTGGATGTGTGCGGGACACCACGTGCTTCCTCTTGAGTGCAGACGGGTATGTCGGGGAACTTCTTGAGTTGCAGCAAGGGTGTGAAGGACCCTTTGGAAGTTCCAGTGGTTAGACGTGATTAGACTCGAGAAGCCTCAGCGGAAATGGGCCTCATCTCGCCTGGAGGGCAAAACCTCCTGGTTTTTCTCGAGTTGCGGCAGTGCTCTCGACTTACGACGGGGACTTCAGGGACCCGCTCTGGTGGCCTCAGGAAAGGCCAGTCCCCATGCGAGTTCCTCGGGGGCCTCTCGGGATTCCTCTCCCGTCGATGCCGGGGCCTAAGTCCTTGTGTGGAGTCGGGGCCGGAACCTGAGGATTCCTCTCCAGTGCTGACATGGATGTTGGGGTAATTCTGGAGTCTCCCCAGGGGAGTCAGTCCTCGTCTCGAATGCGGGCATGCACTTGCGCTTTCCTCCATACTGGTAGCAGCAGTGTCACGCAGTCCGCCGCGTGGATCAAAGGATCTATGGTTTTCCCTCGAGTCTTTCCCACGAGGCTTTCCCACGAGGCTTTCCCACAGGGCTGTCCCACGTGCACACGTGGTGGGAGTCGATCCTCGGCTTGAACGTTAAGGCAGTGCAGGGAAAACAGTTTCCTCTGGAATGGACTGACACATCTGGGTGACCCTTGGTAAGGTGGCATGACCCTGGAGTTCCTCTCGCCTATCCTGTGGAGAGCGCCTCCTCTTGAGATGCGACGGGAACGCCGGGAATTCTTTCCCTACGAAACAGGGAAAGGATCCCTCATCTCGAGCTAGGAGGCGGAAACGGGGCTCCCCTGGATGTGTGCGGGACCCCACGTGCTTCCTCTCGAGTGGAGACGGGTATGTCGGGGAACTTCTTGAGGTGCAGCAATGGTGTGAAGGACCCTTTGGAAGTTCCAGTGGTTAGATGTGATTGGCCTCGAGAAGCCTCAGCGGAAATGGGCCTCATCTCGCCTGGAGGGCAAAACCTCCTGGATTTTCTCGAGTTGCGGCAGGTGCTCTCGACTTACGACGGGGACCTCAGGGACCCGCTCTGGTGGCCTCAGGAAAGTCCAGTCCCCATGCGAGTTCCTCGGGGGCCTCTCGGGATTCCTCTCCCGTCGATGCCGGGGCCTAAGACCTTTTGTGGAATCGGGGCCGGAACCTGAGGATTCCTCTCCAGTGCTGACATGGATCTTGGGGTACTTCTGCAGTCTCCCCAGGGGAGTCAGTCCTCGTCTCGAATGCGGGCATGCACTTGCGCTTTCCTCCAGAGCGGCAGCAGCAGTGTCACGCAGTCCGCCGCGTGGATCAAAGGATCTATGGTTTTACGTCGAGTCTTTCCCACGAGGCTTTCCCACGTGGCTTTCCCACAGGGCTGTCCCACGTGCACACGTGGTGGGAGTCGATCCTCGGCTTGAACGTCAAGGCAGTGCAGGGAAAACAGGTTCCTCTGGAATGGACTGACACATCTGGGGGACTCTTGGAATGGTGGCACGACCCTGGAGTTCCTCTCGCCTTTCCTGTGGAGAGCGCCTCCTCTTGAGCTGCGACGGGAACGCCGGGAATTCTTTCCCTACGAAACAGGGAAAGGATCCCTCATCTCGAGCTAGGAGGCGGAAACGGGGCTCCCCTGGATGTGTGCGGGACCCCACGTGCTTCCTCTCTAGTGGAGACGGGTATGTCGGGGAACTTCTTGAGTTGCAGCAATGGTGTGAAGGACCCTTTGGAAGTTCCAGTGGTTAGATGTGATTGGCCTCGAGAAGCCTCAGCGGAAATGGGCCTCATCTCGCCTGGAGGGCAAAACCTCCTGGATTTTCTCGAGTTGCGGCAGGTGCTCTCGACTTACGACGGGGACCTCAGGGACCCGCTCTGGTGGCCTCAGGAAAGGCCAGTCCCCATGCGAGTTCCTCGGGGGCCTCTCGGGATTCCTCTCCCGTCGATGCCGGGGCCTAAGACCTTGTGTGGAGTCGGGGCCGGAACCTGAGGATTCCTCTCCAGTGCTGACATGGATCTTGGGGTACTTCTGGAGTCTCCCCAGGGGAGTCAGTCCTCGTCTCGAATGCGGGCATGCACTTGCGCTTTCCTCCAGAGCGGTAGCAGCAGTGTCACGCAGTCCGCCGCGTGGATCAAAGGATCTATGGTTTTCCCTCGAGTCTTTCCCACGAGGCTTTCCCACGAGGCTTTCCCACAGGGCTGTCCCACGTGCACACGTGGTGGGAGTCGATCCTCGGCTTGAACGTCAAGGCAGTGCAGGGAAAAAAGGTTCCTCTGGAATGGACTGACACATCTGGGGGATTCTTGGAATGGTGGCACGACCCTGGAGTTCCTCTCGCCTTTCCTGTGGAGAGCGCCTCCTCTTGAGATGCGACGGGAACGCCGGGAATTCTTTCCCTAAGAAACAGGGAAAGGATCCCTCATCTCGAGCTAGGAGGCGGAAACGGGGCTCCCCTGGATGTGTGCGGGACCCACGTGCTTCCTCTCGAGTGGAGACGGGTATGTCGGGGAACTTCTTGAGTTGCAGCAAGGGTATGAAGGACCCTTTGGAAGTTCCAGTGGTTAGACGTGATTAGCCTCGAGAAGCCTCAGCGGAAATGGGCCTCATCTCGAATGGAGGGCAAAACCTCCTGGATTTTCTCGAGTTGCGGCAGGTGCTCTCGACCTACGACGGGGACCTCAGGGACCCGTTCTGGTGGCGTCAGGAAAGGCCAGTCCCCATGCGAGTTCCTCGGGGGCCTCTCGGGATTCATCTCCCGTCGATGCCGGGGCCTAAGTCCTTGTGTGGAGTCGGGGTCGGAACCTGAGGATTCCTCTCCAGTGCTGACATGGATCTTGGGGTAATTCTGGAGTCTCCCCAGGGGAGTCAGTCTTCGTCTCGAATGCGGGCATGCACTTGCGCTTTCCTCCAGAGCGGTAGCAGCAGTGTCACGCAGTCCGCCGCGTGGATCAAAGGATCTATGGTTTTCCCTCGAGTCTTTCCCACGAGGCTTTCCCACGAGGCTTTCCCACAGGGCTGTCCCACGTGCACACGTGGTGGGAGTCGATCCTCGGCTTGAACGTCGAGGCAGTGCAGGGAAAACAGGTTCCTCTGGAATGGACTGACACATCTGGGGGACTCTTGGAATGGTGGCACGACCCTGGAGTTCCTCTCGCCTTTCCTGTGGAGAGCGCCTCCTCTTGAGATGCGACGGGAACGCCGGGAATTCATTCCCTACGAAACAGGGAAAGGATCCCTCATCTCGAGCTAGGAGGCGGAAACGGAACTCCCCTGGATGTGGGCGGGACACCACGTGTTTCCATTCGAGTGGAGACGGGTATGTCGGGGAACTTCTTGAGTTGCAGCAATGGTGTGAAGGACCCTTTGGAAGTTCCAGTGGTTAGATGTGATTGGCCTCGAGAAGCCTCAGCGGAAATGGGCCTCATCTCGCCTGGAGGGCAAAACCTTCTGGATTTTCTCGAGTTGCGGCAGGTGCTCTCGACTTACGACGGGGACCTCAGGGACCCGCTCTGGTGGCCTCAGGAAAGGCCAGTCCCCATGCGAGTTCCTCGGGGGCCTCTCGGGATTCCTCTCCCGTCGATGCCGGGGCCTAAGACCTTGTGTGGAGTCGGGGCCGGAACCTGAGGATTCCTCTCCAGTGCTGACATGGATCTTGGGGTACTTCTGGAGTCTCCCCAGGGGAGTCAGTCCTCGTCTCGAATGCGGGCATGCACTTGCGCTTTCCTCCAGAGCGGTAGCAGCAGTGTCACGCAGTCCGCCGCGTGGATCAAAGGATCTATGGTTTTCCCTCGAGTCTTTCCCACGAGGCTTTCCCACGAGGCTTTCCCACAGGGCTGTCCCACGTGCACACGTGGTGGGAGTCGATCCTCGGCTTGAACGTCAAGGCAGTGCAGGGAAAAAAGGTTCCTCTGGAATGGACTGACACATCTGGGGGATTCTTGGAATGGTGGCACGACCCTGGAGTTCCTCTCGCCTTTCCTGTGGAGAGCGCCTCCTCTTGAGATGCGACGGGAACGCCGGGAATTCTTTCCCTACGAAACAGGGAAAGGATCCCTCATCTCGAGCTAGGAGGCGGAATCGGGGCTCCCCTGGATGTGTGCGGGACCCACGTGCTTCCTCTCGAGTGGAGACGGGTATGTCGGGGAACTTCTTGAGTTGCAGCAAGGGTGTGAAGGACCCTTTGGAAGTTCCAGTGGTTAGACGTGATTAGCCTCGAGAAGCCTCAGCGGAAATGGGCCTCATCTCGCCTGGAGGGCAAAACCTCCTGGATTTTCTCGAGTTGCGGCAGGTGCTCTCGACCTACGACCGGGACCTCACGGACCCGCTCTGGTGGCGTCAGGAAAGGCCAGTCCCCATGCGAGTTCCTCGGGGGCCTCTGGGGATTCATCTCCCGTCGATGCCAGGGCCTAAGTCCTTGTGTGGAGTCGGGGTCGGAACCTGAGGATTCCTCTCCAGTGCTGACATGGATCTTGGGGTACTTCTGGAGTCTCCCCAGGGGAGTCAGTCTTCGTCTCGAATGCGGGCATGCACTTTCGCTTTCCTCCAGAGTGGTAGCAGCAGTGTCACGCAGTCCGCCGCGTGGATCAAAGGATCTATGGTTTTCCCTCGAGTCTTTCCCACGAGGCTTTCCCACGAGGCTTTCCCACAGGGCTGTCCCACGTGCACACGTGGTGGGAGTCGATCCTCGGCTTGAACGTCAAGGCAGTGCAGGGAAAACAGGTTCCTCTGGAATGGACTGACACATCTGGGGGACTCTTGGAATGGTGGCACGACCCTGGAGTTCCTCTCGCCTTTCCTGTGGAGAGCGCCTCCTCTTGAGATGCGACGGGAACGCCGGGAATTCATTCCCTACGAAACAGGGAAAGGATCCCTCATCTCGAGCTAGGAGGCGGAAACGGAGCTCCCCTGGATGTGGGCGGGACACCACGTGTTTCCATTCGAGTGGAGACGGGTATGTCGGGGAACATCTTGAGTTGCAGCAATGGTGTGAAGGACCCTTTGGAAGTTCCAGTGGTTAGATGTGATTGGCCTCGAGAAGCCTCAGCGGAAATGGGCCTCATCTCGCCTGGAGGGCAAAACCTCCTGGATTTTCTCGAGTTGCGGCAGGTGCTCTCGACTTACGACGGGGACCTCAGGGAACCGCTCTGGTGGTCTCAGGAAAGGCCAGTCCCCATGCGAGTTCCTAGGGGGCGTCTCGGGATTCCTCTCCCGTCGATGCCGGGGCCAAAGACCTTGTGTGGAGTCGGGGCCGGAACCTGAGGATTCCTCTCCAGTGCTGACATGGATCTTGGGGTACTTCTGGAGTCTCCCCAGGGGAGTCAGTCCTCGTCTCGAATGCGGGCATGCACTTGCGCTTTCCTCCAGAGCGGTAGCAGCAGTGTCACGCAGTCCGCCGCGTGGATCAAAGGATCTATGGTTTTCCCTCGAGTCTTTCCCACGAGGCTTTCCCACGAGGCTTTCCCACAGGGCTGTCCCACGTGCACACGTGGTGGGAGTCGATCCTCGGCTTGAACGTCAAGGCAGTGCAGGGAAAACAGGTTCCTCTGGAATGGACTGACACATCTGGGGGACTCTTGGAATGGTGGCATGACCCTGGAGTTCCTCTCGCCTTTCCTGTGGAGAGCGCCTCCTCTTGAGATGCGACGGGAACGCCGGGAATTCTTTCCCTACGAAACAGGGAAAGGATCCCTCATCTCGAGCTAGAGGCAGAAACGGGGCTCCCCTGGATGTGTGCGGGACACCACGTGGTTCCTCTCGAGTGCAGACGGGTATGTCGGGGAACTTCTTGAGTTGCAGCAAGGGTGTGAAGGACCCTTTGGCAGTTCCAGTGGTTAGATGTGATTGGCCTCGAGAAGCCTCAGCGTAAATGGGCCTCATGTGGCCTGGAGGGCAAAACCTCCTGGATTTTCTCCAGTTCCGGCAGGTGCTCTCGACTTACGACGGGGACCTCAGGGACCCGCTCTGGTGGCCTCAGGAAAGGCCAGTCCCGATGCGAGTTCCTCGGGGGCCTCTCGGTATTCCTCTCCCGTCGATGCCGGGGCCTAAGACCTTGTGTGGAGTCGGGGCCGGAACCTGAGGATTCCTCTCCAGTGCTGACATGGATCTTGGGGTACTTCTGGAGTCTCCCCAGGGGAGTCAGTCCTCGTCTCGAATGCGGGCATGCACTTGCGCTTTCCTCCAGAGCGGTAGCAGCAGTGTCACGCAGTCCGCCGCGTGGATCAAAGGATCTATGGTTTTCCCTCGAGTCTTTCCCACGAGGCTTTCCCACGAGGCTTTCCCACAGGGCTGTCCCACGTGCACACGTGGTGGGAGTCGATCCTCGGCTTGAACGTCAAGGCAGTGCAGGGAAAACAGGTTCCTCTGGAATGGACTGACACATCTGGGGGACTCTTGGAATGGTGGCACGACCCTGGAGTTCCTCTCGCCTTTCCTGTGGAGAGCGCCTCCTCTTGAGATGCGACGGGAACGCCGGGAATTCTTTCCCTACGAAACAGGGAAGGATCCATCATCTCGAGCTAGGAGGCGGAAATGGGGCTCCCCTGGATGTGTGAGGGACCCCACGTGCTTCCTCTCGAGTGGAGACGGGTATGTTGGGGAACTTCTTGAGTGGCAGCAATGGTGAGAAGGACCCTTTGGAAGTTCCAGTGGTTAGATGTGATTGGCCTCGAGAAGCCTCAGCGGAAATGGGCCTCATCTCGCCTGGAGGGCAAAACCTCCTGGATTTTCTCGAGTTGCGGCAGGTGCTCTCGACTTACGACGGGGACCTCAGGGACCCGCTCTGGTGGCCTCAGGAAAGGCCAGTCCCCATGCGAGTTCCTCGGGGGCCTCTCGGGATTCCTCTCCCGTCGATGCCGGGGCCTAAGACCTTGTGTGGAGTCGGGGCCGGAACCTGAGGATTCCGCTCCAGTGCTGACATGGATCTTGGGGTACTTCTGGAGTCTCCAAAGGGGAGTCAGTCCTCGTCTCGAATGCGGGCATGCACTTGCGCTTTCCTCCAGAGCGGTAGCAGCAGTGTCACGCAGTCCGCCGCGTGGATCAAAGGATCTATGGTTTTCCCTCGAGTCTTTCCCACGAGGTTTTCCCACGAGGCTTTCCCACAGGGCTGTCCCACGTGCACACGTTGTGGGAGTCGATCCTCGGCTTGAACGTCAAGGAAGTGCAGGGAAAACAGGTTCCTTTGGAATGGACTGACACATTTGGGGGACTCTTGGAATGGTGGCACGACCCTGGAGTTCCTCTCGCCTTTCCTGTGGAGAGCGCCTCCTCTTGAGATGCGACGGGAACGCCGGGAATTCTTTCCCTACGAAACAGGGAAAGGATCCCTCATCTCGAGCTAGGAGGCGGAAACAGGGCTCCCCTGGATGTGTGCGGGACCCACGTGCTTCCTCTCGAGTGGAGACGGGTATGTCGGGGAACTTCTTGAGTTGCAGCAAGGGTGTGAAGGACCCTTTGGAAGTTCCAGTGGTTAGACGTGATTAGCCTCCAGAACCTTCAGCGGAAATGGGCCTCATCTCGCCTGGAGGGCAAAACCTCCTGGATTTTCTCGAGTTGCGGCAGGTGCTCTCGACTTACGACGGGGACCTCAGGGACCCGCTCTGGTGGCCTCAGGAAAGGCCAGTCCCCATGCGAGTTCCACGGGGGCCTCTCGGGATTCCTCTCCCGTCGATGCCGGGGCCTAAGACCTTGTGTGGAGTCGGGGCCGGAACCTGAGGATTCCTCTCCAGTGCTGACATGGATCTTGGGGTACTTCTGGAGTCTCCCCAGGGGAGTCAGTCCTCGTCTCGAATGCGGGCATGCACTTGCGCTTTCCTCCAGAGCGGTAGCAGCAGTGTCACGCAGTCCGCCGCGTGGATCAAAGGATCTATGGTTTTCCCTCGAGTCTTTCCCACGAGGCTTTCCCACGAGGCTTTCCCACAGGGCTGTCCCACGTGCACACGTGGTGGGAGTCGATCCTCGGCTTGAACGTCAAGGCAGTGCAGGGAAAACAGGTTCCTCTGGAATGGACTGACACATCTGGGGGACTCTTGGAATGGTGTCACGACCCTGGAGTTCCTCTCGCCTTTCCTGTGGAGAGCGCCTCCTCTTGAGATGCGACGGGAACGCCGGGAATTCTTTCCCTACGAAACAGGGAAGGATCCCTCATCTCGAGCTAGGAGGCGGAAACGGGGCTCCCCTGGATGTGTGAGGGACCCCACTTGCTTCCTCTCGAGTGGAGACGGGTATGTTGGGGAACTTCTTGAGTTGCAGCAATGGTGTGAAGAACCCTTTGGAAGTTCCAGTCGTTAGATGTGATTGGCCTCGAGAAGCCTCAGGGGAAATGGGCCTCATCTCGCCTGGAGGGCAAAACCTCCTGGATTTTCTCGAGTTGCGTCAGGTGCTCTCGACTTACGACGGGGATCTCAGGGACCCGCTCTGGTGGCCTCAGGAAAGGCCAGTCCCCATGCGAGTTCCTCGGGGGCCTCTCGGGATTCCTCTCCCGTCGATGCCGGGGCCTAAGACCTTGTGTGGAGTCGGGCCGGAACCTGAGGATTCCTCTCCAGTGCTGACATGGATCTTGGGGTACTTCTGGAGTCTCCCCAGGGGAGTCAGTCCTCGTCTCGAATGCGGGCATGCACTTGCGCTTTCCTCCAGAGCGGTAGCAGCAGTGTCACGCAGTCCGCCGCGTGGATCAAAGGATCTATGGTTTTCCCTCGAGTCTTTCCCACGAGGCTTTCCCACGAGGCTTTCCCACAGGGCTGTCCCACGTGCACACGTGGTGGGAGTCGATCCTCGGCTTGAAAGTCAAGGCAGTGCACGGAAAACAGGTTCCTCTGGAATGGACTGACACATCTGGGGGACTCTTGGAATGGTGTCACGACCCTGGAGTTCCTCTCTACTTTCCTGTGGAGAGCGCCTCCTCTTGAGATGCGACGGGAACGCCGGGAATTCTTTCCCTACGAAACAGGGAAAGGATCCCTCATCTCGATCTAGGAGGTGGAAACGGGGCTCCCCTGGATGTGTGCGGGAACCCACGTGCTTCTTCTCGAGTGGAGACGGGTATGTCGGGGAACTTCTTGAGTTGCAGCAATGGTGTGAAGGATCCTTTGGAAGATCCAGTGGTTAGATGTGAGTGGCCTCGAGAAGCCTCAGCGGAAATGGGCCTCATCTCGCCTGGAGGGCAAAACCTCCTGGATTTTCTCGAGTTGCGGCAGGTGCTCTCGACTTACGACGGGGACCTCAGGGAACCGCTCTGGTGGCCTCAGGAAAGGCCAGTTCCCATGCGAGTTCCTCGGGGGCGTCTCGGGATTCCTCTCCCGTCGATGCCGGGGCCTAAGACCTTGTGTGGAGTCGGGGCCGGAACCTGAGGATTCCTCTCCAGTGCTGACATGGATCTTGGGGTACTTCTGGAGTCTCCCCAGGGGAGTCAGTCCTCGTCTCGAATGCGGGCATGCATTGCGCTTTCCTCAAGAGCGGTAGCAGCAGTGTCACGCAGTCCGCCGCGTGGATCAAAGGATCTATGGTTTTCCCTCGAGTCTTTCCCACGAGGCTTTCCCACGAGGCTTTCCCACAGGGCTGTCCCACGTGCACACGTGGTGGGAGTCGATCCTCGGCTTGAACGTCAAGGCAGTGCAGGGAAAACAGATTCCTCTGGAATGGACTGACACATCTGGGGGACTCTTGGAATGGTGGCACGACCCTGGAGTTCCTCTCGCCTTTCCTGTGGAGAGCGCCTCCTCTTGAGATGCGACGGGAACGCCAGGAATTCTTTCCCTACGAAACAGAGAAAGGATCCCTCATCTCGAGCTAGGAGGCGGAAACGGGGCTCCCCTGGATGTGTGCGGGACACCACGTGCTTCCTCTCGAGTGCAGACGGGTATGTCGGGGAACTTCTTGAGTTGCAGCAAGGGTGTGAAGGACCCTTTGGAAGTTCCAGAGGTTAGATGTGATTGGCCTCGAGAAGCCTCAGCGGAAATGGGCCTCATCTCGCCTGGAGGGCAAAACCTCCTGGATTTTCTCGAGTTGCGGCAGGTGCTCTCGACTTACGACGGGGACCTCAGGGACCCGCTCTGGTGGCCTCAGGAAAGGCCAGTCCCCATGCGAGTTCCTCGGGGGCCTCTCGGGATTCCTCTCCCGTCGATGCCGGGGCCTAAGACCTTGTGTGGAGTCAGGGCCGGAACCTGAGGATTCCTCTCCAGGGCTGACATGGATCTTGGGGTACTTCTGGAGTCTCCCCAGGGGAGTCAGTCCTCGTCTCGAATGCGGGCATGCACATGCGCTTTCCTCCAGAGCGGTAGCAGCAGTGTCACGCAGTCCGCCGCGTGGATCAAAGGATCTATGGTTTTCCCTCGAGTCTTTCCCACGAGGCTTTCCCACGAGTCTTTCCCACAGGGCTGTCCCACGTGCACACGTGGTGGGAGTCGATCCTCGGCTTGAACGTCAAGGCAGTGCAGGGAAAACAGGTTCCTCTGGAATGGACTGACACATCTGGGGGACTCTTGGAATGGTGGCACGACCCTGGAGTTCCTCTCGCCTTTCCTGTGGAGAGCGCCTCCTCTTGAGATGCGACGGGAACGCCGGGAATTCTTTCCCTACGAAACAGAGAAAGGATCCCTCATCTCGAGCTAGGAGGCGGAAACGGGGCTCCCCTGGATGTGTGCGGGACACCACGTGCTTCCTCTCGAGTGCAGACGGGTATGTCGGGGAACTTCTTGAGTTGCAGCAAGGGTGTGAAGGACCCTTTGGAAATTCTAGAGGTTAGATGTGATTGGCCACGAGAAGCCTCAGTGGAAATGGGCCTCATCTCGCCTGGAGGGCAAAACCTCCTGGATTTTCTCGAGTTGCGGCAGGTGCTCTCGACTAAAGACGGGGAACTCAGGGACCCGCTCTGGTGGCCTCAGGAAAGGCCAGTCCCCATGCGAGTTCCTCGGGGGCCTCTCGGGATTCCTCTCCCGTCGATGCCGGGGCCTAAGACCTTGTGTGGAGTCGGGGCCGGAACCTGAGGATTCCTCTCCAGTGCTGACATGGATCTTGGGGTACTTCTGGAGTCTCCCCAGGGGAGTCAGTCCTCGTCTCGAATGCGGGCATGCACTTGCGCTTTCCTCCAGAGCGGTAGCAGCAGTGTCACGCAGTCCGCCGCGTGGATCAAAGCATCTATGGTTTTCCCTCGAGTCTTTCCCACGAGGCTTTCCCACGAGGCTTTCCCACAGGGCTGTCCCACGTGCACACGTGGTGGGAGTCGATCCTCGGCTTGAAAGTCAAGGCAGTGCAGGGAAAACAGGTTCCTCTGGAATGGACTGACACATCTGGGGGACTCTTGGAATGGTGTCACGACCCTGGAGTTCCTCTCTACTTTCCTGTGGAGAGCGCCTCCTCTTGAGATGCGACGGGAACGCCGGGAATTCTTTCCCTACGAAACAGGGAAAGGATCCCTCATCTCGATCTAGGAGGTGGAAACGGGGCTCCCCTGGATGTGTGCGGGAACCCACGTGCTTCTTCTCGAGTGGAGACGGGTATGTCGGGGAACTTCTTGAGTTGCAGCAATGGTGTGAAGGATCCTTTGGAAGATCCAGTGGTTAGATGTGAGTGGCCTCGAGAAGCCTCAGCGGAAATGGGCCTCATCTCGCCTGGAGGGCAAAACCTCCTGGATTTTCTCGAGTTGCGGCAGGTGCTCTCGACTTACGACGGGGACCTCAGGGAACCGCTCTGGTGGCCTCAGGAAAGGCCAGTTCCCATGCGAGTTCCTCGGGGGCGTCTCGGGATTCCTCTCCCGTCGATGCCGGGGCCTAAGACCTTGTGTGGAGTCGGGGCCGGAACCTGAGGATTTCTCTCCAGTGCTGACATGGATCTTGGGGTACTTCTGGAGTCTCCCCAGGGGAGTCAGTCCTCGTCTCGAATGCGGGCATGCATTGCGCTTTCCTCAAGAGCGGTAGCAGCAGTGTCACGCAGTCCGCCGCGTGGATCAAAGGATCTATGGTTTTCCCTCGAGTCTTTCCCACGAGGCTTTCCCACGAGGCTTTCCCACAGGGCTGTCCCACGTGCACACGTGGTGGGAGTCGATCCTCGGCTTGAACGTCAAGGCAGTGCAGGGAAAACAGATTCCTCTGGAATGGACTGACACATCTGGGGGACTCTTGGAATGGTGGCACGACCCTGGAGTTCCTCTCGCCTTTCCTGTGGAGAGCGCCTCCTCTTGAGATGCGACGGGAACGCCAGGAATTCTTTCCCTACGAAACAGAGAAAGGATCCCTCATCTCGAGCTAGGAGGCGGAAACGGGGCTCCCCTGGATGTGTGCGGGACACCACGTGCTTCCTCTCGAGTGCAGACGGGTATGTCGGGGAACTTTTTGAGTTGCAGCAAGGGTGTGAAGGACCCTTTGGAAGTTCCAGAGGTTAGATGTGATTGGCCTCGAGAAGCCTCAGCGGAAATGGGCCTCATCTCGCCTGGAGGGCAAAACCTCCTGGATTTTCTCGAGTTGCGGCAGGTGCTCTCGACTTACGACGGGGACCTCAGGGACCCGCTCTGGTGGCCTCAGGAAAGGCCAGTCCCCATGCGAGTTCCTCGGGGGCCTCTCGGGATTCCTCTCCCGTCGATGCCGGGGCCTAAGACCTTGTGTGGAGTCAGGGCCGGAACCTGAGGATTCCTCTCCAGGGCTGACATGGATCTTGGGGTACTTCTGGAGTCTCCCCAGGGGAGTCAGTCCTCGTCTCGAATGCGGGCATGCACATGCGCTTTCCTCCAGAGCGGTAGCAGCAGTGTCACGCAGTCCGCCGCGTGGATCAAAGGATCTATGGTTTTCCCTCGAGTCTTTCCCACGAGGCTTTCCCACGAGTCTTTCCCACAGGGCTGTCCCACGTGCACACGTGGTGGGAGTCGATCCTCGGCTTGAACGTCAAGGCAGTGCAGGGAAAACAGGTTCCTCTGGAATGGACTGACACATCTGGGGGACTCTTGGAATGGTGGCACGACCCTGGAGTTCCTCTCGCCTTTCCTGTGGAGAGCGCCTCCTCTTGAGATGCGACGGGAACGCCGGGAATTCTTTCCCTACGAAACAAGGAAAGGATCCCTCATCTCGAGCTAGGAGGCGGAAACGGGGCTCCCCTGGATGTGTGCGGGACCCACGTGCTTCCTCTCGAGTGGAGACGGGTATGTCGGGGAACTTCTTGAGTTGCAGCAAGGGTGTGAAGGACCCTTTGGAAGTTCCAGTGGTTAGACGTGATTAGCCTCGAGAAGCCTCAGTGGAAATGGGCCTCATCTCGCCTGGAGGGCAAAACCTCCTGGATTTTCTCGAGTTGCGGCAGATGCTCTCGACTTACGACGGGGACTTCAGGGACCCGCTCTGGTGGCCTCAGGAAAGGCCAGTCCCCATGCGAGTTCCTCGGGGGCCTCTCGGGATTCCTCTCCCGTCGATGCCGGGGCCTAAGACCTTGTGTGGAGTCGGGGCCGGAACCTGAGGATTCCTCTCCAGTGCTGACATGGATCTTGGGGTACTTCTGGAGTCTCCCCAGGGGAGTCAGACCTCGTCTCGAATGCGGGCATGCACTTGCGCTTTCCTCCAGAGCGGTAGCAGCAGTGTCACGCAGTCCGCCGCGTGGATCAAAGCATCTATGGTTTTCCCTCGAGTCTTTCCCACGAGGCTTTCCCACGAGGCTTTCCCACAGGGCTGTCCCACGTGCACACGTGGTGGGAGTCGATCCTCGGCTTGAACGTCGAGGCAGTGCAGGGAAAACAGGTTCCTCTGGAATGGACTGACACATCTGGGGGACTCTTAGAATGGTGGCACGACCCTGGAGTTCCTCTCGCCTTTCCTGTGGAGAGCGCCTCCTCTTGAGATGCGACGGGAACGCCGGGAATTCATTCCCTACGAAACAGGGAAAGGATCCCTCATCTCGAGCTAGGAGGCGGAAACGGAACTCCCCTGGATGTGGGCGGGACACCACGTGTTTCCATTCGAGTGGAGACGGGTATGTCGGGGAACTTCTTGAGTTGCAGCAATGGTGTGAAGGACCCTTTGGAAGTTCCAGTGGTTAGATGTGATTGGCCTCGAGAAGCCTCAGCGGAAATGGGCCTCATCTCGCCTGGAGGGCAAAACCTCCTGGATTTTCTCGAGTTGCGGCAGGTGCTCTCGACTTACGACGGGGACCTCAGGGACCCGCTCTGGTGGCCTCAGGAAAGGCCAGTCCCCATGCGAGTTCCTCGGGGGCCTCTCGGGATTCCTCTCCCGTCGATGCCGGGGCCTAAGACCTTGTGTGGAGTCGGGGCCGGAACCTGAGGATTCCTCTCCAGTGCTGACATGGATCTTGGGGTACTTCTGGAGTCTCCCCAGGGGAGTCAGTCCTCGTCTCGAATGCGGGCATGCACTTGCGCTTTCCTCCAGAGCGGTAGCAGCAGTGTCACGCAGTCCGCCGCGTGGATCAAAGGATCTATGGTTTTCCCTCGAGTCTTTCCCACGAGGCTTTCCCACGAGGCTTTCCCACAGGGCTGTCCCACGTGCACACGTGGTGGGAGTCGATCCTCGGCTTGAACGTCAAGGCAGTGCAGGGAAAAAAGGTTCCTCTGGAATGGACTGACACATCTGGGGGATTCTTGGAATGGTGGCACGACCCTGGAGTTCCTCTCGCCTTTCCTGTGGAGAGCGCCTCCTCTTGAGATGCGACGGGAACGCCGGGAATTCTTTCCCTACGAAACAGGGAAAGGATCCCTCATCTCGAGCTAGGAGGCGGAAACGGGGCTCCCCTGGATGTGTGCGGGACCCACGTGCTTCCTCTCGAGTGGAGACGGGTATGTCGGGGAACTTCTTGAGTTGCAGCAAGGGTGTGAAGGACCCTTTGGAAGTTCCAGTGGTTAGACGTGATTAGCCTCGAGAAGCCTCAGCGGAAATGGGCCTCATCTCGCCTGGAGGGCAAAACCTCCTGGATTTTCTCGAGTTGCGGCAGGTGCTCTCGACCTACGACCGGGACCTCAGGGACCCGCTCTGGTGGCGTCAGGAAAGGCCAGTCCCCATGCGAGTTCCTCGGGGGCCTCTGGGGATTCATCTCCCGTCGATGCCGGGGCCTAAGTCCTTGTGTGGAGTCGGGGTCGGAACCTGAGGATTCCTCTCCAGTGCTGACATGGATCTTGGGGTACTTCTGGAGTCTCCCCAGGGGAGTCAGTCTTCGTCTCGAATGCGGGCATGCACTTTCGCTTTCCTCCAGAGCGGTAGCAGCAGTGTCACGCAGTCCGCCGCGTGGATCAAAGGATCTATGGTTTTCCCTCGAGTCTTTCCCACGAGGCTTTCCCACGAGGCTTTCCCACAGGGCTGTCCCACGTGCACACGTGGTGGGAGTCGATCCTCGGCTTGAACGTCAAGGCAGTGCAGGGAAAACAGGTTCCTCTGGAATGGACTGACACATCTGGGGGACTCTTGGAATGGTGGCACGACCCTGGAGTTCCTCTCGCCTTTCCTGTGGAGAGCGCCTCCTCTTGAGATGCGACGGGAACGCCGGGAATTCATTCCCTACGAAACAGGGAAAGGATCCCTCATCTCGAGCTAGGAGGCGGAAACGGAGCTCCCCTGGATGTGGGCGGGACACCACGTGTTTCCATTCGAGTGGAGACGGGTATGTCGGGGAACTTCTTGAGTTGCAGCAATGGTGTGAAGGACCCTTTGGAAGTTCCAGTGGTTAGATGTGATTGGCCTCGAGAAGCCTCAGCGGAAATGGGCCTCATCTCGTCTGGAGGGCAAAACCTCCTGGATTTTCTCGAGTTGCGGCAGGTGCTCTCGACTTACGACGGGGACCTCAGGGAACCGCTCTGGTGGTCTCAGGAAAGGCCAGTCCCCATGCGAGTTCCTAGGGGGCGTCTCGGGATTCCTCTCCCGTCGATGCCGGGGCCAAAGACCTTGTGTGGAGTCGGGGCCGGAACCTGAGGATTCCTCTCCAGTGCTGACATGGATCTTGGGGTACTTCTGGAGTCTCCCCAGGGGAGTCAGTCCTCGTCTCGAATGCGGGCATGCACTTTCGCTTTCCTCCAGAGCGGTAGCAGCAGTGTCACGCAGTCCGCCGCGTGGATCAAAGGATCTATGGTTTTCCCTCGAGTCTTTCCCACGAGGCTTTCCCACGAGGCTTTCCCACAGGGCTGTCCCACGTGCACACGTGGTGGGAGTCGATCCTCGGCTTGAACGTCAAGGCAGTGCAGGGAAAACAGGTTCCTCTGGAATGGACTGACACATCTGGGGGACTCTTGGAATGGTGGCATGACCCTGGAGTTCCTCTCGCCTTTCCTGTGGAGAGCGCCTCCTCTTGAGATGCGACGGGAACGCCGGGAATTCTTTCCCTACGAAACAGGGAAAGGATCCCTCATCTCGAGCTAGAGGCAGAAACGGGGCTCCCCTGGATGTGTGCGGGACACCACGTGGTTCCTCTCGAGTGCCGACGGGTATGTCGGGGAACTTCTTGAGTTGCAGCAAGGGTGTGAAGGACCCTTTGGCAGTTCCAGTGGTTAGATGTGATTGGCCTCGAGAAGCCTCAGCGTAAATGGGCCTCATGTGGCCTGGAGGGCAAAACCTCCTGGATTTTCTCCAGTTCCGGCAGGTGCTCTCGACTTACGACGGGGACCTCAGGGACCCGCTCTGGTGGCCTCAGGAAAGGCCAGTCCCGATGCGAGTTCCTCGGGGGCCTCTCGGTATTCCTCTCCCGTCGATGCCGGGGCCTAAGACCTTGTGTGGAGTCGGGGCCGGAACCTGAGGATTCCTCTCCAGTGCTGACATGGATCTTGGGGTACTTCTGGAGTCTCCCCAGGGGAGTCAGTCCTCGTCTCGAATGCGGGCATGCACTTGCGCTTTCCTCCAGAGCGGTAGCAGCAGTGTCACGCAGTCCGCCGCGTGGATCAAAGGATCTATGGTTTTCCCTCGAGTCTTTCCCACGAGGCTTTCCCACGAGGCTTTCCCACAGGGCTGTCCCACGTGCACACGTGGTGGGAGTCGATCCTCGGCTTGAACGTCAAGGCAGTGCAGGGAAAACAGGTTCCTCTGGAATGGACTGACACATCTGGGGGACTCTTGGAATGGTGGCACGACCCTGGAGTTCCTCTCGCCTTTCCTGTGGAGAGCGCCTCCTCTTGAGATGCGACGGGAACGCCGGGAATTCTTTCCCTACGAAACAGGGAAGGATCCATCATCTCGAGCTAGGAGGCGGAAATGGGGCTCCCCTGGATGTGTGAGGGACCCCACGTGCTTCCTCTCGAGTGGAGACGGGTATGTTGGGGAACTTCTTGAGTGGCAGCAATGGTGAGAAGGACCCTTTGGAAGTTCCAGTGGTTAGATGTGATTGGCCTCGAGAAGCCTCAGCGGAAATGGGCCTCATCTCGCCTGGAGGGCAAAACCTCCTGGATTTTCTCGAGTTGCGGCAGGTGCTCTCGACTTACGACGGGGACCTCAGGGACCCGCTCTGGTGGCCTCAGGAAAGGCCAGTCCCCATGCGAGTTCCTCGGGGGCCTCTCGGGATTCCTCTCCCGTCGATGCCGGGGCCTAAGACCTTGTGTGGAGTCGGGGCCGGAACCTGAGGATTCCGCTCCAGTGCTGACATGGATCTTGGGGTACTTCTGGAGTCTCCAAAGGGGAGTCAGTCCTCGTCTCGAATGCGGGCATGCACTTGGCTTTCCTCCAGAGCGGTAGCAGCAGTGTCACGCAGTCCGCCGCGTGGATCAAAGGATCTATGGTTTTCCCTCGAGTCTTTCCCACGAGGTTTTCCCACGAGGCTTTCCCACAGGGCTGTCCCACGTGCACACGTAGTGGGAGTCGATCCTCGGCTTGAACGTCAAGGAAGTGCAGGGAAAACAGGTTCCTTTGGAATGGACTGACACATTTGGGGGACTCTTGGAATGGTGGCACGACCCTGGAGTTCCTCTCGCCTTTCCTGTGGAGAGCGCCTCCTCTTGAGATGCGACGGGAACGCCGGGAATTCTTTCCCTACGAAACAGGGAAAGGATCCCTCATCTCGAGCTAGGAGGCGGAAACAGGGCTCCCCTGGATGTGTGCGGGACCCACGTGCTTCCTCTCGAGTGGAGACGGGTATGTCGGGGAACTTCTTGAGTTGCAGCAAGGGTGTGAAGGACCCTTTGGAAGTTCCAGTGGTTAGACGTGATTAGCCTCCAGAACCTTCAGCGGAAATGGGCCTCATCTCGCCTGGAGGGCAAAACCTCCTGGATTTTCTCGAGTTGCGGCAGGTGCTCTCGACTTACGACGGGGACCTCAGGGACCCGCTCTGGTGGCCTCAGGAAAGGCCAGTCCCCATGCGAGTTCCACGGGGGCCTCTCGGGATTCCTCTCCCGTCGATGCCGGGGCCTAAGACCTTGTGTGGAGTCGGGGCCGGAACCTGAGGATTCCTCTCCAGTGCTGACATGGATCTTGGGGTACTTCTGGAGTCTCCCCAGGGGAGTCAGTCCTCGTCTCGAATGCGGGCATGCACTTGCGCTTTCCTCCAGAGCGGTAGCAGCAGTGTCACGCAGTCCGCCGCGTGGATCAAAGGATCTATGGTTTTCCCTCGAGTCTTTCCCACGAGGCTTTCCCACGAGGCTTTCCCACAGGGCTGTCCCACGTGCACACGTGGTGGGAGTCGATCCTCGGCTTGAACGTCAAGGCAGTGCAGGGAAAACAGGTTCCTCTGGAATGGACTGACACATCTGGGGGACTCTTGGAATGGTGTCACGACCCTGGAGTTCCTCTCGCCTTTCCTGTGGAGAGCGCCTCCTCTTGAGATGCGACGGGAACGCCGGGAATTCTTTCCCTACGAAACAGGGAAGGATCCCTCATCTCGAGCTAGGAGGCGGAAACGGGGCTCCCCTGGATGTGTGAGGGACCCCACGTGCTTCCTCTCGAGTGGAGACGGGTATGTCGGGGAACTTCTTGAGTTGCAGCAATGGTGTGAAGAACCCTTTGGAAGTTCCAGTCGTTAGATGTGATTGGCCTCGAGAAGCCTCAGGGGAAATGGGCCTCATCTCGCCTGGAGGGCAAAACCTCCTGGATTTTCTCGAGTTGCGTCAGGTGCTCTCGACTTACGACGGGTATCTCAGGGACCCGCTCTGGTGGCCTCAGGAAAGGCCAGTCCCCATGCGAGTTCCTCGGGGGCCTCTCGGGATTCCTCTCCCGTCGATGCCGGGGCCTAAGACCTTGTGTGGAGTCGGGCCGGAACCTGAGGATTCCTCTCCAGTGCTGACATGGATCTTGGGGTACTTCTGGAGTCTCCCCAGGGGAGTCAGTCCTCGTCTCGAATGCGGGCATGCACTTGCGCTTTCCTCCAGAGCGGTAGCAGCAGTGTCACGCAGTCCGCCGCGTGGATCAAAGGATCTATGGTTTTCCCTCGAGTCTTTCCCACGAGGCTTTCCCACGAGGCTTTCCCACAGGGCTGTCCCACGTGCACACGTGGTGGGAGTCGATCCTCGGCTTGAACGTCAAGGCAGTGCAGGGAAAACAGGTTCCTCTGGAATGGACTGACACATCTGGGGGACTCTTGGAATGGTGTCACGACCCTGGAGTTCCTCTCGCCTTTCCTGTGGAGAGCGCCTCCTCTTGAGATGCGACGGGAACGCCGGGAATTCTTTCCCTACGAAACAGGGAAAGATCCCTCATCTCGAGCTAGGAGGCGGAAACGGGGCTCCCCTGGATGTGTGAGGGACCCCACGTGCTTCCTCTCGAGTGGAGACGGGTACGTCGTGGAACTTCTTGAGTTCCAGCAATGGTGTGAAGGACCCTTTGGAAGTTCCAGTGGTTAGATGTGATTGGCCTCGAGAAGCCTCAGCGGAAATGGGCCTCATCTCGCCTGGAGGGCAAAACCTCCTGGATTTTCTCGAGTTGCGGCAGGTGCTCTCGACTTACGACGGGGACCTCAGGAACCGCTCTGGTGGCCTCAGGAATGGCCAGTCCCCATGCGAGTTCCTCGGGGGCCTCTCGGGATTCCTCTCCCGTCGATGGCGGGGCCTAAGTCCTTCTGTGGAGTCGGGGCCGGAACCTGAGGATTCCTCTCCAGTGCTGACATGTATCTTGGGGTACTTCTGGAGTCTCCCCAGGGGAGTCAGTCCTCGTCTCGAATGCGGGCATGCACTTGCGCTTTCCTCCAGAGCGGTAGCAGCAGTGTCACGCAGTCCGCCGCGTGGATCAAAGGATCTATAGTTTTCCCTCGAGTCTTTCCCACGAGGCTTTCCAACGAGGCTTTCCCACAGGGCTGTCCCACGTGCACACGTGGTGGGAGTCGATCCTCGGCTTGAACGTCAAGGCAGTGCAGGGAAAACAGGTTCCTCTGGAATGGACTGACACATCTGGGGGACTCTTGGAATGGTGTCACGACCCTGGAGTTCCTCTCGCCTTTCCTGTGGAGAGCGCCTCCTCTTGAGATGCGACAGGAACGCCCGGAATTCTTTCCCTACGAAACAGGGAAAGGATCCCTCATCTCGAGCTAGGAGGCGAAACGGGGCTCCCCTGGATGTGTGCGGGACACCACGTACTTCCTCTCGAGTGCAGACGGGTATGTCGGGGAACTTCTTGAGTTGCAGCAAGGGTGTGAAGGACCCTTTGGAAGTTCCAGTGGTTAGATGTGATTGGCCTCGAGAAGCCTCAGCGGAAATGGGCCTCATCTCGCCTGGAGGGCAAAACCTCCTGGATTTTCTCGAGTTGCGGCAGGTACTCTCGACTTACGACCGGGACCTCAGGGACCCGCTCTGGTGGCCTCAGGAAAGGCCAGTCCCCATGCGACTTCCTCGGGGGCCTCTCGGGATTCCTCTCCCTTCGATGGCGGGGCCTAAGTCCTTGTGTGGAGTCGGGGCCGGAACCTGAGGATTCCTCTCCAGTGCTGACATGGATCTTGGGGTACTTCTGGAGTCTCCCCAGGGGAGTCAGTCCTCGTCTCGAATGCGGGCATGCACTTGCGCTTTCCTCCAGAGCGGTAGCAGCAGTGTCACGCAGTCCGCCGCGTGGATCAAAGGATCTATGGTTTTCCCTCGAGTCTTTCCCACGAGGCTTTCCCACGAGGCTTTCCCACAGGGCTGTCCCACGTGCACACGTGGTGGGAGTCGATCCTCGGCTTGAACGTCAAGGCAGTGCAGGGAAAACAGGTTCCTCTGGAATGGACTGACACATCTGGGGGACTCTTGGAATAGTGTCACGACCCTGGAGTTCCTCTCGCCTTTCCTGTGGAGAGCGCCTCCTCTTGAGATGCGACGGGAACGCCAGGAATTCTTTCCCTACGAAACCGGGAAGGATCCCTCATCTCGAGCTAGGAGGCGGAAACGGGGCTCCCCTGGATGTGTGAGGGACCGCACGTGCTTCCTCTCGAGTGGAGACGGGTATGTCGGGGAACTTCTTGAGTTGCAGCAATGGTGTGAAGGACCCTTTGGAAGTTCCAGTGGTTAGATGTGATTGGCCTCGAGAAGCCTCAGCGGAAATGGGCCTCATCTCGCCTGAAGGGCAAAACCTCCTGGATTTTCTCGAGTTGCGGCAGGTGCTCTCGACTTACGACGGGGACCTCAAGAACCGCTCTGGTGGCCTCAGGAAAGGCCAGTCCCCATGCGAGTTCCTCGGGGGCCTCTCGGGATTCCTCTCCCGTCGATGCCAGGGCCTAAGACCTTGTGTGGAGTCGGGGCCGGAACCTGAGGATTCCTCTCCAGTGCTGACATGGATCTTGGGGTACTTCTGGAGTCTCCCCAGGGGAGTCAGTCCTCGTCTCGAATGCGGTCATGCACTTGCGCTTTCCTCCATAGCGGTAGCAGCAGTGTCACGCAGTCCGCCGCGTGGATCAAAGGATCTATGGTTTTCCCTCGAGTCTTTCCCACGAGGCTTTCCCACGAGGCTTTCCCACAGGGCTGTCCCACGTGCACACGTGGTGGGAGTCGATCCTCGGCTTGAACGTCAAGGCAGTGCAGGGAAAACATGTTCCTCTGGAATGGACTGACACATCTGGGGGACTCTTGGAATGGTGGCACGACCCTGGAGTTCCTCTCGCCTTTCCTGTGGAGAGCGCCTCCTCTTGAGATGCGACGGGAACGCCGGGAATTCTTTCCCTACGAAACAGGGAAGGATCCCTCATCTCGAGCTAGGAGGCGGAAACGGGGCTCACCTGGATGTGTGAGGGACCACACGTGCTTCCTCTCGAGTGGAGACGGGTATGTTGGGGAACTTCTTGAGTGGCAGCAATGGTGTGAAGGACCCTTTGGAAGTTCCACTGGTTAGATGTGATTGGCCTCGAGAAGCCTCAGCGGAAATGGGCCTCATCTCGCCTGGAGGGCAAAACCTCCTGGATTTTCTCGAGTTGCGGCAGGTGCTCTAGACTTACGACGGGGACCTCAGGGACCCGCTCTGGTGGCCTCAGGAAAGGCCAGTCCCCATGCGAGTTCCTCGGGGCCCTCTCGTGATTCCTCTCCCGTGGATGCCGAGGCCTAAGACCTTGTGTGGAGTCGGGGCCGGAACCTGAGGATTCCTCTCCAGTGCTGACATGGATCTTGGGGTACTTCTGGAGTCTCCCCAGGGGAGTCAGTCCTCGTCTCGAATGCGGGCATGCACTTGCGCTTTCCTCCAGAGCGGTAGCAGCAGTGTCACGCAGTCCGCCGCGTGGATCAAATCATCTATGGTTTTCCCTCGAGTCTTTCCCACGAGGCTTTCCCACGAGGCTTTCCCACAGGGCTGTCCCACGTACACACGTGGTGGGAGTCGATCCTCGGCTTGAACGTCAAGGCAGTGCAGGGAAAACAGGTTCCTCTGGAATGGACTGACTCATCTGGGAGACTCTTGGAATGGTGGCACGACCCTGGAGGACCTCTCGCCTTTCCTGTGGAGAGCGCCTCCTCTTGAGAAGCGACGGAAACGCCGGGAATTCTTTCCCTACGAAACAGGGAAAGGATCCCTCATCTCGAGCTAGGAGGCGGAAACGGCGCTCCCCTGGATGTGTGCGGGACACCACGTGCTTCCTCTCGAGTGCAGACGGGTATGTCGGGGAACTTCTTGAGTTGCAGCAAGGGTGTGAAGGAACCTTTGGAAGTTCCAGTGGTTAGACGTGATTGGCCTCGAGAAGCCTCAGCGGAAATGGGCCTCATCTCGCCTGGAGGGCAAAACCGCCTGGATTTTCTCGAGTTGCGGCAGGTGCTCTCGACTTACGACGGGGACCTCAGGGACCCGCTCTGGTGGCCTCAGGAAAGGCCAGTCCCCATGCGAGTTCCTCGGGGGCCTCTCGGGATTCCTCTCCCGTCGATGCCGGGGCCTAAGTCCTTGTGTGGAGTCGGGGCCGGAACCTGAGGATTCCTCTCCAGTGCTGACATGGATCTTGGGGTACTTCTGGAGTCTCCCCAGGGGAGTCAGTCCTCGTCTCGAATGCGGGCATGCACTTGCGCTTTCCTCCAGAGCGGTAGCAGCAGTGTCACACAGTCCGCCGCGTGGATCAAAGGATCTATGTTTTTCCGTCGAGTCTTTCCCACGAGGCTTTCCCACGTGGCTTTCCCACAGGGCTGTCCCACGTGCACACGTGGTGGGAGTCGATCCTCGGCTTGAACGTCAAGGCAGTGCAGGGAAAACAGGTTCCTCTGGAATGGACTGACACATCTGGGGGACTCTTGGAATGGTGGCACGACCCTGGAGTTCCTCTCGCCTTTCCTGTGGAGAGCGCCTCCTCTTGAGATGCGACGGGAACGCCGGGAATTCTTTCCCTACGAAACAGGGAAAGGATCCCTCATCTCGAGCTAGGAGGCGGAAACGGGGCTCCCCTGGATGTGTGCGGGACCCTACGTGCTTCTTCTCGAGTGGAGACGGGTATGTCGCGGAACTTCTTGAGTTGCAGCAATGGTGTGAAGGACCCTTTGGAAGTTCCAGTGGTTAGATGTGATTGGCCTCGAGAAGCCTCAGCGGAAATGGGCCTCATCTCGCCTGGAGGGCAAAACCTCCTGGATTTTCTCGAGTTGCGGCAGGTGCTATCGACTTACGACGGGGACCTCAGGGAACCGCTCTGGTGGCCTCAGGAAAGTCCAGTCCCCATGCGAGTTCCTCGGGGGCCTCTCGGGATTCTTCTCCCGTCGATGCCGGGGCCTAAGACCTTGTGTGGAGTCGGGGCCGGAACCTGAGGATTCCTCTCCAGTGCTGACATGGATCTTGGGGTACTTCTGGAGTCTCCCCAGGGGAGTCAGTCCTCGTCTCGAATGCGGGCATGCACTTGCGCTTTCCTCCAGAGCGGTAGCAGCAGTGTCACGCAGTCCGCCGCGTGGATCAAAGGATCTATGGTTTTCCCTCGAGTCTTTCCCACGAGGCTATCCCACGAGGCTTTCCCACAGGGCTGTCCCACGTGCACACGTGGTGGGAGTCGATCCTCGGCTTGAACGTCAATGTAGTGCAGGGAAAACAGGTTCCTCTGGAATGGACTGACACATCTGGGGGATTCTTGGAATGGTGGCACGACCCTGGAGTTCCTCTCGCCTTTCCTGTGGAGAGCGCCTCCTCTTGAGATGCAACGGGAACGCCGGGAATTCATTCCCTACGAAACAGGGAAAGGATCCCTCATCTCGAGCTAGGAGGCGGAAACGGAACTCCCCTGGATGTGGGCGGGACACAACGTGTTTCCATTCGAGTGGAGACGGGTATGTCGGGGAACTTCTTGAGTTGCAGCAATGGTGTGAAGGACCCTTTGGAAGTTCCAGTGGTTAGATGTGATTGGCCTCGAGAAGCCTCAGCGGAAATGGGCCTCATCTCGCCTGGAGGGCAAAACCTCCTGGATTTTCTCGAGTTGCGGCAGGTGCTCTCGACTTACGACGGGGACCTCAGGGACCCGCTCTGGTGGCCTCAGGAAAGGCCAGTCCCCATGCGAGTTCCTCGGGGGCCTCTCGGGATTCCTCTCCCGTCGATGCCGGGGCCTAAGACCTTGTGTGGAGTCGGGGCCGGAACCTGAGGAATCCTCTCCAGTGCTGACATGGATCTTGGGGTACTTCTGGAGTCTCCCCAGGGGAGTCAGTCCTCGTCTCGAATGCGGGCATGCACTTGCGCTTTCCTCCAGAGCGGTAGCAGCAGTGTCACGCAATCCGCCACGTGGATCAAAGGATCTATGGTTTTCCCTCGAGGCTTTCCCACGAGGCTTTCCCACAGGGCTGTCCCACGTGCACACGTGGTGGGAGTCGATCCTCGGCTTGAACGTCAAGGCAGTGCAGGGAAAACAGGTTCCTCTGGAATGGACTGACACATCTGGGGGACTCTTGGAATGGTGGCATGACCCTGGAGTTCCTCTCGCCTCTCCTGTGGAGAGCGCCTCCTCTTGAGATGCGACAAGAACGCCGGGAATTCTTTCCCTACGAAACAGGGAAAGGATCCCTCATCTCGAGCTAGGAGGCGGAAACGGGGCTCCCCTGGATGTGTGCGGGACACCACGTGCTTCCTCTCGAGTGGAGACGGGTATGTCGGGGAACTTCTTGAGTTGCAGCAAGGGTGTGAAGGACCCTTTGGAAGTTCCAGTGGTTAGACGTGATTGGCCTCGAGAAGTCTCAGCGGAAATGGGCCTCATCTCGCCTGGAGGGCAAAACCGCCTGGATTTTCTCGAGTTGCGGCAGGTGCTCTCGACTTACGACGGGGACCTCAGGGAACCGCTCTGGTGGCCTCAGGAAAGGCCCGTCCCCATTCGAGTTCCTCGGGGGCCTCTCGGGATTCCTCTCCCGTCGATGCCGGGGCCTAAGACCTTGTGTGGAGTCGGGGCCGGAACCTGAGGATTCCTCTCCAGTGCTGACATGGATCTTGGGGTACTTCTGGAGTCTCCCCAGGGGAGTCAGTCCTCGTCTCGAATGCGGGCATGCACTTGCGCTTTCCTCCAGAGCGGTAGCAGCAGTGTCACGCAGTCCACCGCATGGATCAAAGGATCTATGGTTTTCCCTCGAGTCTTTCCCACGAGGCTTTCCCACGAGGCTTTCCCACAGGGCTGTCCCACGTACACACGTGGTGGGAGTCGATCCTCGGCTTGAACGTCAAGGCAGTGCAGGGAAAACAGGTTCCTCTGGAATGGACTGACTCATCTGGGAGACTCTTGGAATGGTGGCACGACCCTGGAGGACCTCTCGCCTTTCCTGTGGAGAGCGCCTCCTCTTGAGAAGCGACGGGAACGCCGGGAATTCTTTCCCTACGAAACAGGGAAAGGATCCCTCATCTCGAGCTGGGAGGCGGAAACGGCGCTCCCCTGGATGTGTGCGGGACCCCACGTGCTTCCTCTCGAGTGCAGACGGCTTTGTCGGGGAACTTCTTGAGTTGCAGCAAGGGTGTGAAGGAACCTTTGGAAAGTCCAGTGGTTAGATGTGATTGGCCTCGAGAAGCCTCAGCGGAAATGGTCCTCATCTCGCCTGGAGGGCAAAACCTCCTGGATTTTCTCGAGTTGCGGCAGGTGCTCTCGACTTACGACGGGGACCTCAGGGACCCGCTCTGGTGGCCTCAGGAAAGGCCAGTCCAAATGCGAGTTCCTCGGGGCCCTCTCGTGATTCCTCTCCCGTCGATGCCGGGGCCTAAGACCTTGTGTGGAGTCGGGGCCGGAACCTGAGGATTCCACTCCAGTGCTGACATGGATCTTGGGGTACTTCTGGAGTCTCCCCAGGGGAGTCAGTCCTCGTCTCGAATGCGGGCATGCACTTGCGCTTTCCTCCAGAGCGGTAGAAGCAGTGTCACGCAATCCGCCACGTGGATCAAAGGATCTATGGTTTTCCCTCGAGGCTTTCCCACGAGGCTTTCCCACAGGGCTGTCCCACGTGCACACGTGGTGGGAGTCGATCCTCGGCTTGAACGTCAAGGCAGTGCAGGGAAAACAGGTTCCTCTGGAATGGACTGACACATCTGGGGGACTCTTGGAATGGTGTCACGACCCTGGAGTTCCTCTCGCCTTTCCTGTGGAGAGCGCCTCCTCTTGAGATGCGACTGGAACGCCGGGAATTCTTTCCCTACGAAACAGGGAAAGGATCCCTCATCTCGAGCTAGGAGGCGGAAACGGGGCTCCCCTGGATGTTTGCGGGACACCACGTGCTTCCTCTCGAGTGCAGACGGGTATGTCGGGGAACTTCTTGAGTTGCAGCAAGGGTGTGAAGGACCCTTTGGAAGTTCCAGTGGTTAGATGTGATTGGCCTCGAGAAGCCTCAGCGGAAATGGGCCTCATCTCGCCTGGAGGGCAAAACCTCCTGGATTTTCTCGAGTTGCGGCAGGTGCTCTCGACTTACGACGGGGACCTCAGGGAACCGCTCTGGTGGCCTCAGGAAAGGCCAGTCCCCATGCGAGTTCCTCGGGGCCCTCTCGTGATTCCTCTCCCGTCGATGCCGGGGCCTAAGACCTTGTGTGGAGTCGGGGCCGGAACCTGAGGATTCCTCTCCAGTGCTGACATGGTTCTTGGGGTACTTCTGAAGTCTCCCCAGGGGAGTCAGTCCTCGTCTCGAATGCGGGCATGCACTTGCGCTTTCCTCCAGAGCGGTAGCAGCAGTGTCACCCAGTCCGCCGCGTGGATCAAAGGATCTATGGTTTTCCCTCGAGTCTTTCCCACGAGGCTTTCCCACAGGGCTGTCCCACGTGCACACGTGGTGGGAGTCGATCCTCGGCTTGAACGTCAAGGCAGTGCAGGGAAAACAGGTTCCTCTGGAATGGCCTGACACATCTGGGGGACTCTTGGAATGGTGGCATGACCCTGGAGTTCCTCTCGCCTTTCCTGTGGAGAGCACCTCCTCTTGAGATGCGACGAGAACGCCGGGAATTCTTTCCCTAGGAAACAGGGAAAGGATCCCTCATCTCGAGCTAGGAGGCGGAAACGGCGCTCCCCTGGATGTGTGCGGGACACCACGTGCTTCCTCTCGAGTGGAGACGGGTATGTCGGGGAACTTCTTGAGTTGCAGCAAGGGTGTGAAGGACCCTTTGGAAGTTCCAGTGGTTAGACGTGATTAGCCTCGAGAAGCCTCAGCGGAAATGGGCCTCATCTCGCCTGGAGGGCAAAACCGCCTGGATTTTCTCGAGTTGCGGCAGGTGCTCTCGACTTACGACGGGGACCTCAGGGACCCGCTCTGGTGGCCTCAGGAAAGGCCAGTCCCCATGCGAGTTCCTCGGGGGCCTCTCGGGATTCCTCTCCCGTCGATGCCGGGTCCTAAGACCTTGTGTGGAGTCGGGGCCGGAACCTGAGGATTCCTCTCCAGTGCTGACATGGATCTTGGGGTACTTCTGGAGTCTCCCCAGGGGAGTCAGTCCTCGTCTCGAATGCGGGCATGCACTTGCGCTTTCCTCCAGAGCGGTAGCAGCAGTGTCACGCAGTCCGCCGCGTGGATCAAAGGATCTATGGTTTTCCCTCGAGTCTTTCCCACGAGGCTTTCCCACGAGGCTTTCCCACAGGGCTGTCCCACGTGCACACGTAGTGGGAGTCGATCCTCGGCTTGAACGTCAAGGAAGTGCAGGGAAAACAGGTTCCTTTGGAATGGACTGACACATTTGGGGGACTCTTGGAATGGTGGCACGACCCTGGAGTTCCTCTCGCCTTTCCTGTGGAGAGCGCCTCCTCTTGAGATGCGACAGGAACGCCCGGAATTCTTTCCCTACGAAACAGGGAAAGGATCCCTCATCTCGAGCTAGGAGGCGAAACGGGGCTCCCCTGGATGTCTGCGGGACACCACGTACTTCCTCTCGAGTGCAGACGGGTATGTCGGGGAACTTCTTGAGTTGCAGCAAGGGTGTGAAGGACCCTTTGGAAGTTCCAGTGGTTAGATGTGATTGGCCTCGAGAAGCCTCAGCGGAAATGGGCCTCATCTCGCCTGGAGCACAAAACCTCCTGGATTTTCTCGAGTTGCGGCAGGTGCTCTCGACTTACGACGGGGACCTCAGGGACCCGCTCTGGTGGCCTCAGGAAAGGCCAGTCCCGATGCGAGTTCCTCGGGGGCCTCTCGGGATTCCTCTCCCTTCGATGGCGGGGCCTAAGTCCTTGTGTGGAGTCGGGGCCGGAATCTGAGGATTCCTCTCCAGTGCTGACATGGATCTTGGGGTACTTCTGGAGTCTCCCCAGGGGAGTCAGTCCTCGTCTCGAATGCAGGCATGCACTTGCGCTTTCCTCCAGAGCGGTAGCAGCAGTGTCACGCAGTCCGCCGCGTGGATCAAAGGATCTATGGTTTTCCCTCGAGTCTTTCCCACGAGGCTTTCCCACGAGGCTTTCCCACAGGGCTGTCCCACGTGCACACGTGGTGGGAGTCGATCCTCGGCTTGAACGTCAAGGCAGTGCAGGGAAAACAGGTTCCTCTGGAATGGACTGACACATCTGGGGGACTCTTGGAATAGTGTCACGACCCTGGAGTTCCTCTCGCCTTTCCTGTGGAGAGCGCCTCCTCTTGAGATGCGACGGGAACGCCAGGAATTCTTTCCCTACGAAACCGGGAAGGATCCCTCATCTCGAGCTAGGAGGCGGAAACGGGGCTCCCCTGGATGTGTGAGGGACCGCACGTGCTTCCTCTCGAGTGGAGACGGGTATGTCGGGGAACTTCTTGAGTTGCAGCAATGGTGTGAAGGACCCTTTGGAAGTTCCAGTGGTTAGATGTGATTGGCCTCGAGAAGCCTCAGCGGAAATGGGCCTCATCTCGCCTGAAGGGCAAAACCTCCTGGATTTTCTCGAGTTGCGGCAAGTGCTCTCGACTTACGACGGGGACCTCAAGAACCGCTCTGGTGGCCTCAGGAAAGGCCAGTCCCCATGCGAGTTCCTCGGGGGCCTCTCGGGATTCCTCTCCCGTCGATGCCAGGGCCTAAGACCTTGTGTGGAGTCGGGGCCGGAACCTGAGGATTCCTCTCCAGTGCTGACATGGATTTTGGGGTACTTCTGGAGTCTCCCCAGGGGAGTCAGTCCTCGTCTCGAATGCGGGCATGCACTTGCGCTTTCCTCCAGAGCGGTAGCAGCAGTGTCACCCAGTCCGCCGCGTGAATCAAAGGATCTATGGTTTTCCCTCGAGTCTTTCCCACGAGGCTTTCCCACGAGGCTTTCCCACAGGGCTGTCCCACGTGCACACGTGGTGGGAGTCGATCCTCGGCTTGAACGTCAAGGCAGTGCAGGGAAAACAGGTTCCTCTGGAATGGACTGACACATCTGGGGGACTCTTGGAATGGTGGCACGACCCTGGAGTTCCTCTCGCCTTTCCTGTGGAGAGCGCCTCCTCTTGAGATGCGACGGGAACGCCGGGAAATCTTTCCCTACGAAACAGGGAAAGGATCACTCATCTCGAGGTAGGAGGCGAAACGGGGCTCCCCTGGATGTGTGCGGGACACCACGTACTTCCTCTCGAGTGGAGACGGGTATGTCGGGGAACTTCTTGAGTTGCAGCAAGGGTGTGAAGGACCCTTTGGAAGTTCCAGTGGTTAGAAGTGATTGGCCTCGAGAAGCCTCAGCGGAAATGGGCCTCATCTCGCCTGGAGGGCAAAACCTCCTGGATTTTCTCGAGTTGCGGCAGGTGCTCTCGACTTACGACGGGGACCTCAGGGACCCGCTCTGGTGGCCTCAGGAAAGGCCAGTCCCCATGCGAGTTCCTCGGGGGCCTCTCGGGATTCCTCTCCCGTCGATGCCGGGGCCTAAGACCTTGTGTGGAGTCGGGGCCGGAACCTGAGGATTCCTCTCCAGTGCTGACATGGATCTTGGGGTACTTCTGGAGTCTCCCCAGGGGAGTCAGTCCTCGTCTCGAATGCGGGCATGCACTTGCGCTTTCCTCCAGAGCGGTAGCAGCAGTGTCACGCAGTTCGCCGCGTGGATCAAAGGATCTATGGTTTTCCCTCGAGTCTTTCCCACGAGGCTTTCCCACGAAGCTTTCCCACAGGGCTGTCCCACGTGCACACGTGGTGGGAGTCGATCCTCGGCTTGAACGTCAAGGCAGTGCAGGGAAAACAGGTTCCTCTGGAATGGACTGACACATCTGGGGGACTCTTGGAATGGTGTCACGACCCTGGAGTTCCTCTCGCCTTTCCTGTGGAGAGCGCCTCCTCTTGAGATGCGACGGGAACGCCGGGAATTCTTTCCCTACGAAACAGGGAAGGATCCCTCATCTCGAGCTAGGAGGCGGAAACGGGGCTCACCTGGATGTGTGAGGGACCACACGTGCTTCCTCTCGAGTGGAGACGGGTATGTTGGGGAACTTCTTGAGTGGCAGCAATGGTGTGAAGGACCCTTTGGAAGTTCCAGTCGTTAGATGTGATTGGCCTCGAGAAGCCTCAGCGGAAATGGGCCTCATCTCGCCTGGAGGGCAAAACCTCCTGGATTTTCTCGAGTTGCGGCAGGTGCTCTCGACTTACGACGGGGACCTCAGGGACCCGCTCTGGTGGCCTCAGGAAAGGCCCGTCCCCATGCGAGTTCCTCGGGGGCCTCTCGGGATTCCTCTCCCGTCGATGCCGGGGCCTAAGACCTTGTGTGGAGTCGGGGCCGGAACCTGAGGATTCCTCTCCAGTGCTGACATGGTTCTTGGGGTACTTCTGGAGTCTCCCCAGGGGAGTCAGTCCTCGTCTCGAATGCGGGCATGCACTTGCGCTTTCCTCCAGAGCGGTAGCAGCAGTGTCACGCAGTCCGCCGCATGGATCAAAGGATCTATGGTTTTCCCTCGAGTCTTTCCCACGAGGCTTTCCCACGAGGCTTTCCCACAGGGCTGTCCCACGTACACACGTGGTGGGAGTCGATCCTCGGCTTGAACGTCAAGGCAGTGCAGGGAAAACAGGTTCCTCTGGAATGGACTGACTCATCTGGGAGACTCTTGGAATGGTGGCACGACCCTGGAGGACCTCTCGCCTTTCCTGTGGAGAGCGCCTCCTCTTGAGAAGTGACGGAAACGCCGGGAATTCTTTCCCTACGAAACAGGGAAAGGATCCCTCATCTCGAGCTAGGAGGCGGAAACGGCGCTCCCCTGGATGTGTGCGGGACACCACGTGCTTCCTCTCGAGTGCAGACGGGTATGTCGGGGAACTTCTTGAGTTGCAGCAAGGGTGTGAAGGAACCTTTGGAAGTTCCAGTGGTTAGATGTGATTGGCCTCGAGAAGCCTCAGCGGAAATGGGCCTCATCTCGCCTGGAGGGCAAAACCTCCTGGATTTTCTCGAGTTGCGGCAGGTGCTCTCGACTTACGACGGGGACCTCAGGGACCCGCTCTGGTGGCCTCAGGAAAGGCCAGTCCCCATGCGAGTTCCTCGGGGGCCTCTCGGGATTCCTCTCCCGTCGATGCCGGGGCCTAAGACCTTGTGTGGAGTCGGGGCCGGAACCTGAGGAATCCTCTCCAGTGCTGACATGGATCTTGGGGTACTTCTGGAGTCTCCCCAGGGGAGTCAGTCCTCGTCTCGAATGCGGGCATGCACTTGCGCTTTCCTCCAGAGCGGTAGCAGCAGTGTCACGCAATCCGCCACGTGGATCAAAGGATCTATGGTTTTCCCTCGAGGCTTTCCCACGAGGCTTTCCCACAGGGCTGTCCCACGTGCACACGTGGTGGGAGTCGATCCTCGGCTTGAACGTCAAGGCAGTGCAGGGAAAACAGGTTCCTCTGGAATGGACTGACACATCTGGGGGACTCTTGGAATGGTGGCATGACCCTGGAGTTCCTCTCGCCTCTCCTGTGGAGAGCGCCTCCTCTTGAGATGCGACAAGAACGCCGGGAATTCTTTCCCTACGAAACAGGGAAAGGATCCCTCATCTCGAGCTAGGAGGCGGAAACGGGGCTCCCCTGGATGTGTGCGGGACACCACGTGCTTCCTCTCGAGTGGAGACGGGTATGTCGGGGAACTTCTTGAGTTGCAGCAAGGGTGTGAAGGACCCTTTGGAAGTTCCAGTGGTTAGACGTGATTGGCCTCGAGAAGTCTCAGCGGAAATGGGCCTCATCTCGCCTGGAGGGCAAAACCGCCTGGATTTTCTCGAGTTGCGGCAGGTGCTCTCGACTTACGACGGGGACCTCAGGGAACCGCTCTGGTGGCCTCAGGAAAGGCCCGTCCCCATTCGAGTTCCTCGGGGGCCTCTCGGGATTCCTCTCCCGTCGATGCCGGGGCCTAAGACCTTGTGTGGAGTCGGGGCCGGAACCTGAGGATTCCTCTCCAGTGCTGACATGGATCTTGGGGTACTTCTGGAGTCTCCCCAGGGGAGTCAGTCCTCGTCTCGAATGCGGGCATGCACTTGCGCTTTCCTCCAGAGCGGTAGCAGCAGTGTCACGCAGTCCACCGCATGGATCAAAGGATCTATGGTTTTCCCTCGAGTCTTTCCCACGAGGCTTTCCCACGAGGCTTTCCCACAGGGCTGTCCCACGTACACACGTGGTGGGAGTCGATCCTCGGCTTGAACGTCAAGGCAGTGCAGGGAAAACAGGTTCCTCTGGAATGGACTGACTCATCTGGGAGACTCTTGGAATGGTGGCACGACCCTGGAGGACCTCTCGCCTTTCCTGTGGAGAGCGCCTCCTCTTGAGAAGCGACGGGAACGCCGGGAATTCTTTCCCTACGAAACAGGGAAAGGATCCCTCATCTCGAGCTGGGAGGCGGAAACGGCGCTCCCCTGGATGTGTGCGGGACCCCACGTGCTTCCTCTCGAGTGCAGACGGCTTTGTCGGGGAACTTCTTGAGTTGCAGCAAGGGTGTGAAGGAACCTTTGGAAAGTCCAGTGGTTAGATGTGATTGGCCTCGAGAAGCCTCAGCGGAAATGGTCCTCATCTCGCCTGGAGGGCAAAACCTCCTGGATTTTCTCGAGTTGCGGCAGGTGCTCTCGACTTACGACGGGGACCTCAGGGACCCGCTCTGGTGGCCTCAGGAAAGGCCAGTCCAAATGCGAGTTCCTCGGGGCCCTCTCGTGATTCCTCTCCCGTCGATGCCGGGGCCTAAGACCTTGTGTGGAGTCGGGGCCGGAACCTGAGGATTCCACTCCAGTGCTGACATGGATCTTGGGGTACTTCTGGAGTCTCCCCAGGGGAGTCAGTCCTCGTCTCGAATGCGGGCATGCACTTGCGCTTTCCTCCAGAGCGGTAGAAGCAGTGTCACGCAATCCGCCACGTGGATCAAAGGATCTATGGTTTTCCCTCGAGGCTTTCCCACGAGGCTTTCCCACAGGGCTGTCCCACGTGCACACGTGGTGGGAGTCGATCCTCGGCTTGAACGTCAAGGCAGTGCAGGGAAAACAGGTTCCTCTGGAATGGACTGACACATCTGGGGGACTCTTGGAATGGTGTCACGACCCTGGAGTTCCTCTCGCCTTTCCTGTGGAGAGCGCCTCCTCTTGAGATGCGACTGGAACGCCGAGAATTCTTTCCCTACGAAACAGGGAAAGGATCCCTCATCTCGAGCTAGGAGGCGGAAACGGGGCTCCCCTGGATGTGTGCGGGACACCACGTGCTTCCTCTCGAGTGGAGACGGGTATGTCGGGGAACTTCTTGAGTTGCAGCAAGGGTGTGAAGGACCCTTTGGAAGTTCCAGTGGTTAGACGTGATTGGCCTCGAGAAGTCTCAGCGGAAATGGGCCTCATCTCGCCTGGAGGGCAAAACCGCCTGGATTTTCTCGAGTTGCGGCAGGTGCTCTCGACTTACGACGGGGACCTCAGGGAACCGCTCTGGTGGCCTCAGGAAAGGCCCGTCCCCATTCGAGTTCCTCGGGGGCCTCTCGGGATTCCTCTCCCGTCGATGCCGGGGCCTAAGACCTTGTGTGGAGTCGGGGCCGGAACCTGAGGATTCCTCTCCAGTGCTGACATGGATCTTGGGGTACTTCTGGAGTCTCCCCAGGGGAGTCAGTCCTCGTCTCGAATGCGGGCATGCACTTGCGCTTTCCTCCAGAGCGGTAGCAGCAGTGTCACGCAGTCCACCGCATGGATCAAAGGATCTATGGTTTTCCCTCGAGTCTTTCCCACGAGGCTTTCCCACGAGGCTTTCCCACAGGGCTGTCCCACGTACACACGTGGTGGGAGTCGATCCTCGGCTTGAACGTCAAGGCAGTGCAGGGAAAACAGGTTCCTCTGGAATGGACTGACTCATCTGGAAGACTCTTGGAATGGTGGCACGACCCTGGAGGACCTCTCGCCTTTCCTGTGGAGAGCGCCTCCTCTTGAGAAGCGACGGGAACGCCGGGAATTCTTTCCCTACGAAACAGGGAAAGGATCCCTCTTCTCGAGCTGGGAGGCGGAAACGGCGCTCCCCTGGATGTGTGCGGGACCCCACGTGCTTCCTCTCGAGTGCAGACGGCTTTGTCGGGGAACTTCTTGAGTTGCAGCAAGGGTGTGAAGGAACCTTTGGAAAGTCCAGTGGTTAGATGTGATTGGCCTCGAGAAGCCTCAGCGGAAATGGTCCTCATCTCGCCTGGAGGGCAAAACCTCCTGGATTTTCTCGAGTTGCGGCAGGTGCTCTCGACTTACGACGGGGACCTCAGGGACCCGCTCTGGTGGCCTCAGGAAAGGCCAGTCCAAATGCGAGTTCCTCGGGGCCCTCTCGTGATTCCTCTCCCGTCGATGCCGGGGCCTAAGACCTTGTGTGGAGTCGGGGCCGGAACCTGAGGATTCCACTCCAGTGCTGACATGGATCTTGGGGTACTTCTGGAGTCTCCCCAGGGGAGTCAGTCCTCGTCTCGAATGCGGGCATGCACTTGCGCTTTCCTCCAGAGCGGTAGAAGCAGTGTCACGCAATCCGCCACGTGGATCAAAGGATCTATGGTTTTCCCTCGAGGCTTTCCCACGAGGCTTTCCCACAGGGCTGTCCCACGTGCACACGTGGTGGGAGTCGATCCTCGGCTTGAACGTCAAGGCAGTGCAGGGAAAACAGGTTCCTCTGGAATGGACTGACACATCTGGGGGACTCTTGGAATGGTGTCACGACCCTGGAGTTCCTCTCGCCTTTCCTGTGGAGAGCGCCTCCTCTTGAGATGCGACTGGAACGCCGGGAATTCTTTCCCTACGAAACAGGGAAAGGATCCCTCATCTCGAGCTAGGAGGCGGAAACGGGGCTCCCCTGGATGTTTGCGGGACACCACGTGCTTCCTCTCGAGTGCAGACGGGTATGTCGGGGAACTTCTTGAGTTGCAGCAAGGGTGTGAAGGACCCTTTGGAAGTTCCAGTGGTTAGATGTGATTGGCCTCGAGAAGCCTCAGCGGAAATGGGCCTCATCTCGCCTGGAGGGCAAAACCGCCTGGATTTTCTCGAGTTGCGGCAGGTGCTCTCGACTTACGACGGGGACCTCAGGGACCCGCTCTGGTGGCCTCAGGAAAGGCCAGTCCCCATGCGAGTTCCTCGGGGGCCTCTCGGGATTCCTCTCCCGTCGATGCCGGGTCCTAAGACCTTGTGTGGAGTCGGGGCCGGAACCTGAGGATTCCTCTCCAGTGCTGACATGGATCTTGGGGTACTTCTGGAGTCTCCCCAGGGGAGTCAGTCCTCGTCTCGAATGCGGGCATGCACTTGCGCTTTCCTCCAGAGCGGTAGCAGCAGTGTCACGCAGTCCGCCGCGTGGATCAAAGGATCTATGGTTTTCCCTCGAGTCTTTCCCACGAGGCTTTCCCACGAGGCTTTCCCACAGGGCTGTCCCACGTGCACACGTAGTGGGAGTCGATCCTCGGCTTGAACGTCAAGGAAGTGCAGGGAAAACAGGTTCCTTTGGAATGGACTGACACATTTGGGGGACTCTTGGAATGGTGGCACGACCCTGGAGTTCCTCTCGCCTTTCCTGTGGAGAGCGCCTCCTCTTGAGATGCGACAGGAACGCCCGGAATTCTTTCCCTACGAAACAGGGAAAGGATCCCTCATCTCGAGCTAGGAGGCGAAACGGGGCTCCCCTGGATGTCTGCGGGACACCACGTACTTCCTCTCGAGTGCAGACGGGTATGTCGGGGAACTTCTTGAGTTGCAGCAAGGGTGTGAAGGACCCTTTGGAAGTTCCAGTGGTTAGATGTGATTGGCCTCGAGAAGCCTCAGCGGAAATGGGCCTCATCTCGCCTGGAGCACAAAACCTCCTGGATTTTCTCGAGTTGCGGCAGGTGCTCTCGACTTACGACGGGGACCTCAGGGACCCGCTCTGGTGGCCTCAGGAAAGGCCAGTCCCGATGCGAGTTCCTCGGGGGCCTCTCGGGATTCCTCTCCCTTCGATGGCGGGGCCTAAGTCCTTGTGTGGAGTCGGGGCCGGAATCTGAGGATTCCTCTCCAGTGCTGACATGGATCTTGGGGTACTTCTGGAGTCTCCCCAGGGGAGTCAGTCCTCGTCTCGAATGCGGGCATGCACTTGCGCTTTCCTCCAGAGCGGTAGCAGCAGTGTCACGCAGTCCGCCGCGTGGATCAAAGGATCTATGGTTTTCCCTCGAGTCTTTCCCACGAGGCTTTCCCACGAGGCTTTCCCACAGGGCTGTCCCACGTGCACACGTGGTGGGAGTCGATCCTCGGCTTGAACGTCAAGGCAGTGCAGGGAAAACAGGTTCCTCTGGAATGGACTGACACATCTGGGGGACTCTTGGAATAGTGTCACGACCCTGGAGTTCCTCTCGCCTTTCCTGTGGAGAGCGCCTCCTCTTGAGATGCGACGGGAACGCCAGGAATTCTTTCCCTACGAAACCGGGAAGGATCCCTCATCTCGAGCTAGGAGGCGGAAACGGGGCTCCCCTGGATGTGTGAGGGACCGCACGTGCTTCCTCTCGAGTGGAGACGGGTATGTCGGGGAACTTCTTGAGTTGCAGCAATGGTGTGAAGGACCCTTTGGAAGTTCCAGTGGTTAGATGTGATTGGCCTCGAGAAGCCTCAGCGGAAATGGGCCTCATCTCGCCTGAAGGGCAAAACCTCCTGGATTTTCTCGAGTTGCGGCAAGTGCTCTCGACTTACGACGGGGACCTCAAGAACCGCTCTGGTGGCCTCAGGAAAGGCCAGTCCCCATGCGAGTTCCTCGGGGGCCTCTCGGGATTCCTCTCCCGTCGATGCCAGGGCCTAAGACCTTGTGTGGAGTCGGGGCCGGAACCTGAGGATTCCTCTCCAGTGCTGACATGGATTTTGGGGTACTTCTGGAGTCTCCCCAGGGGAGTCAGTCCTCGTCTCGAATGCGGGCATGCACTTGCGCTTTCCTCCAGAGCGGTAGCAGCAGTGTCACCCAGTCCGCCGCGTGAATCAAAGGATCTATGGTTTTCCCTCGAGTCTTTCCCACGAGGCTTTCCCACGAGGCTTTCCCACAGGGCTGTCCCACGTGCACACGTGGTGGGAGTCGATCCTCGGCTTGAACGTCAAGGCAGTGCAGGGAAAACAGGTTCCTCTGGAATGGACTGACACATCTGGGGGACTCTTGGAATGGTGGCACGACCCTGGAGTTCCTCTCGCCTTTCCTGTGGAGAGCGCCTCCTCTTGAGATGCGACGGGAACGCCGGGAAATCTTTCCCTACGAAACAGGGAAAGGATCACTCATCTCGAGGTAGGAGGCGAAACGGGGCTCCCCTGGATGTGTGCGGGACACCACGTACTTCCTCTCGAGTGGAGACGGGTATGTCGGGGAACTTCTTGAGTTGCAGCAAGGGTGTGAAGGACCCTTTGGAAGTTCCAGTGGTTAGAAGTGATTGGCCTCGAGAAGCCTCAGCGGAAATGGGCCTCATCTCGCCTGGAGGGCAAAACCTCCTGGATTTTCTCGAGTTGCGGCAGGTGCTCTCGACTTACGACGGGGACCTCAGGGACCCGCTCTGGTGGCCTCAGGAAAGGCCAGTCCCCATGCGAGTTCCTCGGGGGCCTCTCGGGATTCCTCTCCCGTCGATGCCGGGGCCTAAGACCTTGTGTGGAGTCGGGGCCGGAACCTGAGGATTCCTCTCCAGTGCTGACATGGATCTTGGGGTACTTCTGGAGTCTCCCCAGGGGAGTCAGTCCTCGTCTCGAATGCGGGCATGCACTTGCGCTTTCCTCCAGAGCGGTAGCAGCAGTGTCACGCAGTTCGCCGCGTGGATCAAAGGATCTATGGTTTTCCCTCGAGTCTTTCCCACGAGGCTTTCCCACGAAGCTTTCCCACAGGGCTGTCCCACGTGCACACGTGGTGGGAGTCGATCCTCGGCTTGAACGTCAAGGCAGTGCAGGGAAAACAGGTTCCTCTGGAATGGACTGACACATCTGGGGGACTCTTGGAATGGTGTCACGACCCTGGAGTTCCTCTCGCCTTTCCTGTGGAGAGCGCCTCCTCTTGAGATGCGACGGGAACGCCGGGAATTCTTTCCCTACGAAACAGGGAAGGATCCCTCATCTCGAGCTAGGAGGCGGAAACGGGGCTCACCTGGATGTGTGAGGGACCACACGTGCTTCCTCTCGAGTGGAGACGGGTATGTTGGGGAACTTCTTGAGTGGCAGCAATGGTGTGAAGGACCCTTTGGAAGTTCCAGTCGTTAGATGTGATTGGCCTCGAGAAGCCTCAGCGGAAATGGGCCTCATCTCGCCAGGAGGGCAAAACCTCCTGGATTTTCTCGAGTTGCGGCAGGTGCTCTCGACTTACGACGGGGACCTCAGGGACCCGCTCTGGTGGCCTCAGGAAAGGCCCGTCCCCATGCGAGTTCCTCGGGGGCCTCTCGGGATTCCTCTCCCGTCGATGCCGGGGCCTAAGACCTTGTGTGGAGTCGGGGCCGGAACCTGAGGATTCCTCTCCAGTGCTGACATGGTTCTTGGGGTACTTCTGGAGTCTCCCCAGGGGAGTCAGTCCTCGTCTCGAATGCGGGCATGCACTTGCGCTTTCCTCCAGAGCGGTAGCAGCAGTGTCACGCAGTCCGCCGCATGGATCAAAGGATCTATGGTTTTCCCTCGAGTCTTTCCCACGAGGCTTTCCCACGAGGCTTTCCCACAGGGCTGTCCCACGTACACACGTGGTGGGAGTCGATCCTCGGCTTGAACGTCAAGGCAGTGCAGGGAAAACAGGTTCCTCTGGAATGGACTGACTCATCTGGGAGACTCTTGGAATGGTGGCACGACCCTGGAGGACCTCTCGCCTTTCCTGTGGAGAGCGCCTCCTCTTGAGAAGTGACGGAAACGCCGGGAATTCTTTCCCTACGAAACAGGGAAAGGATCCCTCATCTCGAGCTAGGAGGCGGAAACGGCGCTCCCCTGGATGTGTGCGGGACACCACGTGCTTCCTCTCGAGTGCAGACGGGTATGTCGGGGAACTTCTTGAGTTGCAGCAAGGGTGTGAAGGAACCTTTGGAAGTTCCAGTGGTTAGATGTGATTGGCCTCGAGAAGCCTCAGCGGAAATGGGCCTCATCTCGCCTGGAGGGCAAAACCTCCTGGATTTTCTCGAGTTGCGGCAGGTGCTCTCGACTTACGACGGGGACCTCAGGGACCCGCTCTGGTGGCCTCAGGAAAGGCCAGTCCCCATGCGAGTTCCTCGGGGGCCTCTCGGGATTCCTCTCCCGTCGATGCCGGGGCCTAAGACCTTGTGTGGAGTCGGGGCCGGAACCTGAGGAATCCTCTCCAGTGCTGACATGGATCTTGGGGTACTTCTGGAGTCTCCCCAGGGGAGTCAGTCCTCGTCTCGAATGCGGGCATGCACTTGCGCTTTCCTCCAGAGCGGTAGCAGCAGTGTCACGCAATCCGCCACGTGGATCAAAGGATCTATGGTTTTCCCTCGAGGCTTTCCCACGAGGCTTTCCCACAGGGCTGTCCCACGTGCACACGTGGTGGGAGTCGATCCTCGGCTTGAACGTCAAGGCAGTGCAGGGAAAACAGGTTCCTCTGGAATGGACTGACACATCTGGGGGACTCTTGGAATGGTGGCATGACCCTGGAGTTCCTCTCGCCTCTCCTGTGGAGAGCGCCTCCTCTTGAGATGCGACAAGAACGCCGGGAATTCTTTCCCTACGAAACAGGGAAAGGATCCCTCATCTCGAGCTAGGAGGCGGAAACGGGGCTCCCCTGGATGTGTGCGGGACACCACGTGCTTCCTCTCGAGTGGAGACGGGTATGTCGGGGAACTTCTTGAGTTGCAGCAAGGGTGTGAAGGACCCTTTGGAAGTTCCAGTGGTTAGACGTGATTGGCCTCGAGAAGTCTCAGCGGAAATGGGCCTCATCTCGCCTGGAGGGCAAAACCGCCTGGATTTTCTCGAGTTGCGGCAGGTGCTCTCGACTTACGACGGGGACCTCAGGGAACCGCTCTGGTGGCCTCAGGAAAGGCCCGTCCCCATTCGAGTTCCTCGGGGGCCTCTCGGGATTCCTCTCCCGTCGATGCCGGGGCCTAAGACCTTGTGTGGAGTCGGGGCCGGAACCTGAGGATTCCTCTCCAGTGCTGACATGGATCTTGGGGTACTTCTGGAGTCTCCCCAGGGGAGTCAGTCCTCGTCTCGAATGCGGGCATGCACTTGCGCTTTCCTCCAGAGCGGTAGCAGCAGTGTCACGCAGTCCACCGCATGGATCAAAGGATCTATGGTTTTCCCTCGAGTCTTTCCCACGAGGCTTTCCCACGAGGCTTTCCCACAGGGCTGTCCCACGTACACACGTGGTGGGAGTCGATCCTCGGCTTGAACGTCAAGGCAGTGCAGGGAAAACAGGTTCCTCTGGAATGGACTGACTCATCTGGGAGACTCTTGGAATGGTGGCACGACCCTGGAGGACCTCTCGCCTTTCCTGTGGAGAGCGCCTCCTCTTGAGAAGCGACGGGAACGCCGGGAATTCTTTCCCTACGAAACAGGGAAAGGATCCCTCATCTCGAGCTGGGAGGCGGAAACGGCGCTCCCCTGGATGTGTGCGGGACCCCACGTGCTTCCTCTCGAGTGCAGACGGCTTTGTCGGGGAACTTCTTGAGTTGCAGCAAGGGTGTGAAGGAACCTTTGGAAAGTCCAGTGGTTAGATGTGATTGGCCTCGAGAAGCCTCAGCGGAAATGGTCCTCATCTCGCCTGGAGGGCAAAACCTCCTGGATTTTCTCGAGTTGCGGCAGGTGCTCTCGACTTACGACGGGGACCTCAGGGACCCGCTCTGGTGGCCTCAGGAAAGGCCAGTCCAAATGCGAGTTCCTCGGGGCCCTCTCGTGATTCCTCTCCCGTCGATGCCGGGGCCTAAGACCTTGTGTGGAGTCGGGGCCGGAACCTGAGGATTCCACTCCAGTGCTGACATGGATCTTGGGGTACTTCTGGAGTCTCCCCAGGGGAGTCAGTCCTCGTCTCGAATGCGGGCATGCACTTGCGCTTTCCTCCAGAGCGGTAGAAGCAGTGTCACGCAATCCGCCACGTGGATCAAAGGATCTATGGTTTTCCCTCGAGGCTTTCCCACGAGGCTTTCCCACAGGGCTGTCCCACGTGCACACGTGGTGGGAGTCGATCCTCGGCTTGAACGTCAAGGCAGTGCAGGGAAAACAGGTTCCTCTGGAATGGACTGACACATCTGGGGGACTCTTGGAATGGTGTCACGACCCTGGAGTTCCTCTCGCCTTTCCTGTGGAGAGCGCCTCCTCTTGAGATGCGACTGGAACGCCGAGAATTCTTTCCCTACGAAACAGGGAAAGGATCCCTCATCTCGAGCTAGGAGGCGGAAACGGGGCTCCCCTGGATGTTTGCGGGACACCACGTGCTTCCTCTCGAGTGCAGACGGGTATGTCGGGGAACTTCTTGAGTTGCAGCAAGGGTGTGAAGGACCCTTTGGAAGTTCCAGTGGTTAGATGTGATTGGCCTCGAGAAGCCTCAGCGGAAATGGGCCTCATCTCGCCTGGAGGGCAAAACCTCCTGGATTTTCTCGAGTTGCGGCAGGTGCTCTCGACTTACGACGGGGACCTCAGGGAACCGCTCTGGTGGCCTCAGGAAAGGCCAGTCCCCATGCGAGTTCCTCGGGGCCCTCTCGTGATTCCTCTCCCGTCGATGCCGGGGCCTAAGACCTTGTGTGGAGTCGGGGCCGGAACCTGAGGATTCCTCTCCAGTGCTGACATGGTTCTTGGGGTACTTCTGAAGTCTCCCCAGGGGAGTCAGTCCTCGTCTCGAATGCGGGCATGCACTTGCGCTTTCCTCCAGAGCGGTAGCAGCAGTGTCACCCAGTCCGCCGCGTGGATCAAAGGATCTATGGTTTTCCCTCGAGTCTTTCCCACGAGGCTTTCCCACAGGGCTGTCCCACGTGCACACGTGGTGGGAGTCGATCCTCGGCTTGAACGTCAAGGCAGTGCAGGGAAAACAGGTTCCTCTGGAATGGCCTGACACATCTGGGGGACTCTTGGAATGGTGGCATGACCCTGGAGTTCCTCTCGCCTTTCCTGTGGAGAGCACCTCCTCTTGAGATGCGACGAGAACGCCGGGAATTCTTTCCCTAGGAAACAGGGAAAGGATCCCTCATCTCGAGCTAGGAGGCGGAAACGGCGCTCCCCTGGATGTGTGCGGGACACCACGTGCTTCCTCTCGAGTGGAGACGGGTATGTCGGGGAACTTCTTGAGTTGCAGCAAGGGTGTGAAGGACCCTTTGGAAGTTCCAGTGGTTAGACGTGATTAGCCTCGAGAAGCCTCAGCGGAAATGGGCCTCATCTCGCCTGGAGGGCAAAACCGCCTGGATTTTCTCGAGTTGCGGCAGGTGCTCTCGACTTACGACGGGGACCTCAGGGACCCGCTCTGGTGGCCTCAGGAAAGGCCAGTCCCCATGCGAGTTCCTCGGGGGCCTCTCGGGATTCCTCTCCCGTCGATGCCGGGTCCTAAGACCTTGTGTGGAGTCGGGGCCGGAACCTGAGGATTCCTCTCCAGTGCTGACATGGATCTTGGGGTACTTCTGGAGTCTCCCCAGGGGAGTCAGTCCTCGTCTCGAATGCGGGCATGCACTTGCGCTTTCCTCCAGAGTGGTAGCAGCAGTGTCACGCAATCGGCCACGTGGATCAAAGGATCTATGGTTTTCCCTCCAGGCTTTCCCACGAGGCTTTCCCACAGGGCTGTCCCACGTGCACACGTGGTGGGAGTCGATCCTCGGCTTGAACGTCAAGGCAGTGCAGGGAAAACAGGTTCCTCTGGAATGGACTGACACATCTGGGGGACTCTTGGAATGGTGGCACGACCCTGGAGTTCCTCTCGCCTTTACTGTGGAGAGCGCCTCCTCTTGAGATGCGACGGGAACGCCGGGAAATCTTTCCCTACGAAACAGGGAAAGGATCACTCATCTCGAGGTAGGAGGCGAAACGGGGCTCCCCTGGATGTGTGCGGGACACCACGTACTTCCTTTCGAGTGGAGACGGGTATGTCGGGGAACTTCTTGAGTTGCAGCAAGGGTGTGAAGGACCCTTTGGAAGTTCCAGTGGTTAGAAGTGATTGGCCTCGAGAAGCCTCAGCGGAAATGGGCCTCATCTCGCCTGGAGGGCAAAACCTCCTGGATTTTCTCGAGTTGCGGCAGGTGCTCTCGACTTACGACGGGGACCTCAGGGACCCGCTCTGGTGGCCTCAGGAAAGGCCAGTCCCCATGCGAGTTCCTCGGGGGCCTCTCGGGATTCCTCTCCCGTCGATGCCGGGGCCTAAGACCTTGTGTGGAGTCGGGGCCGGAACCTGAGGATTCCTCTCCAGTGCTGACATGGATCTTGGGGTACTTCTGGAGTCTCCCCAGGGGAGTCAGTCCTCGTCTCGAATGCGGGCATGCACTTGCGCTTTCCTCCAGAGCGGTAGCAGCAGTGTCACGCAGTTCGCCGCGTGGATCAAAGGATCTATGGTTTTCCCTCGAGTCTTTCCCACGAGGCTTTCCCACGAGGCTTTCCCACAGGGCTGTCCCACGTGCACACGTGGTGGGAGTCGATCCTCGGCTTGAACGTCAAGGCAGTGCAGGGAAAACAGGTTCCTCTGGAATGGACTGACACATCTGGGGGACTCTTGGAATGGTGTCACGACCCTGGAGTTCCTCTCGCCTTTCCTGTGGAGAGCGCCTCCTCTTGAGATGCGACTGGAACGCCGGGAATTCTTTCCCTACGAAACAGGGAAAGGATCCCTCATCTCGAGCTAAGAGGCGGAAACGGGGCTCCCCTGGATGTTTGCGGGACACCACGTGCTTCCTCTCGAGTGCAGACGGGTATGTCGGGGAACTTCTTGAGTTGCAGCAAGGGTGTGAAGGACCTTTTGGAAGTTCCAGTGGTTAGATGTGATTGGCCTCGAGAAGCCTCAGCGGAAATGGGCCTCATCTCGCCTGGAGGGCAAAACCTCCTGGATTTTCTCGAGTTGCGGCAGGTGCTCTCGACTTACGACGGGGACCTCAGGGACCCGCTCTGGTGGCCTCAGGAAAGGCCAGTCCCCATGCGAGTTCCTCGGGGCCCTCTCGTGATTCCTCTCCCGTCGATGCCGGGGCCTAAGACCTTGTGTGGAGTCGGGGCCGGAACCTGAGGATTCCTCTCCAGTGCTGACATGGATCTTGGGGTACTTCTGGAGTCTCCCCAGGGGAGTCAGTCCTCGTCTCGAATGCGGGCATGCACTTGCGCTTTCCTCCAGAGCGGTAGCAGCAGTGTCACCCAGTCCGCCGCGTGGATCAAAGGATCTATGGTTTTCCCTCGAGTCTTTCCCACGAGGCTTTCCCACGAGGCTTTCCCACAGGGCTGTCCCACGTGCACTCGTGGTGGGAGTCGATCCTCGGCTTGAACGTCAAGGCAGTGCAGGGAAAACAGGTTCCTCTGGAATGGACTGACACATCTGGGGGACTCTTGGAATGGTGGCATGACCCTGGAGTTCCTCTCGCCTCTCCTGTGGAGAGCGCCTCCTCTTGAGATGCGACAAGAACGCCGGGAATTCTTTCCCTACGAAACAGGGAAAGGATCCCTCATCTCGAGCTAGGAGGCGGAAACGGGGCTCCCCTGGATGTGTGCGGGACACCACGTGCTTCCTCTCGAGTGGAGACGGGTATGTCGGGGAACTTCTTGAGTTGCAGCAAGGGTGTGAAGGACCCTTTGGAAGTTCCAGTGGTTAGACGTGATTGGCCTCGAGAAGCCTCAGTGGAAATGGGCCTCATCTCGCCTGGAGGGCAAAACCTCCTGGATTTTCTCGAGTTGCGGCAGGTGCTCTCGACTTACGACGGGGACCTCAGGGACCCGCTCTGGTGGCCTCAGGAAAGGCCAGTCCCCATGCGAGTTCCTCGGGGCCCTCTCGTGATTCCTCTCCCGTCGATGCCGGGGCCTAAGACCTTGTGTGGAGTCGGGGCCGGAACCTGAGGATTCCTCTCCAGTGCTGACATGGATCTTGGGGTACTTCTGGAGTCTCCCCAGGGGAGTCAGTCCTCGTCTCGAATGCGGGCATGCACTTGCGCTTTCCTCCAGAGCGGTAGCAGCAGTGTCACCCAGTCCGCCGCGTGAATCAAAGGATCTATGGTTTTCCCTCGAGTCTTTCCCACGAGGCTTTCCCACGAGGCTTTCCCACAGGGCTGTCCCACGTGCACACGTGGTGGGAGTCGATCCTCGGCTTGAACGTCAAGGCAGTGCAGGGAAAACAGGTTCCTCTGGAATGGACTGACACATCTGGGGGACTCTTGGAATGGTGGCATGACCCTGGAGTTCCTCTCGCCTCTCCTGTGGAGAGCGCCTCCTCTTGAGATGCGACAAGAACGCCGGGAATTCTTTCCCTACGAAACAGGGAAAGGATCCCTCATCTCGAGCTAGGAGGCGGAAACGGGGCTCCCCTGGATGTGTGCGGGACACCACGTGCTTCCTCTCGAGTGGAGACGGGTATGTCGGGGAACTTCTTGAGTTGCAGCAAGGGTGTGAAGGACCCTTTGGAAGTTCCAGTGGTTAGACATGATTGGCCTCGAGAAGCCTCAGCGGAAATGGGCCTCATCTCGCCTGGAGGGCAAAACCTCCTGGATTTTCTCGAGTTGCGGCAGGTGCTCTCGACTTACGACGGGGACCTCAGGGACCCGCTCTGGTGGCCTCAGGAAAGGCCCGTCCCCATGCGAGTTCCTCGGGGGCCTCTCGGGATTCCTCTCCCGTCGATGCCGGGGCCTAAGACCTTGTGTGGAGTCGGGGCCGGAACCTGAGGATTCCTCTCCAGTGCTGACATGGTTCTTGGGGTACTTCTGGAGTCTCCCCAGGGGAGTCAGTCCTCGTCTCGAATGCGGGCATGCACTTGCGCTTTCCTCCAGAGCGGTAGCAGCAGTGTCACGCAGTCCGCCGCATGGATCAAAGGATCTATGGTTTTCCCTCGAGTCTTTCCCACGAGGCTTTCCCACGAGGCTTTCCCACAGGGCTGTCCCACGTGCACACGTGGTGGGAGTCGATCCTCGGCTTGAACGTCAAGGCAGTGCAGGGAAAACAGGTTCCTCTGGATTGGACTGACACATCTGCGGGACTCTTGGAATGGTGTCACGACCCTGGAGTTCCTCTCGCCTTTCCTGTGGAGAGCGTCTCCTCTTGAGATGCGACGGGAACGCCGGGAATTCTTTCCCTACGAAACAGGGAAAGGATCCCTCATCTCGAGCTAGGAGGCGGAAACGGGGCTCCCCTGGATGTGTGCGGGACACCACGTGCTTCCTCTCGAGTGCAGACGGGTATGTAGGGGAACTTCTTGAGTTGAATCAAGGGTGTGAAGGACCCTTTGGAAGTTCCAGTGGTTTGATGTGATTGGCCTCGAGAAGCCTCAGCGGATATGGGCCGCATCTCGCCTGGAGGGCAAAACCTCCTGGATTTTCTCGAGTTGTGGCAGGTGCTCTCGACTTACGACGGGGACCTCAGGGACCCGCTCTGGTGGCCTCAGGAAAGGCCAGTCCCCATGCGAGTTCCTCGGGGGCCTCTCGGGATTCCTCTCCCGTCGATGCAGGGGCCTAAGACCTTGTGTGGAGTCGGGGCCGGAACCTGAGGATTCCTCTCCAGGGCTGACATGGATCTTGGGGTACTTCTGGAGTCTCCCCAGGGGAGTCAGTCCTCGTCTCGAATGCGAGCGTGCATTGCGCTTTCCTCCAGAGCGGTAGCAGCAGTGTCACACAGTCCGCTGCGTGGATCAAAGGATCTATGGTTTTCCCTCGAGTCTTTCCCACGAGGCTTTCAAACGAGGCTTTCCCACAGGGCTGTCCCACGTGCACACGTGGTGGGAGTCGATCCTCGGCTTGAACGTCAAGGCAGTGCAGGGAAAACAGGTTCCTCTGGAATGGACTGACTCATCTGGGGGACTCTTGGAATGGTGTCTCGACCCTGCAGTTCCTCTCGCCTTTCCTGTGGAGAGCGCCTCCTCTTGAGATGCGACGCAAACGCCGGGAATTCTTTCCCTACGAATCAGGGAAAGGATCCCTCATCTCGAGCTAGGAGGCGGAAACGGGGCTCCCCTGGATGTGTGCGGGACACCACGTGCTTCCTCTCGAGTGCAGACGGGTATGTCGGGGAACTTCTAAAGTTGCAGCAATGGTGTGAAGGACCCTTTGGAAGTTCCAGTGGTTAGATGTGATTGGCCTAGAGAAGCCTCAGCGGAAATGGGCCTCATCTCGGCTGGAGGGCAAAACCTCCTGGATTTTCTCGAGTTGCGGCAGGTGCTCTCGACTTACGACGGGGACCTCAGGGACCCGCTCTGGTGGCCTCAGGAAAGGCCAGTCCCCATGCGAGTTTCTCGGGGGCCTCTCGGGATTCCTCTCCCGTCGATGCCGGGGCCTAAGACCTTGTGTGGAGTCGGGGCCGTAACCAGAGGATTCCTCTCCAGTGCTGTCATGGATCTTGGGGTACTTCTGGAGTCTCCCCAGGGGAGTCAGTCCTCGTCTCGAATGCGGGCATGCACTTGCGCTTTCCTCCAGAGCGGTAGCAGCAGTGTCACGCAGTCCGCCGCGTGGATCAAAGGATCTATGGTTTTCCCTCGAGTCTTTCCCACGAGGCTTTCCCACGAGGCTTTCCCACAGGGCTGTCCCACGTGCACACGTGGTGGGAGTCGATCCTCGGCTTGAACGTCAAGGCAGTGCAGGGAAAACAGGTTCCTCTGGAATGGACTGACACATCTGGGGGACTCTTGGCATGGTGTCTCGACCCTGGAGTTCCTCTCGCCTTTCCTGTGGAGAGCGCCTCCTCTTGAGATGCGACGGGAACGCCGGGAATTCTTTCCCTACGAAACAGGGAAAGGATCCCTCATTTCGAACTAGGAGGCGGAAACGGGGCTACCCTGGATGTGTGCGGGACCCACGTGCTTCCTCTCGAGTGGAGACGGGTATTTCGGGGAACTTCTTGAGTTGCAGTAAGGGTGTGAAGGACCCTTTGGAAGTTCCAGTGGTTAGACGTGATTAGCCTCGAGAAGCCTCAGGGGAAATGGGCCTCATCTCGCCTGGAGGGCAAAACCTCCTGGATTTTCTCGAGTTGCGGCAGGTGCTCTCGACTTACGACGGGGACCTCAGGGACCCGCTCTGGTGGCCTCAGGAAAGGCCAGTCCCCATGCGAGTTCCTCGAGGGCCTCTCGGGATTCCTCTCCCGTCGATGCAGGGGCCTAAGACCTTGTGTGGAGTCGGGGCCGGAACCTGAGGATTCCTCTCCAGTGCTGACATGGATCTTGGGGTACTTCTGGAGTCTCCCCAGGGGAGTCAGTCCTCGTCTCGAATGCGGGCATGCACTTGCGCTTTCCTCCAGAGCGGTAGCAGCAGTGTCACGCAGTCCGCCGCGTGGATCAAAGGATCTATGGTTTTCCCTCGAGTCTTTCCCACGAGGCTTTCCCACGAGGCTTTCCCACAGGGCTGTCCCACGTGCACACGTGGTGGGATTCGATCCTCGGCTTGAACGTCAAGGCAGTGCAGGGAAAACAGGTTCCTCTGGAATGGACTGACACATCTGGGGGACTCTTGGAATGGTGGCATGACCCTGGAGTTCCTCTCGCCTTTCCTGTGGAGAGCGCCTCCTCTTGAGATGCGACGGGAACGCCGGGAATTCTGTCCCTACGAAACAGGGAAAGGATCCCTCATCTCGAGCTAGGAGGCGGAAACGGGACTCCCCTGGATGTGTGCGGGACCCACGTGCTTCCTCTCGAGTGGAGACGGGTATGTTGGGGAACTTATTGAGTTGCAGCAAGGGTGTGAAGGACCCTTTGGAAGTTCCAGTGGTTAGATGTGATTGGCCTCGAGAAGCCTCAGCGGAAATGGGCCTCATCTCGCCTGGAGGGCAAAACCTCCTGGATTTTCTCGAGTTGCGGCAGGTGCTCTCGACTTACACTGGGGACCTCAGGGACCCGCTCTGGTGGCCTCAGGAAAGGCCAGTCCCCATGCGAGTTCCTCGGGGGCCTCTCGGGATTCCTCTCCCGTCGATGCCGGGGCCTAAGACCTTGTGTGGAGTCGGGGCCGGAACCTGAGGATTCCTCTCCAGTGCTGACATGGATCTTGGGGTACTTCTGGAGTCTCCCCAGGGGAGTCAGTCCTCGTCTCGAATGCGGGCATGCACTTGCGCTTTCCTCCAGAGCGGTAGCAGCAGTGTCACGCAGTCCGCCGCGTGGATCAAAGGATCGATGGTTTTCCCTCGAGTCTTACCCACGAGGCTTTCCCACGAGGCTTTCCCACAGGGCAGTCCCACGTGCACACGTGATGGGAGTCGATCCTCGGCTTGAACGTCAAGGCAGTGCAGGGAAAACAGGTTCCTCTGGAATGGACTGACACATCTGGGGGACTCTTGGAATGGTGTCACGACCCTGGAGTTCCTCTCGCCTTTCCTGTGGAGAGCGCCTCCTCTTGAGATGCGACGGGAACGCCGGGAATTCTTTCCCTACGAAACAGGGAAAGGATCCCTCATCTCGAGCTAGGAGGCGGAAACGGGGCTCCCCTGGATGTGTGCGGGACCCCACGTGCTTCCTCTCGAGTGGAGACGGGTATGTCGGGGAACTTCTTGAGTTGCAGCAATGGTGTGAAGGACCCTTTGGAAGTTCCAGTGGTTAGATGTGATTGGCCTCAAGAAGCCTCAGTGGAAATGGGCCTCGTCTCACCTGGAGGGCAAAACCTCCTGGATTTTCTAGAGTTGCGGCAGGTGCTCTCGACTTACGACGGGGACCTCAGGGAACCGCTCTGGTGGCCTCAGGAAAGGCCAGTCCCCATGCGAGTTCCTCGGGGGCGTCTCGGGATTCCTCTCCCGTCGATGCCGGTGCCTAAGACCTTGTGTGGAGTCGGGGCCGGAACCTGAGGATTCCTCTCCAGTGCTGACATGGATCTTGGGGTACTTCTGGAGTCTCCCCAGGGGAGTCAGTCTTCGTCTCGTTTGCGGGCATGCATTGCGCTTTCCTCCAGAGCTGTAGCAGCAGTGTCACGCATTCCCCGCGTGGATCAAAGGATCTATGGTTTTCCCTCGAGTCTTTCCCACGAGGCTTTCCCACGAGGCTTTCCCACAGGGCTGTCCCACGTGCACACGTGGTGGGAGTCGATCCTCGGCTTGAACGTCAAGGCAGTGCAGGGAAAACAGGTTCCTCTGGATTGGACTGACACATCTGCGGGACTCTTGGAATGGTGTCACGACCCTGGAGTTCCTCTCGCCTTTCCTGTGGAGAGCGTCTCCTCTTGAGATGCGACGGGAACGCCGGGAATTCTTTCCCTACGAAACAGGGAAAGGATCCCTCATCTCGAGCTAGGAGGCGGAAACGGGGCTCCCCTGGATGTGTGCGGGACACCACGTGCTTCCTCTCGAGTGCAGACGGGTATGTAGGGGAACTTCTTGAGTTGAATCAAGGGTGTGAAGGACCCTTTGGAAGTTCCAGTGGTTTGATGTGATTGGCCTCGAGAAGCCTCAGCGGATATGGGCCTCATCTCGCCTGGAGGGCAAAACCTCCTGGATTTTCTCGAGTTGCGGCAGGTGCTCTCGACTTACGACGGGGACCTCAGGGACCCGCTCTGGTGGCCTCAGGAAAGGCCAGTCCCCATGTGAGTTCCTCGGGGGCCTCTCGGGATTCCTCTCCCGTCGATGCAGGGGCCTAAGACCTTGTGTGGAGTCGGGGCCGGAACCTGAGGATTCCTCTCCAGGGCTGACATGGATCTTGGGGTACTTCTGGAGTCTCCCCAGGGGAGTCAGTCCTCGTCTCGAATGCGAGCGTGCATTGCGCTTTCCTCCAGAGCGGTAGCAGCAGTGTCACACAGTCCGCTGCGTGGATCAAAGGATCTATGGTTTTCCCTCGAGTCTTTCCCACGAGGCTTTCAAACGAGGCTTTCCCACAGGGCTGTCCCACGTGCACACGTGGTGGGAGTCGATCCTCGGCTTGAACGTCAAGGCAGTGCAGGGAAAACAGGTTCCTCTGGAATGGACTGACTCATCTGGGGGACTCTTGGAATGGTGTCTCGACCCTGCAGTTCCTCTCGCCTTTCCTGTGGAGAGCGCCTCCTCTTGAGATGCGACGCAAACGCCGGGAATTCTTTCCCTACGAATCAGGGAAAGGATCCCTCATCTCGAGCTAGGAGGCGGAAACGGGGCTCCCCTGGATGTGTGCGGGACACCACGTGCTTCCTCTCGAGTGCAGACGGGTATGTCGGGGAACTTCTAAAGTTGCAGCAATGGTGTGAAGGACCCTTTGGAAGTTCCAGTGGTTAGATGTGATTGGCCTAGAGAAGCCTCAGCGGAAATGGGCCTCATCTCGCCTGGAGGGCAAAACCTCCTGGATTTTCTCGAGTTGCGGCAGGTGCTCTCGACTTACGACGGGGACCTCAGGGACCCGCTCTGGTGGCCTCAGGAAAGGCCAGTCCCCATGCGAGTTTCTCGGGGGCCTCTCGGGATTCCTCTCCCGTCGATGCCGGGGCCTAAGACCTTGTGTGGAGTCGTGGCCGTAACCAGAGGATTCCTCTCCAGTGCTGTCATGGATCTTGGGGTACTTCTGGAGTCTCCCCAGGGGAGTCAGTCCTCGTCTCGAATGCGGGCAGGCACTTGCGCTTTCCTCCAGAGCGGTAGCAGCAGTGTCACGCAGTCCGCCGCGTGGATCAAAGGATCTATGGTTTTCCCTCGAGTCTTTCCCACGAGGCTTTCCCACGAGGCTTTCCCACAGGGCTGTCCCACGTGCACACGTGGTGGGAGTCGATCCTCGGCTTGAACGTCAAGGCAGTGCAGGGAAAACAGGTTCCTCTGGAATGGACTGACACATCTGGGGGACTCTTGGCATGGTGTCTCGACCCTGGAGTTCCTCTCGCCTTTCCTGTGGAGAGCGCCTCCTCTTGAGATGCGACGGGAACGCCGGGAATTCTTTCCCTACGAAACAGGGAAAGGATCCCTCATTTCGAACTAGGAGGCGGAAACGGGGCTACCCTGGATGTGTGCGGGACCCACGTGCTTCCTCTCGAGTGGAGACGGGTATTTCGGGGAACTTCTTGAGTTGCAGTAAGGGTGTGAAGGACCCTTTGGAAGTTCCAGTGGTTAGACGTGATTAGCCTCGAGAAGCCTCAGGGGAAATGGGCCTCATCTCGCCTGGAGGGCAAAACCTCCTGGATTTTCTCGAGTTGCGGCAGGTGCTCTCGACTTACGACGGGGACCTCAGGGACCCGCTCTGGTGGCCTCAGGAAAGGCCAGTCCCCATGCGAGTTCCTCGAGGGCCTCTCGGGATTCCTCTCCCGTCGATGCAGGGGCCTAAGACCTTGTGTGGAGTCGGGGCCGGAACCTGAGGATTCCTCTCCAGTGCTGACATGGATCTTGGGGTACTTCTGGAGTCTCCCCAGGGGAGTCAGTCCTCGTCGGGAATGCGGGCATGCACTTGCGCTTTCCTCCAGAGCGGTAGCAGCAGTGTCACGCAGTCCGCCGCGTGGATCAAAGGATCGATGTTTTTCCCTCGAGTCTTACCCACGAGGCTTTCCCACGAGGCTTTCCCACAGGGCAGTCCCACGTGCACACGTGATGGGAGTCGATCCTCGGCTTGAACGTCAAGGCAGTGCAGGGAAAACAGGTTCCTCTGGAATGGACTGACACATCTGGGGGACTCTTGGAATGGTGTCACGACCCTGGAGTTCCTCTCGCCTTTCCTGTGGAGAGCGCCTCCTCTTGAGATGCGACGGGAACGCCGGGAATTCTTTCCCTACGAAACAGGGAAAGGATCCCTCATCTCGAGCTAGGAGGCGGAAACGGGGCTCCCCTGGATGTGTGCGGGACCCCACGTGCTTCCTCTCGAGTGGAGACGGGTATGTCGGGGAACTTCTTGAGTTGCAGCAATGGTGTGAAGGACCCTTTGGAAGTTCCAGTGGTTAGATGTGATTGGCCTCAAGAAGCCTCAGTGGAAATGGGCCTCGTCTCACCTGGAGGGCAAAACCTCCTGGATTTTCTCGAGTTGCGGCAGGTGCTCTCGACTTACGACGGGGACCTCAGGGACCCGCTCTGGTGGCCTCAGGAAAGGCCAGTCCCCATGCGAGTTCCTCGGGGGCCTCTCGGGATTCCTCTCCCGTCGATGCAGGGGCCTAAGACCTTGTGTGGAGTCGGGGCCGGAACCTGAGGATTCCTCTCCAGGGCTGACATGGATCTTGGGGTACTTCTGGAGTCTCCCCAGGGGAGTCAGTCCTCGTCTCGAATGCGAGCGTGCATTGCGCTTTCCTCCAGAGCGGTAGCAGCAGTGTCACACAGTCCGCTGCGTGGATCAAAGGATCTATGGTTTTCCCTCGAGTCTTTCCCACGAGGCTTTCAAACGAGGCTTTCCCACAGGGCTGTCCCACGTGCACACGTGGTGGGAGTCGATCCTCGGCTTGAACGTCAAGGCAGTGCAGGGAAAACAGGTTCCTCTGGAATGGACTGACTCATCTGGGGGACTCTTGGAATGGTGTCTCGACCCTGCAGTTCCTCTCGCCTTTCCTGTGGAGAGCGCCTCCTCTTGAGATGCGACGCAAACGCCGGGAATTCTTTCCCTACGAATCAGGGAAAGGATCCCTCATCTCGAGCTAGGAGGCGGAAACGGGGCTCCCCTGGATGTGTGCGGGACACCACGTGCTTCCTCTCGAGTGCAGACGGGTATGTCGGGGAACTTCTAAAGTTGCAGCAATGGTGTGAAGGACCCTTTGGAAGGTCCAGTGGTTAGATGTGATTGGCCTAGAGAAGCCTCAGCGGAAATGGGCCTCATCTCGCCTGGAGGGCAAAACCTCCTGGATTTTCTCGAGTTGCGGCAGGTGCTCTCGACTTACGACGGGGACCTCAGGGACCCGCTCTGGTGGCCTCAGGAAAGGCCAGTCCCCATGCGAGTTTCTCGGGGGCCTCTCGGGATTCCTCTCCCGTCGATGCCGGGGCCTAAGACCTTGTGTGGAGTCGTGGCCGTAACCAGAGGATTCCTCTCCAGTGCTGTCATGGATCTTGGGGTACTTCTGGAGTCTCCCCAGGGGAGTCAGTCCTCGTCTCGAATGCGGGCATGCACTTGCGCTTTCCTCCAGAGCGGTAGCAGCAGTGTCACGCAGTCCGCCGCGTGGATCAAAGGATCTATGGTTTTCCCTCGAGTCTTTCCCACGAGGCTTTCCCACGAGGCTTTCCCACAGGGCTGTCCCACGTGCACACGTGGTGGGAGTCGATCCTCGGCTTGAACGTCAAGGCAGTGCAGGGAAAACAGGTTCCTCTGGAATGGACTGACACATCTGGGGGACTCTTGGCATGGTGTCTCGACCCTGGAGTTCCTCTCGCCTTTCCTGTGGAGAGCGCCTCCTCTTGAGATGCGACGGGAACGCCGGGAATTCTTTCCCTACGAAACAGGGAAAGGATCCCTCATTTCGAACTAGGAGGCGGAAACGGGGCTACCCTGGATGTGTGCGGGACCCACGTGCTTCCTCTCGAGTGGAGACGGGTATTTCGGGGAACTTCTTGAGTTGCAGTAAGGGTGTGAAGGACCCTTTGGAAGTTCCAGTGGTTAGACGTGATTAGCCTCGAGAAGCCTCAGGGGAAATGGGCCTCATCTCGCCTGGAGGGCAAAACCTCCTGGATTTTCTCGAGTTGCGGCAGGTGCTCTCGACTTACGACGGGGACCTCAGGGACCCGCTCTGGTGGCCTCAGGAAAGGCCAGTCCCCATGCGAGTTCCTCGAGGGCCTCTCGGGATTCCTCTCCCGTCGATGCAGGGGCCTAAGACCTTGTGTGGAGTCGGGGCCGGAACCTGAGGATTCCTCTCCAGTGCTGACATGGATCTTGGGGTACTTCTGGAGTCTCCCCAGGGGAGTCAGTCCTCGTCGGGAATGCGGGCATGCACTTGCGCTTTCCTCCAGAGCGGTAGCAGCAGTGTCACGCAGTCCGCCGCGTGGATCAAAGGATCTATGGTTTTCCCTCGAGTCTTTCCCACGAGGCTTTCCCACGAGGCTTTCCCACAGGGCTGTCCCACGTGCACACGTGGTGGGAGTCGATCCTCGGCTTGAACGTCAAGGCAGTGCAGGGAAAACAGGTTCCTCTGGAATGGACTGACACATCTGGGGGACTCTTGGAATGGTGGCATGACCCTGGAGTTCCTCTCGCCTTTCCTGTGGAGAGCGCCTCCTCTTGAGATGCGACGGGAACGCCGGGAATTCTTTCCCTACGAAACAGGGAAAGGATCCCTCATCTCGAGCTAGGAGGCGGAAACGGGACTCCCCTGGATGTGTGCGGGACACCACGTGCTTCCTCTCGAGTGCAAACGGGTATGTTGGGGAACTTATTGAGTTGCAGCAAGGGTGTGAAGGACCCTTTGGAAGTTCCAGTGGTTAGATGTGATTGGCCTCGAGAAGCCTCAGCGGAAATGGGCCTCATCTCGCCTGGAGGGCAAAACCTCCTGGATTTTCTCGAGTTGCGGCAGGTGCTCTCGACTTACACTGGGGACCTCAGGGACCCGCTCTGGTGGCCTCAGGAAAGGCCAGTCCCCATGCGAGTTCCTCGGGGGCCTCTCGGGATTCCTCTCCCGTCGATGCCGGGGCCTAAGACCTTGTGTGGAGTCGGGGCCGGAACCTGAGGATTCCTCTCCAGTGCTGACATGGATCTTGGGGTACTTCTGGAGTCTCCCCAGGGGAGTCAGTCCTCGTCTCGAATGCGGGCATGCACTTGCGCTTTCCTCCAGAGCGGTAGCAGCAGTGTCACGCAGTCCGCCGCGTGGATCAAAGGATCGATGGTTTTCCCTCGAGTCTTACCCACGAGGCTTTCCCACGAGGCTTTCCCACAGGGCAGTCCCACGTGCACACGTGATGGGAGTCGATCCTCGGCTTGAACGTCAAGGCAGTGCAGGGAAAACAGGTTCCTCTGGAATGGACTGACACATCTGGGGGACTCTTGGAATGGTGTCACGACCCTGGAGTTCCTCTCGCCTTTCCTGTGGAGAGCGCCTCCTCTTGAGATGCGACGGGAACGCCGGGAATTCTTTCCCTACGAAACAGGGAAAGGATCCCTCATCTCGAGCTAGGAGGCGGAAACGGGGCTCCCCTGGATGTGTGCGGGACCCCACGTGCTTCCTCTCGAGTGGAGACGGGTATGTCGGGGAACTTCTTGAGTTGCAGCAATGGTGTGAAGGACCCTTTGGAAGTTCCAGTGGTTAGATGTGATTGGCCTCAAGAAGCCTCAGTGGAAATGGGCCTCGTCTCACCTGGAGGGCAAAACCTCCTGGATTTTCTAGAGTTGCGGCAGGTGCTCTCGACTTACGACGGGGACCTCAGGGAAACGCTCTGGTGGCCTCAGGAAAGGCCAGTCCCCATGCGAGTTCCTCGGGGGCGTCTCGGGATTCCTCTCCCGTCGATGCCGGTGCCTAAGACCTTGTGTGGAGTCGGGGCCGGAACCTGAGGATTCCTCTCAAGTGCTGACATGGATCTTGGGGTACTTCTGGAGTCTCCCCAGGGGAGTCAGTCTTCGTCTCGTTTGCGGGCATGCATTGCCCTTTCCTCCAGAGCTGTAGCAGCAGTGTCACGCATTCCCCGCGTGGATCAAAGGATCTATGGTTTTCCCTCGAGTCTTTCCCACGAGGCTTTCCCACGAGGCTTTCCCACAGGGCTGTCCCACGTGCACACGTGGTGGGAGTCGATCCTCGGCTTGAACGTCAAGGCAGTGCAGGGAAAACAGGTTCCTCTGGAATGGACTGACACATCTGGGGGACTCTTGGAATGGTGGCACGACCCTGGAGTTCCTCTCGCCTTTCCTGTGGAGAGCGCCTCCTCTTGAGATGCGACGGGAACGCCAGGAATTCTTTCCCTACGAAACAGGGAAAGGATCCCTCATCTCGAGCTAGGAGGCGGAAACGGGGCTCCCCTGGATGTGTGCGGGACACCACGTGCTTCCCCTCGAGTGCAGACGGGTATGTCGGGGAACTTCTTGAGTTGCAGCAATGGTGTGAAGGACCCTTTTGCAGTTCCAGTGGTTAGATGTGATTGGCCTCGAGAAGCCTCAGCGGAAATGGGCCTCATCTCGCCTGGAGGGCAAAACCTCCTGGATTTTCTCGAGTTGCGGCAGGTGCTCTCGACTTACGACGGGGACCTCAGGGAACCGCTCTGGTGGCCTCAGGAAAGGCCAGTCCCCATGCGAGTTCCTCGGGGGCCTCTCGGGATTCCTCTCCCGTCGATGCCGGGGCCTAAGACCTTGTGTGGAGTCGGGGCCGGAACCTGAGGATTCCTCTCCAGTGTTGACATGGATCTTGGGGTACTTCTGGAGTCTCCCCAGGGGAGTCAGTCCTCGTCTCGAATGCGGGCATGCATTGCGCTTTCCTCCAGAACGGTAGCAGCAGTGTCACACAGTCCACCGAGTGGATTAAAGGATCTATGGTTTTCCCTCGAGTCTTTCCCACGAGGCTTTCCCACGAGGCTTTCCCACAGGGCTGTCCCACGTGCACACGTGGTGGGAGTCGATCCTCGGCTTGAACGTCAAGGCAGTGCAGGGAAAACAGGTTCCTCTGGAATGGACTGACTCATCTGGGGGACTCTTGGAATGGTGGCACGAACCTGGAGTTCCTCTCGCCTTTCCTGTGGAGAGCGCCTCCTCTTGAGATGCGACGGGAACGCCGGGAATTCTTTCCCTACGAAACAGGGAAAGGATCCCTCATATCGAGCTAGGAGGCGGAAACGGGGCTCCCCTGGATGTGTGCGGGACACCACGTGCTTCCTCTCGAGTGCAGACGGGTATGTCGGGGAACTTCTTGAGTTGCAGCAATGGTGTGAAGGACCCTTTGGAAGTTCCAGTGGTTAGATGTGATTGGCCTCGAGAAGCCTCAGCGGAAATGGGCCTCATCTCGCCTGGAGGGCAAAACCTCCTGGATTTTCTCGAGTTGCGGCAGGTGCTGTCGACTTACGACGGGGACCTCAGGGAACCGCTCTGGTGGCCTCAGGAAAGGCCAGTCCCCATGCGAGTTCCTCGGGGGCCTCTCGGGATTCCTCTCCCGTCGATGCCGGGGCCTAAGACCTTGTGTGGAGTCGGGGCCGGAACCTGAGGATTCCTCTCCAGTGCTGACATGGATCTTGGGGTACTTCTGGAGTCTCCCCAGGGGAGTCAGTCCTCGTCTCGAATGCGGGCATGCACTTGCGCTTTCCTCCAGAGCGGTAGCAGCAGTGTCACGCAGTCCGCCGCGTGGATCAAAGGATGTTTGGTTTTCCCTCGAGTCTTTCCCACGAGGCTTTCCCACGAGGCTGTCCCACGTGCACACGTGGTGTGAGTCGATCCTCGGCTTGAACGTCAAGGCAGTGCAGGGAAAACAGGTTCCTCTGGAATGGACTGACACATCTGGGGGACTCTTGGAATGGTGTCACGACCCTGGAGTTCCTCTCGCCTTTCCTGTGGAGAGCGCCTCCTCTTGAGATGCGACGGGAACGCCGGGAATTCTTTCCCTACGAAACAGGGAAAGGATCCCTCATCTCGAGCTAGGAGGCCGAAACGGGGCTCCCCTGGATGTTTGCGGGACACCACGTGCTTCCTCTCGAGTGGAGACGGGTATGTCGGGGAACTTCTTGAGTTGCAGCAAGGGTGTGAAGGACCCTTTGGAAGTTCCAGTGGTTAGACGTGATTAGCCTCGAGAAGCCTCAGCGGAAATGGGCCTCATCTCGCCTGGAGGGCAAAACCTCCTGGTTTTTCTCGAGTTGCGGCAGGTGCTCTCGACTTACGACGGGGACCTCAGGGACCCGCTCTGGTGGCCTCAGGAAAGGCCAGTCCCCATGCGAGTTCCTCGGGGGCCTCTCGGGATTCCTCTCCCGTCGATGCCGGGGCCTAAGACCTTGTGTGGAGTCGGGGCCGGAACCTGAGGATTCCTCTCCAGTGCTGACATGGATCTTGGGGTACTTCTGGAGTCTCCCCAGGGGAGTCAGTCCTCGTCTCGAATGCGGGCATGCACTTGCGCTTTCCTCCAGAGCGGTAGCAGCAGTGTCACGCAGTCCGCCGAGTGGATCAAGGGATCTATGGTTTTCCCTCGAGTCTTTCCCACAAGGCTTTCCCACGAGGCTTTCCCACAGGGCTGTCCCACGTGCACACGTGGTGGGAGTCGATCCTCGGCTTGAACGTCAAGGCAGTGCAGGGAAAACAGGTTCCTCTGGAATGGACTGACTCATTTGGGGGACTCTTGGAATGGTGGCACGAACCTGGAGTTCCTCTCGCCTTTCCTGTGGAGAGCGCCTCCTCTTGAGATGCGACGGGAACGCCGGGAATTCTTTCCCTACGAAACAGGGAAAGGATCCCTCATATCGAGCTAGGAGGCGGAAACGGTGCTCCCCTGGATGTGTGCGGGACACCACGTGCTTCCTCTCGAGTGGAGACGGGTATGTCGGGGAACTTCTTGAGTTGCAGCAATGGTGTGAAGGACCATGTGGAAGTTCCAGTGGTTAGATGTGATTGGCCTCGAGAAGCCTCAGCGGGAATGGGCCTCATCTCGCCTGGAGGGCAAAACCTCCTGGATTTTCTCGAGTTGCGGCAGGTGCTCTCGACTTACGACGGGGACCTCAGGGACCCGCTCTGGTGGCCTCAGGAAAGGCCAGTCCCCATGCGAGTTCCTCGGGGGCCTCTGCGGATTCCTCTCCCGTCGATGCCGGGCCTAAGTCCTTGTGTGGAGTCGGGGTCGGAACATGAGGATTCCTCTCCAGTGCTGACATGGATCTTGGGGTACTTCTGGAGTCTCCCCAGGGGAGTCAGTCCTCGTCTCGAATGCGGGCATGCACTTGCGCTTTCCTCCAGAGCGGTAGCAGCAGTGTCACGCAGTCCGCCGCGTGGATCAAAGGATCTATGGTTTTCCCTCGAGTCTTTTCCATGAGGCTTTCCCACAGGGCTGTCCCACGTGCACACGTGGTGGGAGTCGATCCTTGTCTTGAACGTCAAGGCAGTGCAGGGAAAACAGGTTCCTCTGGAATGGACTGACACATCTGGGGGACTCTTGGAATGGTGTCACGACCCTGGAGTTCCTCTCGCCTTTCCTGTGGAGAGCGCCTCCTCTTGAGATGCGACGGGAACGCCGGGAATTCTTTCCCTACGAAACAGGGAAAGGATCCCTCATCTCGAGCTAGGAGTCGGAAACGGAGCTCCCCTGTATGTGGGCGGGACACCACGTGCTTCCTCTCGAGTGGAGACGGGTATGTCGTGGAACTTCTTGAGTTGCAGCAAGGGTGTGAAGGACCCTTTGGAAGTTCCAGTGGTTAGACGTGATTAGCCTGGAGAAGCCTCAGCGGTAATGGGCCTCATCTCGCCTGGAGGGCAAAACCTCCTGGATTTTCTCGAGTTGCGGCAGGTGCTCTCGACTTACGACGGGGACCTCAGGGAACCGCTCTGGTGGCCTCAGGAAAGGCCAGTCCCCATGCGAGTTCCTCGGGGGCGTCTCGGGATTCCTCTCCCGTCAATGCCGGGGCCTAAGACCTTGTGTGGAGTCGGGGCCGGAACCTGAGGATTCCTCTCCAGTGCTGACATGGATCTTGGGGTACGTCTGGAGTCTCCCCAGGGGAGTCAGTCCTCGTCTCGAATGCGGGCATGCACTTGCGCTTTCCTCCAGAGCGGTAGCAGCAGTGTCACGCAGTCCGCCGCGTGGATCAAAGGATCTATGGTTTTCCCTCGAGTCTTTCCCACGAGGCTTTCCCACGAGGCTTTCCCACAGGGCTGTCCCACGTGCACACGTGGTGGGAGTCGATCCTCGGCTTGAACGTCAAGGCAGTGCAGGGAAAACAGTTTCCTCTGGAATGGACTGACACATCTGGGGGACTCTTGGAATGGTGGCACGACCCTGGAGTTCCTCTCGCCTTTCCTGTGGAGAGCGCCTCCTCTTGAGATGCGTCGGGAATGCCGGGAATTCTTTCCCAAAGAAACAGGGAAAGGATCCCTCATCTCGAGCTAGGAGGCGGAAACGGGGCTCCCATGGATGTGTGCGGGACCCCACGTGCTTCCTCTCGAGTGGAGACGGGTATGTCGGGGAACTTCTTGAGTTGCAGCAAGGGTGTGAAGGACCCTTTGGAAGTTCCAGTGGTTAGACGTGATTAGCCTCGAGAAGCCTCAGCGGAAATGGGCCTCATCTCGCCTGGAGGGCAAAACCGCCTGGATTTTCTCGAGTTGCGGCAGGTGCTCTCGACTTACGACGGGGACCTCAGGGACCCGCTCTGGTGGCCTCAGGAAAGCCAAGTCCCCATGCGAGTTCCTCGGGGGCCTCTCGGGATTCCTCTCCCGTCGATGCCGGGTCCTAAGACCTTGTGTGGAGTCGGGACCGGAACCTGAGGATTCCTCTCCAGTGCTGACATGGATCTTGGGGACTTCTGAAGTCTCCCCAGGGGAGTCAGTCCTCGTCTCGAATGCGGGCATGCACTTGCGCTTTCCTCCAGAGCGGTAGTAGCAGTGTCACGCACTCCGCCGCGCGGATCAAAGGATCTATGGTTTTCCCTCGAGTCTTTCCCACGAGGATTTCCCACGAGGCTTTCCCACAGGGCTGTCCCACGTGCACACGTGGTGGGAGTCGATCCTCGGCTTGAACGTCAAGGCAGTGCAGGGAAAACAGGTTCCTCTGGAATGGACTGACACATCTGGGGGACTCTTGGAATGGTGGCACGACCCTGGAGTTCCTCTCGCCTTTCCTGTGGAGAGCGCCTCCTCTTGAGATGCGACGGGATCGCCGGGAATTCTTTCCCTACGAAACAGGGAAAGGATCCCTCATCTCGAGCTAGGAGTCGGAAACGGAGCTCCCCTGTATGTGGGCGGGACACCACGTGCTTCCTCTCGAGTGGAGACGGGTATGTCGGGGAACTTCTTGAGTTGCAGCAAGGGTGTGAAGGACCCTTTGGAAGTTCCAGTGGTTAGACGTGATTAGCCTCGAGAAGCCTCAGCGGAAATGGCCCTCATCTCGCCTGGAGGGCAAAACCTCCTGGATTTTCTCGAGTTGCGGCAGGTGCTCTCGACTTACGACGGGGACCTCAGGGACCCGCTCTGGTGGCCTCAGGAAAGGCCAGTCCCCATGCGAGTTCCTAGGGGGCCTCTCGGGATTCCTCTCCCGTCGATGCCGGGGCCTAAGTCCTTGTGTGGAGTCGGGGCCGGAACCTGAGGATTCCTCTCCAGTGCTGACATGGATCTTGGGGTACGTCTGGAGTCTCCCCAGGGGAGTCAGTCCTCGTCTCGAATGCGGGCATGCACTTGCGCTTTCCTCCAGAGCGGTAGCAGCAGTGTCACGCAGTCCGCCGCGTGGATCAAAGGATCTATGGTTTTCCCTCGAGTCTTTCCCACGAGGCTTTCCCACGAGGCTTTCCCACAGGGCTGTCCCACGTGCACACGTGGTGGGAGTCGATCCTCGGCTTGCATGTCAAGGCAGTGCAGGGAAAACAGGTTCCTCTGGAATGGACTGACACATCTGGGGGACTCTTGGCATGGTGTCACGACCCTGGAGTTCCTCTCGCCTTTCCTGTGGAGTGCGCCTCCTCTTGAGATGCGACTGGAAGGCCGGGAATTCTTTCCCTACGAAAAAGGGAAGGATCCCTCATCTCGAGCTAGGAGGCGGAAACGGGGCTCCCCTGGATGTGTGAGGGACCCCACGTGCTTCCTCTCGAGTGGAGACGGGTATGTCGGGGAACTTCTTGAGTTGCAGCAATGGTGTGAAGGACCCTTTGGAAGTTCCAGTGGTTAGATGTGATTGGCCTCGAGAAGCCTCAGCGGAAATGGGCCTCATCTCGCCTGGAGGGCAAAACCTCCTGGATTTTCTCGAGTTGCGGCAGGTGCTCTCGACTTACGACGGGGACCTCAGGGACCCGCTCTGGTGGCCTCAGGAAAGGCCAGTCCCCATGCGAGTTCCTCGGGGGCCTCTGGGGATTCCTCTCCCGTCGATGCCGGGCCTAAGTCCTTGTGTGGAGTCGGGGTCGGAACCTGAGGATTCCTCTCCAGTGCTGACATGGATCTTGGGGTACTTCTGGAGTCTCCCCAGGGGAGTCAGTCTTCGTCTCGAATGCGGGCATGCACTTGCGCTTTCCTCCAGAGCGGTAGCAGCAGTGTCACGCAGTCCGCCGCGTGGATCAAAGGATCTATGGTTTTCCCTCGAGTCTTTTCCACGAGGCTTTCCCACGAGGCTTTCCCACAGGGCAGTCCCACGTGCACACGTGGTGGGAGTCGATCCTTGTCTTGAACGTCAAGACAGTGCAGGGAAAACAGGTTCCTCTGGAATGGACTGACACATCTGGGGGACTCTTGGAATGGTGGCACGACCCTGGAGTTCCTCTCGCCTTTCCTGTGGAGAGCGCCTCCTCTTGAGATGCGACGGGAACGCCGGGAATTCTTTCCCTACGAAACAGGTAAAGGTTCCCTCATCTCGAGCTAGGAGTCGGAAACGGAGCTCCCCTGTATGTGGGCGGGACACCACGTGCTTCCTCTCGAGTGGAGACGGGTATGTCGGGGAACCTCTTGAGTTGCAGCAAGGGTGTGAAGGACCCTTTGGAAGTTCCAGTGGTTAGACGTGATTAGCCTCGAGAAGCCTCAGCGGAAATGGGCCTCATCTCGCCTGGAGGGCAAAACCTCCTGGATTTTCTCGAGTTGTGGCAGGTGCTCTCGACTTACGACGGGGACCTCAGGGACCCGCTCTGGTGGCCTCAGGAAAGGCCAGTCCCCATGCGAGTTCCTCGGGGGCCTCTCGGGATTCCTCTCCCGTCGATGCCGGGGCCTAAGTCCTTGTGTGGAGTCGGGGCCGGAACCTGAGGATTCCTCTCCAGTGCTGACATGGATCTTGGGGTACGTCTGGAGTCTCCCCAGGGGAGTCAGTCCTCGTCTCGAATGCGGGCATGCACTTGCGCTTTCCTCCAGAGCGGTAGCAGCAGTGTCACGCAGTCCGCCGCGTGGATCAAAGGATCTATGGTTTTCCCTCGAGTCTTTCCCACGAGGCTTTTCCACGAGGCTTTCCCACAGGGCTGTCCCACGTGCACACGTGGTGGGAGTCGATCCTCGGCTTGCATGTCAAGGCAGTGCAGGGAAAACAGGTTCCTCTGGAATTTTCTGACACATCTGGGGGACTCTTGGCATGGTGTCACGACCCTGGAGTTCCTCTCGCCTTTCCTGTGGAGAGCGCCTCCTCTTGAGATGCGACTGGAAGGCCGGGAATTCTTTCCCTACGAAAAAGGGAAGGATCCCTCATCTCGAGCTAGGAGGCGGAAACGGGGCTCCCCTGGATGTGTGAGGGACACCACGTGCTTCCTCTCGAGTGCAGACGGGTATGTCGGGGAACTTCTTGAGTTGCAGCAATGGTGTGAAGGAACCTTTGGAAGTTCCAGTGGTTAGATGTGATTGGCCTCGAGAAGCCTCAGCAGAAATGGGCCTCATCTCGCCTGGAGGGCAAAACCTCCTGGATTTTCTCGAGTTGCGGCAGGTGCTCTCGACTTACGACGGGGACCTCAGGGACCCGCTCTGGTGGCCTCAGGAAAGGCCAGTCCCCATGCGAGTTCCTCGGGGGCCTCTGGGGATTCCTCTCCCGTCGATGCCGGGCCTAAGTCCTTGTGTGGAGTCGGGGTCGGAACCTGAGGATTCCTCTCCAGTGCTGACATGGATCTTGGGGTACTTCTGGAGTCTCCCCAGGGGAGTCAGTCTTCGTCTCGAATGCGGGCATGCACTTGCGCTTTCCTCCAGAGCGGTAGCAGCAGTGTCACGCAGTCCGCCGCGTGGATCAAAGGATCTATGGTTTTCCCTCGAGTCTTTTCTACGAGGCTTTCCCACGAGGCTTTCCCACTGGGCAGTCCCACGTGCACACGTGGTGGGAGTCGATCCTCGGCTTGAACGTCAAGGCAGTGCAGGGAAAACAGGTTCCTCTGGAATGGACTGACACATCTGGGGGACTCTTGGAATGGTGGCACGACCCTGGAGTTCCTCTCGCCTTTCCTGTGGAGAGCGCCTCCTCTTGAGATGCGACGGGAACGCCGGGAATTCTTTCCCTACGAAACAGGGAAAGGATCCCTCATCTCGAGCTAGGAGTCGGAAACGGAGATCCCCTGTATGTGGGCGGGACACCACGTGCTTCCTCTCGAGTGGAGACGGGTATGTCGGGGAACTTCTTGAGTTGCAGCAAGGGTGTGAAGGACCCTTTGGAAGTTCCAGTGGTTAGACGTGATTAGCCTCGAGAAGCCTCAGCGGAAATGGCCCTCATCTCGCCTGGAGGGCAAAACCTCCTGGATTTTCTCGAGTTGCGGCAGGTGCTCTCGACTTACGACGGGGACCTCAGGGACCCGCTCTGGTGGCCTCAGGAAAGGCCAGTCCCCATGCGAGTTCTTCGGGGGCCTCTCGGGATTCCTCTCCCGTCGATGCCGGGGCCTAAGTCCTTGTGTGGAGTCGGGGCCGGAACCTGAGGATTCCTCTCCAGTGCTGACATGGATCTTGGGGTACGTCTGGAGTCTCCCCAGGGGAGTCAGTCCTCGTCTCGAATGCGGGCATGCACTTGCGCTTTCCTCCAGAGCGGTAGCAGCAGTGTCACGCAGTCCGCCGCGTGGATCAAAGGATCTATGGTTTTCCCTCGAGTCTTTCCCACGAGGCTTTCCCACGAGGCTTTCCCACAGGGCTGTCCCACGTGCACACGTGGTGGGAGTCGATCCTCGGCTTGAACGTCAAGGCAGTGCAGGGAAAACAGGTTCCTCTGGAATGGACTGACACATCTGGGGGACTCTTGGATTGGTGGCACGACCCTGGAGTTCCTCTCGCCTTTCCTGTGGAGAGCGCCTCCTCTTGAGATGCGACGGGAACGCCGGGAATTCTTTCCCTACGAAAAAGGGAAGGATCCCTCATCTCGAGCTAGGAGGCGGAAACGGGGCTCCCCTGGATGTGTGAGGGATCCCACGTGCTTCCTCTCGAGTGGAGACGGGTATGTCGGGGAACTTCTTGAGTTGCAGCAATGGTGTGAAGGACCCTTTGGAAGTTCCAGTGGTTAGATGTGATTGGCCTCGAGAAGCCTCAGCAGAAATGGGCCTCATCTCGCCTGGAGGGCAAGACCTCCTGGATTTTCTCGAGTTGCGGAAGGTGCTCTCGACTTACGACGGGGACCTCAGGGACCCGCTCTGGTGGCCTCAGGAAAGGCCAGTCCCCATGCGAGTTCCTCGGGGGCCTCTCGGGATTCCTCTCCCGTCGATGCCGGGGCCTAAGACCTTGTGTGGAGACGGGGCCGGAATCTGAGGATTCCTCTCCAGTGCTGACATGGATCTTGGGGTACGTCTGGAGTCTCCCCAGGGGAGTCAGTCCTCGTCTCGAATGCGGGCATGCACTTGCGCTTTCCTCCAGAGCGGTAGCAGCAGTGTCACGCAGTCCGCCGCGTGGATCAAAGGATCTATGGTTTTCCCTCGAGTCTTTCCCACGAGGCTTTCCCACGAGGCTTTCCCACAGGGCTGTCCCACGTGCACACGTGGTGGGAGTCGATCCTCGGCTTGAACGTCAAGGCAGTGCAGGGAAAACAGGTTCCTCTGGAATGGACTGACACATCTGGGGGACTCTTGGATTGGTGGCACGACCCTGGAGTTCCTCTCTCCTTTCCTGTGTAGAGCGCCTCCTCTTGAGATGCGACGGGAATGCCGGGAATTCTTTCCCTACGAAACAGGGAAAGGATCCCTCATCTCGAGCTAGGAGGCGGAAACGGGGCTCCCCTGGATGTGTGTGGGACACCACGTGCTTCCTCTCGAGTGGAGACGGGTATGTCGGGGACCTTCTTGAGTTGCAGCAAGGGTGTGAAGGACCCTTTGGAATTTCCAGTGGTTAGACGTGATTAGCCTCGAGAAGCCTCAGCGGAAATGGGCCTCATCTCGCCTGGAGGGCAAAACCGCCTGGATTTTCTCGAGTTGCGGCAGGTGCTCTCGACTTACGACGGGGACCTCAGGGACCCGCTCTGGTGGCCTCAGGAAAGGCCAGTCCCCATGCGAGTTCCTCGGGGGCCTCTCGGGATTCCTCTCCCGTCGATGCCGGGGCCTAAGACCTTGTGTGGTGTCGGGGCCGGAACCTGAGGATTCCTCTCCAGTGCTGACATGGATCTTGGGGTACTTCTGAAGTCTCCCCAGGGGAGTCAGTCCTCGTCTTGAATGCGGGCATGCGCTTGCGCTTTCCTCCAGAGCGGTAGCAGCAGTGTCACGCAGTCCGCCGCGTGGATCAAAGGATCTATGGTTTTCCCTCGAGTCTTTCCCACGAGGCTTTCCCACGAGGCTTTCCCACAGGGCTGTCCCACGTGCACACGTGGTGGGAGTCGATCCTCGGCTTGAACGTCAAGGCAGTGCAGGGAAAACAGGTTCCTCTGGAATGGACTGACACATCTGGGGGACTCTTGGAATGGTGTCACGACCCTGGAGTTCTTCTCGCCTTTCCTGTGGAGAGCGCCTCCTCTTGAGATGCGACGGGAACGCCGGGAATTCTTTCCCTACGAAACAGGGAAAGGATCCCTCATCTCGAGCTAGGAGGCGGAAACGGGGCTCCCCTGGATGTGTGCGGGACCCCACGTGCTTCCTCTCGAGTGGAGACGGGTATGTCGGGGAACTTCTTGAGTTGCAGCAATGGTGTGAAGGACCCTTTGGAAGTTCCAGTGGTTAGATGTGATTGGCCTCGAGAAGCCTCAGCAGAAATGGGCTTCATCTCGCCTGGAGGGCAAAACCTCCTGGATTTTCTCGAGTTGCGGCAGGTGCTCTCGACTTACGACGGGGACCTCAGGGACCCGCTCTGGTGGCCTCAGGAAAGGCCAGTCCCCATGCGAGTTCCTCGGGGGCGTCTCGGGATTTCTCTCCCGTTGATGCCGGGGCCTAAGACCTTGTGTGGAGTCGGGGCCGGAAACTTGAGGATTCCTCTCCAGTGCTGACATGGATCTTGGGGTACGTCTGGAGTCTCCCCAGGGGAGTCAGTCCTCGTCTCGAATGCGGGCATGCACTTGCGCTTTCCTCCAGAGCGGTAGCAGCAGTGTCACGCAGTCCGCCTCGTGGATCAAAGGATCTATGGTTTTCCCTCGAGTCTTTCCCACGAGGCTTTCCCACGAGGCTTTCCCACAGGGCTGTCCCACGTGCACACGTGGTGGGAGTCGATCCTCGGCTTGAACGTCAAGGCAGTTCAGGGAAAACAGGTTCCTCTGGAATGGACTGACACATCTAGGGGACTCTTGCAATGGTGGCACGACCCTTCAGTTCCTCTCGCCTTTCCTGTGGAGAGCGCCTTCTCTTGAGATGCGACGGGAACGCCGGGAATTCTTTCCCTACGAAACAGGGAAAGGATCCCTCATCTCGAGCTAGGAGGCGGAAACGGGGCTCCCCTGGATGTGTGCGGGACACCACGTGCTTCCTCTCGAGTGGAGACGGGTATGTCGGGGAACTTCTTGAGTTGCAGCAAGGGTGTGAAGGACCCTTTGGAAGTTCCAGTGGTTAGACGTGATTAGCCTCGAGAAGCCTCAGTGGAAATGGGCCTCATCTCGCCTGGAGGGCAAAACCTCCTGGATTTTCTCGAGTTGCGGCAGGTGCTCTCGACTTACGACGGGGACCACAGGGACCCGCTCTGGTGGCCTCAGGAAAGGCCAGTCCCCATGCGAGTTCCTCGGGGGCCTCTCGGGATTCCTCTCCCGTCGATGCCGGGGCCTAAGACCTTGTGTGGAGTCGGGGCCGGAACCTGAGGATTCCTCTCCAGTGCTGACATGGATCTTGGGGTACGTCTGGAGTCTCCCCAGGGGAGTCAGTCCTCATCTCGAATGCGGGCATGCACTTGCGCTTTCCTCCAGAGCAGTAGCAGCAGTGTCACGCAGTCCGCCGCGTGGATCAAAGGATCTATGGTTTTCCCTCGAGTCTTTCCCACGAGGCTTTCCCACGAGGCTTTCCCACAGGGCTGTCCCACGTGCACACCTGGTGGGAGTCGATCCTCGGCTTGCACGTCAAGGCAGTGCAGGGAAAACAGGTTCCTCTGGAATGGACTGACACATCTGGGGGACTCTTGGAATGGTGTCACGACCCTGGAGTTCCTCTCGCCTTTCCTGTGGAGAGCGCCTCCTCTTGAGATGCGACGGGAACGCCGGGAATTCTTTCCCTACGAAAAACGGAAGGATCCCTCATCTCGAGCTAGGAGGCGGAAACGGGGCTCCCCTGGATGTGTGCGGGACCCACGTGCTTCCTCTCGAGTGGAGACGGGTATGTCGGGGAACTTCTTGAGTTGCAGCAAGGGTGTGAAGGACCCTTTGGAATTTCCAGTGGTTAGACGTGATTGGCCTCGAGAAGCCTCAGCGGAAATGGGCCTCATCTCACCTGGAGGGCAAAACCGCCTGGATTTTCTCGAGTTGCGGCAGGTGCTCTCGACTTACGACGGGGACCTCAGGGACCCGCTCTGGTGGCCTCAGGAAAGACCAGTCCACATGCGAGTTCCACGGGGGCCTCTCGGGATTCCTCTCCCGTCGATGCCGGGGCCTAAGACCTTGTGTGGAGTCGGGGCCGGAACCTGAGGATTCCTCTCCAGTGCTGACATGGATCTTGGGGTACTTCTGGAGTCTCCCCAGGGGAGTCAGTCCTCGTCTCGAATGCGGGCATGCACTTGCGCTTTCTTCCAGAGCGGTAGCAGCAGTGTCACGCAGTCCGCCGCGTGGATCAAAGGATCTATGGTTTTCCCTCGAGTCTTTCCCACGAGGCTTTCCCACGAGGCTTTCCCACAGGGCTGTCCCACGTGCACACGTGGTGGGAGTCGATCCTCGGCTTGAACGTCAAGGCAGTGCAGGGAAAACAGGTTCCTCTGGAATGGACTGACACATCTGGGGGACTCTTGGTATGGTGGCATGACCCTGGAGTTCCTCTCGCCTTTCCTGTGGAGAGCGCCTCCTCTTGAGATGCGACGGGAACGCCGGGAATTCTTTCCCTACGAAACAGGGAAAGGATCCCTCACCTCGAACTAGGGGGCGGAAACGGAGCTCCCCTGGATGTGTGCGGGACCCCACGTGCTTCCTCTCGAGTGGAGACGGGTATGTCGGGGAACTTCTTGAGTTGCAGCAATGGTGTGAAGGATCCTTTGGAAGATCCAGTGGTTAGATGTGAGTGGCCTCGAGAAGCCTCAGCGGAAATGGGCCTCATCTCGCCTGGAGGGCAAAACCTCCTGGATTTTCTCGAGTTGCGGCAGGTGCTCTCGACTTACGACGGGGACCTCAGGGAACCGCTCTGGTGGCCTCAGGAAAGACCAGTCCCCATGCGAGTACCTCGGGGGCGTCTCGGGATTCCTCTCCCGTCGATGCCGGGGCCTAAGACCTTGTGTGGAGTCGGGGCCGGAACCTGAGGATTCCTGTCCAGTGCTGACATGGATCTTGGGGTACTTCTGGAGTCTCCCCAGGGGAGTCAGTCCTCGTCTCGAATGCGGGCATGCATTGCGCTTTCCTCAAGAGCTGTAGCAGCAGTGTCACGCAGTCCGCCGCGTGGATCAAAGGATCTATGGTTTTCCCTCGAGTCTTTCCCACGAGGCTTTCCCACGAGTCTTTCCCACAGGGCTGTCCCACGTGCACACGTGGTGGGAGTCGATCCTCGGCTTGAACGTCAAGGCAGTGCAGGGAAAACAGGTTCCTCTGAAATGGACTGACACATCTGGGGGACTCTTGGAATGGTGGCACGACCCTGGAGTTCCTCTCTCCTTTCCTGTGGAGAGCGCCTCCTCTTGAGATGCGACGGGAACGCCGGGAATTCTTTCCCTACGAAACAGGGAAAGGATCCCTCATCTCGAGCTAGGAGGCGGAAACGGGGCTCTCCTGGATGTGTGCGGGACACCACGTGCTTCCTCTCGAGTGCAGACGGGTATGTCGGGGAACTTCTTGAGTTGCAGCAAGGGTGTGAAGGACCCTTTGGAAGTTCCAGTGTTTAGATGTGATTGGCCTCGAGAAGCCTCAGCGGAAATGGGCCTCATCTCGCCTGGAGGGAAAACCTCCTGGATTTTCTCGAGTTGCGGCAGGTGCTCTCGACTTACGACGGGGACCTCAGGGAACCGCTCTGGTGGCCTCAGGAAAGGCCAGTCCCCATGCGAGTTCCTCGGGGGCCTCTCGGGATTCCTCTCCCGTCGATGCCGGGGCCTAAGACCTTGTGTGGAGTTGGGGCCGGAACCTGAGGATTACTCTCCAGGGCTGACATGGATCTTGGAGTACTTCTGGAGTCTCCCCAGGGGAGTCAGTCCTCGTCTCGAATGCGGGCATGCACTTGCGCTTTCCTCCAGAGCGGTAGCAGCAGTGTCACGCAGTCCGCCGCGTGGATCAAATGATCTATGGTTTTCCCTTGAGTCTTTCCCACGAGGCTTTCCCACGAGGCTTTCCCACAGGGCTGTCCCACGTGCACACGTGGTGGGAGTCGATCCTCGGCTTGAACGTCAAGGCAGTGCAGGGAAAAAAGGTTCCTCTGGAATGGACTGACACATCTGGGGGACTCTTGGAATGGTGGCACGACCCTGGAGTTCCTCTCGCCTTTCCTGTGGAGAGCGCCTCCTCTTGAGATGCGACGGGAACGCCGGGAATTCTTTCCCTACGAAACAGGGAAAGGATCCCTCATCTCGAGCTAGGAGGCGGAAACGGGGCTCCCCTGGACGTGTGCGGGACCCCACGTGCTTCCTCTCGAGTGGAGACGGGTATGTCGGGGAACTTCTTGAGTTGCAGCAAGGGTGTGAAGGACCCTTTGGAAGTTCCAGTGGTTAGACGTGATTGGCCTCGAGAAGCCTCAGCGGAAATGGGCCTCATCTCGCCTGGAGGGCAAAACCTCCTGGATTTTCTCGAGTTGCGGCAGGTGCTCTCGACTTACGACGGGGACCTCAGGGACCCGCTCTGGTGGCCTCAGGAAAGGCCAGTCCCCATGCGAGTTCCTCGGGGGCCTCTCGGGATTCCTCTCCCGTCGATGCCGGGGCCTCAGACCTTGTGTGGAGTCGGGGCCGGAACCTGAGGATTCCTCTCCAGTGCTGACATGGATCTTGGGGTACTTCTGGAGTCTCCCCAGGGGAGTCAGTCCTCGTCTCGAATGCGGGCATGCACTTGCGCTTTCCTCCAGAGCGGTAGCAGCAGTGTCACGCAGTCCGCCGCGTGGATCAAAGGATCTATGGTTTTCCCTCGAGTCTTTCCCACGAGGCTTTCCCACGAGGCTTTCCCACAGGGCTGTCCCACGTGCACACGTGGTGGGAGTCGATCCTCGGCTTGAACGTCAAGGCAGTGCAGGGAAAACAGGTTCCTCTGGAATGGACTGACACATCTGGGGGACTCTTGGAATGGTGGCACGACCCTGGAGTTCCTCTCGCCTTTCCTGTGGAGAGCGCCTCCTCTTGAGATGTGACCTGAACGCCGGGAATTCTTTCCCTACGAAACAGGGAAAGGATCCCTCATCTCGAGCTAGGAGGCGGAAACGGGGCTCCCCTGGATGTATGCGGGACCCCGCGTGCTTCCTCTCGAGTGCAGACGGGTATGTCGGGGAACTTCTTGAGTTGCAGCAAGGGTGTGAAGGATCCTTTGGAAGATCCAGTGGTTAGATGTGAGTGGCCTCAAGAAGCCTCAGCGGAAATGGGCCTCATCTCGCCTGGAGGGCAAAACCTTCTGGATTTTCTCGAGTTGCGGCAGGTGCTCTCGACTTACGAAGGGGACCTCAGGGAACCGCTCTGGTGGCCTCAGGAAAGGCCAGTCCCCATGCGAGTACCTCGGGGGCGTCTCGGGATTCCTCTCCCGTCGATGCCGGGGCCTAAGACCTTGTGTGGAGTCGGGGCCGGAACCTGAGGATTCCTCTCCAGTGCTGACATGGATCTTGGGGTACTTCTGGAGTCTCCCCAGGGGAGTCAGTCCTCGTCTCGAATGCGGGCATGCACTTGCGCTTTCCTCCAGAGCGGTAGCAGCAGTGTCACGCAGTCCGCCGCGTGGATCAAAGGATCTATGGTTTTCCCTCGAGTCTTTCCCAAGAGGCTTTCCCACGAGGCTTTCCCACAGGGCTGTCTCACGTGCACACGTGGTGGGAGTCGATCCTCGGCTTGAACGTCAAGGCAGTGCAGGGAAAACAGGTTCCTCTGGAATGGACTGACACATCTGGGGGACTCTTGGAATGGTGTCTCGACCCTGCAGTTCCTCTCGCCTTTCCTGTGGAGAGCGCCTCCTCTTGAGATGCGACGGGAACGCCGGGAATTCTTTCCCTACGAAACAGGGAAAGGATCCCTCATCTCGAGCTAGGAGGCGGAAACGGGTCTCCCCTGGATGTGTGTGGACAACCACGTGCTTCCTCTAGAGTGGAGACGGGTATGTCGGGGAACTTCTTGAGTTGCAGCAAGGGTGTGAAGGACCCTTTGGAAGTTCCAGTGGTTAGACGTGATTAGCCTCGAGAAGCCTCAGTGGAAATGGGCCTCATCTCGCCTGGAGGGCAAAACCTCCTGGATTTTCTCGAGTTGCGGCAGGTGCTCTCGACTTACGACGGGGACCTCAGGGACCCGCTCTGGTGGCCTCAGGAAAGGGCAGTCCCCATGCGAGTTCCTCGGGGGCCTCTCGGGATTCCTCTCCCGTCGATGCCGGGGCCTAAAACCTTGTGTGGAGTCGGGGCCGGAACCTGAGGATTCCTCTCCAGTGCTGACATGGATCTTGGGGTATTCTGGAGTCTCCCCAGGGGAGTCAGTCCTCGTCTCGAATGCGGGCATGCACTTGCGCTTTCCTCCAGAGCGGTAGCAGCAGTGTCACGCAGTCCGCCGCGTGGATCAAAGGATCTATGGTTTTCCCTCGAGTCTTTCCCACGAGGCTTTCCCACGAGGCTTTCCCACAGGGCTGTCCCACGTGCACACGTGGTGGGAGTCGATCCTCGGCTTGAACGTCAAGGCAGTGCAGGGAAAACAGGTTCCTCTGGAATGGACTGACACATCTGTGGGACTCTTGGAATGGTGGCACGACCCTGGAGTTACTCTCGCCTTTCCTGTGGAGAGCGCCTCCTCTGGAGATGCGACGGGAACGCCGGGAATTCTTTCCCTACGAAACAGGGAAAGGATCCCTCATCTCGAGCTAGGAGGCGGAAACGGGGCTCCCCTGGATGTGTGCGGGACCCCACGTGCTTCCTCTCGAGTGGAGACGGGTATGTCGGGGAACTTCTTGAGTTGCAGCAATGGTGTGAAGTACCCTTTGGAAGTTCCAGTGGTTAGATGTGATTGGCCTCGAGAATCCTCAGCGGAAATGGGCCTCATCTCGCCTGGAGGGCAAAACCTCCTGGATTTTCTCGAGTTGCGGCAGGTGCTCTCGACTTACGACGGGGACCTCAGGGACCCGCTCTGGTGGCCTCAGGAAAGGCCAGTCCCCATGCGAGTTCCTCGGGGGCCTCTCGGGATTCCTCTCCCGTCGATGCCGGGGCCTAAGACCTTGTGTGGAGTCGGGGCCGGAACCTGAGGATTCCTCTCCAGTGCTGACATGGATCTTGGGGTACTTCTGGAGTCTCCCCAGGGGAGTCAGTCCTCGTCTCGAATGCGGGCATGCACTTGGGCTTTCCTCCAGAGCGGTAGCAGCAGTGTCACGCAGTCCGCCGCGTGGATCAAAGGATCTATGGTTTTCCCTCGAGTCTTTCCCACGAGGCTTTCCCACGAGGCTTTCCCACAGGGCTGTCCCACGTGCACACGTGGTGGGAGTCGATCCTCGGCTTGAACGTCAAGGCAGTGCAGGGAAAACAGGTTCCTCTGGAATGGACTGACACATCTGGGGGACTCTTGGAATGGTGGCACGACCCTGGAGATCCTCTCGCCTTTCCTGTGGAGAGCGCCTCCTCTTGAGATGCGACGGGAACGCCGGGAATTCTTTCCCTACGAAACAGGGAAAGGATCCCTCATCTCGAGCTAGGAGGCAGAAACGGGGCTCCCCTGGATGTGTGCGGGACCCACGTGCTTCCTCTCGAGTGGAGACGGGAATGTCGGGGAACTTCTTGAGTTGCAGCAAGGGTGTGAAGGACCCTTTGGAAGTTCCAGTGGTTAGATGTGATTGGCCTCGAGAAGCCTCAGCGGAAATGGGCCTCATCTCGCCTGGAGGGCAAAACCACCTGGATTTCCTCGAGTTGCGGCAGGTGCTCTCGACTTACGACGGGGACCTCAGGGAACCGCTCTGGTGGCCTCAGGAAAGGCCAGTCCCCATGCGAGTTCCTCGGGGGCGTCTCGGGATTCCTCTCCCGTCGATGCCGGGGCCTAAGACCTTGTGTGGAGTCGGGGCCGGAACCTGAGGATTCCTCTCCAGTGCTGACATGGATCTTGGGGTATTCTGGAGTCTCCCCAGGGGAGTCAGTCCTCGTCTCGAATGCGGGCATGCACTTGCGCTTTCCTCCAGAGCGGTAGCAGCAGTGTCACGCAGTCCGCCGCGTGGATCAAAGGATCTATGGTTTTCCCTCGAGTCTTTCCCACGAGGCTTTCCCACGAGGCTTTCCCACAGGGCTGTCCCACGTGCACACGTGGTGGGAGTCGATCCTCGGCTTGAACGTCAAGGCAGTGCAGGGAAAACAGGTTCCACTGGAATGGACTGACACATCTGGGGGACTCTTGGAATGGTGGCACGACCCTGGAGTTCCTCTCGCCTTTCCTGTGGAGAGCGCCTCCTCTTGAGATGCGACGGGAACGCCGGGAATTCTTTCCCTACGAAACAGGGAAAGGATCCCTCATCTCGAGCTAGGAGGCGGAAACGGGGCTCCCCTGGATGTGTGCGGGACCCACGTGCTTCCTCTCGAGTGGAGACGGGTATGTCGGGGAACTTCTTGAGTTGCAGCAAGGGTGTGAAGGACCCTTTGGAAGTTCCAGAGGTTAGACGTGATTAGCCTCGAGAAGCCTCAGCGGAAATGGGCCTCATCTCGCCTGGAGGGCAAAACCTCCTGGATTTTCTCGAGTTGCGGCAGGTGCTCTCGACTTACGACGCGGACCTCAGGGACCCGCTCTGGTGGCCTCAGGAAAGGCCAGTCCCCATGCGAGTTCCTCGGGGGCCTCTCGGGATTCCTCTACCGTCGATGCTGGGGCCTAAGACCTTGTGTGGAGTCGGGGCCGGAACCTGAGGTTTCCTCTCCAGTGCTGACATGGATCTTGGGGTACTTCTGGAGTCTCCTCAGGGGAGTCAGTCCTCGTCTCGAATGCGGGCATGCACTTGCGCTTTCCTCCAGAGCGGTAGCAGCAGTGTCACGCAGTCTGCCAAATGGGTCAAAGGATCTATGGTTTTCCCTTGAGTCTTTCCCACGAGGCTTTCCCACGAGGCTTTCCCACAGGGCTGTCCCACGTGCACACGTGGTGGGAGTCGATCCTCGGCTTGAACGTCAAGGCAGTGCAGGGAAAACAGGTTCCTCTGGAATGGACTGACACATCTGTGGGACTCTTGGAATGGTGGCACGACCCTGGAGTTACTCTCGCCTTTCCTGTGGAGAGCGCCTCCTCTGGAGATGCGACGGGAACGCCGGGAATTCTTTCCCTACGAAACAGGGAAAGGATCCCTCATCTCGAGCTAGGAGGCGGAAACGGGGCTCCCCTGGATGTGTGCGGGACCCCACGTGCTTCCTCTCGAGTGGAGACGGGTATGTCGGGGAACTTCTTGAGTTGCAGCAATGGTGTGAAGGACCCTTTGGAAGTTCCAGTGGTTAGATGTGATTGGCCTCGAGAATCCTCAGCGGAAATGGGCCTCATCTCGCCTGGAGGGCAAAACCTCCTGGATTTTCTCGAGTTGCGGCAGGTGCTCTCGACTTACGACGGGGACCTCAGGGACCCGCTCTGGTGGCCTCAGGAAAGGCCAGTCCCCATGCGAGTTCCTCGGGGGCCTCTCGGGATTCCTCTCCCGTCGATGCCGGGGCCTAAGACCTTGTGTGGAGTCGGGGCCGGAACCTGAGGATTCCTCTCCAGTGCTGACATGGATCTTGGGGTACTTCTGGAGTCTCCCCAGGGGAGTCAGTCCTCGTCTCGAATGCGGGCATGCACTTGCGCTTTCCTCCAGAGCGGTAGCAGCAGTGTCACGCAGTCCGCCGCGTGGATCAAAGGATCTATGGTTTTCCCTCGAGTCTTTCCCACGAGGCTTTCCCACGAGGCTTTCCCACAGGGCTGTCCCACGTGCACACGTGGTGGGAGTCGATTCTCGGCTTGAACGTCAAGGCAGTGCAGGGAAAACAGGCTCCTCTGGAATAGACTGACACATCTGGGTGACTCTTGGAATGGTGGCACGACCCTGGAGTTCCTCTCGCCTTTCCTGTGGAGAGCGCCTCCTCTTGAGATGCGACGGGAACGCCGGGAATTCTTTCCCTACGAAACAGGGAAAGGATCCCTCATCTCGAGCTAGGAGGCGGAAATGGGGCTCCCCTGGATGTGTGCGGGACCCAAGTGCTTCCTCTCGAGTGGAGACGTGTATGTCGGGGAACTTCTTGAGTTGGAGCAAGGGTGTGAAGGACCCTTTGGAAGTTCAAGTGGTTAGACGTGATTAGCCTCGAGAAGCCTCAGCGGAAATGGGACTCATCTCGCCTGGAGGGCAAAACCTCCTGGATTTTCTCGAGTTGCGGCAGGTGCTCTCGACTTACTACGGGGACCTCAGGGACCCGCTCTGGTGGCCTCAGGAAAGGCCAGTCCCCATGCGAGTTCCTCGGGGGCCTCTCGGGATTTCTCTCCCGTCGATGCCGGGGCCTAAGACCTTGTGTGGAGTCGGGGCCGGAACCTGAGGATTCCTCTCCAGGGCTGACATGGATCATGGGGTACTACTGGAGTCTCCCCAGGGGAGTCAGTCCTCGTCTCGAATGCGGGCATGCACTTGCGCTTTCCTCCAGAGCGGTAGCAGCAGTGTCACGCAGTCCGCCGCGTGGATCAAAGGATCTATGGTTTTCCCTCGAGTCTTTCCCACGAGGCTTTCCCACGAGGCTTTCCCACAGGGCTGTCCCACGTGCACACGTGGTGGGAGTCGATCCTCGGCTTGAACGTCAAGGCAGTGCAGGGAAAACAGGTTCCTCTGGAATGGACTGACACATCTGGAGAACTCTGGGAATGGTGGCACGACCCTGGAGTTCCTCTCGCCTTTCCTGTGGAGAGCGCCTCCTCTTGAGATGCGACGGGAACGCCGGGAATTCTTTCCCTATGAAGCAGGGAAAGGATCCCTCATCTCGAGCTAGGAGGCGGAAACGGGGCTCCCCTGGATGTGTGCGGGACCCCACGTGCTTCCTCTCGAGTGGAGACGGGTATGTCGGGGAACTTCTTGAGTTGCAGCAAGGGTGTGAAGGTCCCTTTGGAAGTTCCAGTTATTAGATGTGATTGGCCTCGAGAAGCCTCAGCGGAAATGGGCCTCATCTCGCCTGGAGGGCAAAACCTCCTGGATTTTCTCGAGTTGCGGCAGGTGCTCTCGACTTACGACGGGGACCTCAGGGACCCGCTCTGGTGGCCTCAGGAAAGGCCAGTCCTCATGCGAGTTCCTCGGGGGCCTCTCGGGATTCCTCTCCCGTCGATGCCGGGGCCTAAGACCTTGTGTGGAGTCGGGGCCGGAACCTGAGGATTCCTCTCCAGTGCTGACATGGATCTTGGGGTACTTCTGGATCTCCCCAAGGGAGTCAGTCCTTGTCTCGAATGCGGGCATGCACTTGCGCTTTCCTCCAGAGCGGTAGCAGCAGTGTCACGCAGTCCGCCGTGTGGATCAAAGGATCTATGGTTTTCCCTCGAGTCTTTCCCACGAGGCTTTCCCACGAGGCTTTCCACAGGGCTGTCCCACGTGCACACGTGGTGGGAGTCGATCCTCAGCTTGAACGTCAAGGCAGTGCAGGGAAAACAGGTTCCTCTGGAATGGACTGACACATCTGGGGGACTCTTGGAATGGTGGCACGACCCTGGAGTTCCTCTCGCCTTTCCTGTGGAGAGCGCCTCCTCTTGAGATGCGACGGAAACGCCGGGACTTCTTTCCCTACGAAACAGGGAAAGGATCCCTCATCTCGAGCTAGGAGGCGGAAACGGGGCTCCCCTGGATGTGTGCGGGACACCACGTGCTTCCTCTCGAGTGGAGACGGGTATGTCGGGGAACTTCTTGAGTTGCAGCAAGGGTGTGAAGGACCCTTTGGAAGTTCCAGTGGTTAGACGTGATTGGCCTCGAGAAGCCTCAGCGGAAATGGGCCTCATCTCGCCTGGAGGGCAAAACCTCCTGGATTTTCTCGAGTTGCGGCAGGTGCTCTCGACTTACGACGGGGACCTCAGGGACCCGCTCTGGTGGCCTCAGGAAAGGCCAGTCCCCATGCGAGTTCCTCGGGGGCCTCTCGGGATTCCTCTCCCGTCGATGCCGGGGCCTAAGACCTTGTGTGGAGTCGGGGCCGGAACCTGAGGATTTCTCTCCAGTGCTGACATGGATCTTGGGGTACTTCTGGAGTCTCCCCAGGGGAGTCAGTCCTCGTCTCGAATGCGGGCATGCACTTGCGCTTTCCTCCATACTGGTAGCAGCAGTGTCACGCAGTCCGCCGCGTGGATCAAAGGATCTATGGTTTTCCCTCGAGTCTTTACCAGGAGGCTTTCCCACGAGGCTTTCCCACAGGGCTGTCCCACGTGCACACGTGGTGGGAGTCGATCCTCGGCTTGAACGTCAAGGCAGTGCAGGGAAAACAGGTTCCTCTGGAATGGACTGACACATCTGGGGGACTCTTGGAATGGTGGCACGACCCTGGCGTTCCTCTCGCCTTTCCTGTGGAGAGCGCCTCCTCTTGAGATGCGACGGGAACGCCGGGAATTCTTTCCCTACGAAACAGGGAAAGGATCCCTCATCTCGAGCTAGGAGGCGGAAACGGGGCTCCCCTGGATGTGTGCGGGACCCCACGTGCTTCCTCTCGAGTGGAGACGGGTATGTCGGGGAACTTCTTGAGTTGCAGCAAGGGTGTGAAGGACCCTTTGGAAGTTCCAGTGGTTAGATGTGATTGGCCTCGAGAAGCCTCAGCGGAAATGGGCCTCATCTCGCCTGGAGGGCAAAACCTCCTGGATTTTCTCGAGTTGCGGCAGGTGCTCTCGACTTACGACGGGGACCTCAGGGAGCCGCTCTGGTGGCCTCAGGAAAGGCCAGTCCCCATGCGAGTTCCTCGGGGGCCTCTCGGGATTCCTCTCCCGTCGATGCCGGGGCCTAAGACCTTGTGTGGAGTCGGGGCCGGAACCTGAGGATTCCTCTCCAGTGCTGACATGGATCTTGGGGTACTTCTGGAGTCTCCCCAGGGGAGTCAGTCCTCGTCTCGAATGCGGGCATGCACTTGCGCTTTCCTCCAGAGCGGTAGCAGCAGTGTCACGCAGTCCGCCGCGTGGATCAAAGGATCTATGGTTTTCCCTCGAGTCTTTCCCACGAGGCTTTCCCACGAGGCTTTCCCACAGGGCTGTCCCACGTGCACACGTGGTGGGAGTCGATCCTCGGCTTCAACGTCAAGGCAGTGCAGGGAAAACAGGTTCCTCTGGAATGGACTGACACATCTGGGGGACTCTTGGAATGGTGGCACGACCCTGGAGTTCCTCTCGCCTTTCCTGTGGAGAGCGCCTCCTCTTGAGATGCGACGGGAACGCCGGGAATTCTTTCCCTACGAAACAGGGAAGGGATCCCTCACCTCGAACTAGGGGGCGGAAACGGAGCTCCCCTGGATGTGTGCGGGACCCCACGTGCTTCCTCTCGAGTGGAGACGGGTATGTCGGGGAACTTCTTGAGTTGCAGCAATGGTGTGAAGGACCCTTTGGAAGTTCCAGTGGTTAGATGTGATTGGCCTCGAGAAGCCTCAGCGGAAATGGGCCTCATCTCGCCTGGAGGGCAAAACCTCCTGGATTTTCTCGAGTTGCGGCAGGTGCTCTCGACTTACGACGGGGACCTCAGGGACCCGCTCTGGTGGCCTCAGGAAAGGCCAGTCCCCATGCGAGTTCCTCGGGGGCCTCTCAGGATTCCTCTCCCGTCGATGCCGGGGCCTAAGACCTTGTGTGGAGTCGGGGCCGGAACCTGAGGATTCCTCTCCAGTGCTGACATGGATCTTGGGGTACTTCTGGAGTCTCCCCAGGGGAGTCAGTCCTCGTCTCGAATGCAGGCATGCACTTGCGCTTTCCTCCACAGCGGAAGCAGCAGTTTCACGCAGTCCGCCGCGTGGATCAAAGGATCTATGCTTTTCCCTCGAGTCTTTCCCACGAGGCTTTCCCACGAGGCTTTCCCACAGGGCTGTCCCACGTGCACACGTGGTGGGAGTCGATCCTCGGCTTGAACGTCAAGGCAGTGCAGGGAAAACAGGTTCCTCTGGAATGGACTGACACATCTGGGGGACTCTTGGAATGGTGTCACGACCCTGGAGTTCCTCTCGCCTTTCCTGTGGAGAGCGCCTCCTCTTGAGATGCGACGGGAACGCCGGGAATTCTTTCCCTACGAAACAGGGAAAGGATCCCTCATCTCGAGCTAGGAGGCGGAAACGGGGCTCCCCTGGATGTGTGCGGGACCCCACGTGCTTCCTCTCGAGTGGAGACGGGTATGTCGGGGAACTTCTTGAGTTGCAGCAATGGTGTGAAGGACCCTTTGGAAGTTCCAGTGGTTAGATGTGATTGGCCTCGAGAAGCCTCAGCGGAAATGGGCCTCATCTCGCCTGGAGGGCAAAACCTCCTGGATTTTCTCGAGTTGCGGCCGGTGCTCTCGACTTACGACGGGGACCTCAGGGACCCGCTCTGGTGGCCTCAGGAAAGGCCAGTACCCAAGCGAGTTCCTCGGGGGCCTCTCGGGATTCCTCTCCCGTTGATGCCGGGGCCTAAGACCTTGTGTGGAGTCGGGGCCGGAACCTGAGGATTCCTCTCCAGTGCTGACATGGATCTTGGGGTAATTCTGGAGTCCCCCCAGGGGAGTCAGTCCTCGTCTCGAATGCGGACATGCACTTGCGCTTTCCTCCAGAGCGGTAGCAGCAGTGTCACGCAGTCCGCCGCGTTGATCAAAGGATCTATGGTTTTCCCTCGAGTCTTTCCCACGAGGCTTTCCCACGAGGCTTTCCCACAGGGCTGTCCCACGTGCACACGTGGTGGGAGTCGATCCTCGGCTTGAACGTCAAGGCAGTGCAGGGAAAACAGGTTCCTCTGGAAAGGACTGACACATCTGGGGGACTCTTGGAATGGTGTCACGACCCTGGAGTTCCTCTCGCCTTTCCTGTTGAGAGCGCCTCCTCTTGAGATGCGACGGGAACGCCGGGAATTCTTTCCCTACGAAACAGGGAAAGGATCCTTCATCTCGAGCTAGGAGGCGGAAACGGGGCTCCCCTGGATGTGTGCGGGACCCACGTGCTTCCTCTCGAGTGCAGACCGGTATGTCGGGGAACTTCTTGAGTTGCAGCAAGGGTGTGAAGGACCCCTTGGAAGTTCCAGTGGTTAGACGTGATTAGCCTCGAGAAGCTTCAGCGGAAATGGGCCTCATCTCGCCTGGAGGGCAAAACCTCCTGGATTTTCTCGAGTTGCGGCAGGTGCTCGCGACTTACGACGGGGACCTCAGGGACCCGCTCTGGTGGCCTCAGGAAAGGCCAGTCCCCATGCGAGTTCCTTGGGGGCCTCTCGGGATTCCTCTCCCGTCGATGCCGGGGCCTAAGTCCTTGTGTGGAGTCGGGGCCGGAACCTGAGGATTCCTCTCCAGTGCTGACATGGATCTTGGGGTACTTCTGGAGTCTCCCCAGGGGAGTCAGTCCTCGGCTCGAATGCGGGCATGCACTTGCGCTTTCCTCCAAAGCGGTAGCAGCAGTGTCACGCAGTCCGCCGCGTGGATCAAAGGATCTATGGTTTTCCCTCGAGTCTTTCCCACGAGGCTTTCCCACGAGGCTTTCCCACAGGGCTGTCCCACGTGCACACGTGGTGGGAGTCGATCCTCGGCTTGAACGTCAAGGCAGTGCAGGGAAAACCGGTTCCTCTGTAATGGACTGACAAATCTGGGGGACTCTTGGAATGGTGTCACGACCCTGGAGTTCCTCTCGCCTTTCCTGTGGAGAGCGCCTCCTCTTGAGATGCGACGGGAACGCCGGGAATTCTTTCCCTACGAAACAGGGAAAGGATCCCTCATCTCGAGGTAGGAGGCGGAAAGGGGCCCCCCTGGATGTGTGCGGGACACCACGTGCTTCCTCTCGAGTGCAGACGGGTATGTCGGGGAACTGCTTGAGTTGCAGCAAGGGTGTGAAGGACCCTTTGGAAGGTCCATGGTTAGATGTGATTGGCCTCGAGAAGCCTCAGCGGAAATGGGCCTCATCTCGCCTGGAGGGCAAAACCTCCTGGATTTTCTCGAGTTGCGGCAGGTGCTCTCGACTTACGACGGGGACCTCAGGGACCCGCTCTGGTGGCCTCAGGAAAGGCCAGTCCCCATGCGAGTTCCTCGGGGGCCTCTCGGGATTCCTCTCCCGTCGATGCCGGGGCCTAAGACCTTGTGTGGAGTCGGGGCCGGAACCTGAGGATTCCTCTCCAGTGCTGACATGGATCTTGGGGTACTTCTGGAGTCTCCCCAGGGGAGTCAGTCCTCGTCTCGAATGCGGGCATGCACTTGCGCTTTCCTCCAGAGCGGTAGCAGCAGTGTCACGCAGTCTGCCGCGTGGATCAAAGGATCTATGGTTTTCCCTCGAGTCTTTCCCACGAGGCTTTCCCACGAGGCTTTCCCACAGGGCTGTCCCACGTGCACACGTGGTGGGAGTCGATCCTCGGCTTGAACGTCAAGGCAGTGCAGGGAAAACAGGTTCCTCTGGAATGGACTGACACATCTGGGGGACTCTTGGAATGTTGGCACGACCCTGGAGTTCCTCTCACCTTTCCTGTGGAGAGCGCCTCCTCTTGAGATGCGACGGGAACGCCGGGAATTCTTTCCCTACGAAACAGGGAAAGGATCCCTCATCTCGAGCTAGGAGGCGGAAACGGGGCTCCCCTGGATGTGTGCGGGAAACCTCGTGCTTCCTCTCGAGTGCAGACGGGTATGTCGGGGAACTTCTTGAGTTGCAGCAATGGTGTGAAGGACCCTTTGGAAGTTCCAGTGATTAGATGTGATTGGCCTCGAGAAGCCTCAGCGGAAATGGGCCTCATCTCGCCTGGAGGGCAAAACCTCCTGGATTTTCTCGAGTTGCGGCAGGTGCTCTCGACTTACGACGGGGACCTCAGGGACCCGCTCTGGTGGCCTCAGGAAAGGCCAGTCCGCATGCGAGTTCCTCGGGGGCCTCTCAGGATTCCTCTCCCGTCGATGCCGGGGCCTAAGACCTTGTGTGGAGTCGGGGCCGGAACCTGAGGATTCCTCTCCAGTGCTGACATGGATCTTGGGGTACTTCTGGAGTCTCCCCAGGGGAGTCAGTCCTCGTCTCGAATGCGGGCATGCGCTTGCGCTTTCCTCCAGAGCGGTAGCAGCAGTGTCACGCAGTCCGCCGCGTGGATCAAAGGATCTATGGTTTTCCCTCGAGTCTTTCCCACGAGGCTTTCCCACGAGGCTTTCCCAAAGGGCTATCCCACGTGCACACGTGGTGGGAGTCGATCCTCGGCTTCAACGTCAAGGCAGTGCAGCGAAAACAGGTTCCTCTGGAATGGACTGACACATCTGGGGGACTCTTGGAATGGTGTCACGACCCTGGAGTTCCTCTCGCCTTTCCTGGGGAGAGCGCCTCCTCTTGAGATGCGACGGGAACGCTGGGAATTCTTTCCCTACGAAACAGGAAAAGGATCCCTCATCTCGAGCTAGGAGGCGGAAACGGGGCTCCCCTGGATGTGTGCGGGACCCCACGTGCTTCCTCTGGTGTGGAGACGGGTATGTCGGGGAACTTCTTGAGTTGCAGCAAGGGTGTGAAGGACCCTTTGGAAGTTCCAGTGGTTAGATGTGATTGGCCTCGAGAAGCCTCAGCGGAAATGGGCCTCATCTCGCCTGGAGGGCAAAACCTCCTGGATTTTCTCGAGTTGCGGCAGGTGCTCTCGACTTACGACGGGGACCTCAGGGACCCGCTCTGGTGGCCTCAGGAAAGGCCAGTCCCCATGCGAGTTCCTCGGGGGCCTCTCGGGATTCCTCTCCCGTCGATGCCGGGCCTAAGACCTTGTGTGGAGTCGGGGCCGGAACCTGAGGATTCCTCTCCAGTGCTGACATGGATCTTGGGGTACTTCTGGAGTCTCCCCAGGGGAGTCAGTCCTCGTCTCGAATGCGGGCATGCACTTGCGCTTTCCTCCAGAGCGGTAGCAGCAGTGTCATGCAGTCCGCCGCGTGGATCAAAGGATCTATGGTTTTCCCTCGAGTCTTTCCCACGAGGCTTTCCCACGAGGCTTTCCCACAGGGCTGTCCCACGTGCACACGTGGTGGGAGTCGATCCTCGGCTTGAACGTCAAGGCAGTGCAGGGAAAATAGATTCCTCTGGAATGGACTGACACATCTGGGGGACTCTTGGAATGGTGGCATGACCCTGGAGTTCCTCTCGCCTTTCCTGTGGAGAGCGCCTCCTCTTGAGATGCGACGGGAACGCCGGGAATTCTTTCCCTACGAAACAGGGAAAGGATCCCTCATCTCGAGCTAGGAGGCGGAAACGGGGCTCGCCTGGATGTGTGCGGGACCCACGTGCTTCCTCTCGAGTGCAGACCGGTATGTCGGGGAACTTCTTGAGTTGCAGCAAGGGTGTGAAGGACCCTTTGGAAGTTCCAGTGGTTAGACGTGATTAGCCTCGAGAAGCCTCAGCGGAAATGGGCCTCATCTCGCCTGGAGGGCAAAACCTCCTGGATTTTCTCGAGTTGCGGCAGGTGCTCTCGACTTACGACGGGGACCTCAGGGACCCGCTCTGGTGGCCTCAGGAAAGGCCAGTCCCCATGCGAGTTCCTTGGGGGCGTCTCGGGATTCCTCTCCCGTCGATGCCGGGCCTAAGACCTTGTGTGGAGTCGGGGCCGGAACCTGAGGATTCCTCTCCAGTGCTGACATGGATCTTGGGGTACTTCTGGAGTCTCCCCAGGGGAGTCAGTCCTCGTCTCGAATGCGGGCATGCACTTGCGCTTTCCTCCAGAGCGGTAGCAGCAGTGTCACGCAGTCCGCCGCGTGGATCAAAGGATCTATGGTTTTCCCTCGAGTCTTTCCCACGAGGCTTTCCCACGAGGCTTTCCCACAGGGCTGTCCCACGTGCACACGTGGTGGGAATCGATCCTCGGCTTGAACGTCAAGGCAGTGCAGGGAAAACAGGTTCCTCTGGAATGGACTGACACATCTGGGGGACTCTTGGAATGGTGTCACGACCCTGGAGTTCCTCTCGCCTTTCCTGTGGAGAGCGCCTCCTCTTGAGATGCGACGGGAACGCCGGGAATTCTTTCCCTACGAAACAGGGAAAGGATCCCTCATCTCGAGCTAGGAGGCGGAAACGGGGCTCCCCTGGATGTGTGCGGGACCCACTTGCTTCCTCTCGAGTGGAGACGGGTATGTCGAGGAACTTCTTGAGTTGCAGCAAGGGTGTGAAGGACCCTTTGGAAGTTCCAGTGGTTAGACGTGATTGGCCTCGAGAAGCCTCAGCGGAAATGGGCCTCATCTCGCCTGGAGGGCAAAACCTCCTGGATTTTCTCGAGTTGCGGCAGGTGCTCTCGACTTACGACGGGGACCTCAGGGACCCGCTCTGGTGGCCTCAGGAAAGGCCAGTCCCCATGCGAGTTCCTCGGGGGCCTCTCGGGATTCCTCTCCCGTCGATGCCGGGGCCTAAGACCTTGTGTGGAGTCGGGGCCGGAACCTGAGGATTCCTCTCCAGTGCTGACATGGATCTTGGGGTATTTCTGGAGTCTCCCCAGGGGAGTCAGTCCTCGTCTCGAATGCGGGCATGCATTGCGCTTTCCTCCAGAGCGGTAGCAGCAGTGTCACGCAGTCCGCCGCGTGGATCAAAGGATCTATGTTTTCCGTCGAGTCTTTCCCACGAGGCTTTCCCACGAGGCTTTCCCACAGGGCTGTCCCACGTGCACACGTGGTGGGAGTCGATCCTCGGCTTGAACGTCAAGGCAGTGCAGGGAAAACAGGTTCCTCTGGAATGGACTGACACATCTGGGGGACTCTTGGAATGGTGTCACGACCCTGGAGTTCCTCTCGTCTTTCCTGTGGAGAGCGCCTCCTCTTGAGATGCGACGGGAACGCCGGGAATTCTTTCCCTACGAAACAGGGAAAGGATCCCTCATCTCGAGCTAGGAGGCGGAAACGGGGCTCCCCTGGATGTGTGCGGGACCCACGTGCTTCCTCTCGAGTGCAGACCGGTATGTCGGGGAAGTTCTTGAGTTGCAGCAAGGGTGTGAAGGACCCTTTGGAAGTTCCAGTGGTTAGACGTGATTAGCCTCGAGAAGCTTCAGCGGAAATGGGCCTCATCTCGCCTGGAGGGCAAAACCTCCTGGATTTTCTCGAGTTGCGGCAGGTGCTCTCGACTTACGACGGGGACCTCAGGGACCCGCTCTGGTGGCCTCAGGAAAGGCCAGTCCCCATGCGAGTTCCTTGGGGGCCTCTCGGGATTCCTCTCCCGTCGATGCCGGGCCTAAGAACTTGTGTGGAGTCGGGGCCGGAACCTGAGGATTCCTCTCCAGTGCTGACATGGATCTTGGGGTAATTCTGGAGTCCCCCCAGGGGAGTCAGTCCTCGTCTCGAATGCGGGCATGCACTTGCGCTTTCCTCCAGAGCGGTAGCAGCAGTGTCACGCAGTCCGCCGCGTTGATCAAAGGATCTATGGTTTTCCCTCGAGTCTTTCCCACGAGGCTTTCCCACGAGGCTTTCCAACAGGGCTGTCCCACGTGCACACGTGGTGGGAGTCGATCCTCGGCTTGAACGTCAAGGCAGTGCAGGGAAAACAGGTTCCTCTGGAAAGGACTGACACATCTGGGGGACTCTTGGAATGGTGTCACGACCCTGGAGTTCCTCTCGCCTTTCCTGTTGAGAGCGCCTCCTCTTGAGATGCGACGGGAACGCCGGGAATTCTTTCCCTACGAAACAGGGAAAGGATCCTTCATCTCGAGCTAGGAGGCGGAAACGGGGCTCCCCTGGATGTGTGCGGGACCCACGTGCTTCCTCTCGAGTGCAGACCGGTATGTCGGGGAACTTCTTGAGTTGCAGCAAGGGTGTGAAGGACCCTTTGGAAGTTCCAGTGGTTAGACGTGATTAGCCTCGAGAAGCTTCAGCGGAAATGGGCATCATCTCGCCTGGAGGGCAAAACCTCCTGGATTTTCTCGAGTTGCGGCAGGTGCTCTCGACTTACGACGGGGACCTCAGGGACCCGCTCTGGTGGCCTCAGGAAAGGCCAGTCCCCATGCGAGTTCCTTGGGGGCCTCTCGGGATTCCTCTCCCGTCGATGCCGGGGCCTAAGTCCTTGTGTGGAGTCGGGGCCGGAACCTGAGGATTCCTCTCCAGTGCTGACATGGATCTTGGGGTACTTCTGGAGTCTCCCCAGGGGAGTCAGTCCTCGTCTCGAATGCGGGCATGCACTTGCGCTTTCCTCCAAAGCGGTAGCAGCAGTGTCACGCAGTCCGCCGCGTGGATCAAAGGATCTATGGTTTTCCCTCGAGTCTTTCCCACGAGGCTTTCCCACGAGGCTTTCCCACAGGGCTGTCCCACGTGCACACGTGGTGGGAGTCGATCCTCGGCTTGAACGTCAAGGCAGTGCAGGGAAAACAGGTTCCTCTGTAATGGACTGACAAATCTGGGGGACTCTTGGAATGGTGTCACGACCCTGGAGTTCCTCTCGCCTTTCCTGTGGAGAGCGCCTCCTCTTGAGATGCGACGGGAACGCCGGGAATTCTTTCCCTACGAAACAGGGAAAGGATCCCTCATCTCGAGGTAGGAGGCGGAAAGGGGCCCCCCTGGATGTGTGCGGGACACCACGTGCTTCCTCTCGAGTGCAGACGGGTATGTCGGGGAACTGCTTGAGTTGCAGCAAGGGTGTGAAGGACCCTTTGGAAGGTCCATGGTTAGATGTGATTGGCCTCGAGAAGCCTCAGCGGAAATGGGCCTCATCTCGCCTGGAGGGCAAAACCTCCTGGATTTTCTCGAGTTGCGGCAGGTGCTCTCGACTTACGACGGGGACCTCAGGGACCCGCTCTGGTGGCCTCAGGAAAGGCCAGTCCCCATGCGAGTTCCTCGGGGGCCTCTCGGGATTCCTCTCCCGTCGATGCCGGGGCCTAAGACCTTGTGTGGAGTCGGGGCCGGAACCTGAGGATTCCTCTCCAGTGCTGACATGGATCTTGGGGTACTTCTGGAGTCTCCCCAGGGGAGTCAGTCCTCGTCTCGAATGCGGGCATGCACTTGCGCTTTCCTCCAGAGCGGTAGCAGCAGTGTCACGCAGTCTGCCGCGTGGATCAAAGGATCTATGGTTTTCCCTCGAGTCTTTCCCACGAGGCTTTCCCACGAGGCTTTCCCACAGGGCTGTCCCACGTGCACACGTGGTGGGAGTCGATCCTCGGCTTGAACGTCAAGGCAGTGCAGGGAAAACAGGTTCCTCTGGAATGGACTGACACATCTGGGGGACTCTTGGAATGTTGGCACGACCCTGGAGTTCCTCTCACCTTTCCTGTGGAGAGCGCCTCCTCTTGAGATGCGACGGGAACGCCGGGAATTCTTTCCCTACGAAACAGGGAAAGGATCCCTCATCTCGAGCTAGGAGGCGGAAACGGGGCTCCCCTGGATGTGTGCGGGAAACCTCGTGCTTCCTCTCGAGTGCAGACGGGTATGTCGGGGAACTTCTTGAGTTGCAGCAATGGTGTGAAGGACCCTTTGGAAGTTCCAGTGATTAGATGTGATTGGCCTCGAGAAGCCTCAGCGGAAATGGGCCTCATCTCGCCTGGAGGGCAAAACCTCCTGGATTTTCTCGAGTTGCGGCAGGTGCTCTCGACTTACGACGGGGACCTCAGGGACCCGCTCTGGTGGCCTCAGGAAAGGCCAGTCCGCATGCGAGTTCCTCGGGGGCCTCTCAGGATTCCTCTCCCGTCGATGCCGGGGCCTAAGACCTTGTGTGGAGTCGGGGCCGGAACCTGAGGATTCCTCTCCAGTGCTGACATGGATCTTGGGGTACTTCTGGAGTCTCCCCAGGGGAGTCAGTCCTCGTCTCGAATGCGGGCATGCGCTTGCGCTTTCCTCCAGAGCGGTAGCAGCAGTGTCACGCAGTCCGCCGCGTGGATCAAAGGATCTATGGTTTTCCCTCGAGTCTTTCCCACGAGGCTTTCCCACGAGGCTTTCCCAAAGGGCTATCCCACGTGCACACGTGGTGGGAGTCGATCCTCGGCTTGAACGTCAAGGCAGTGCAGGGAAAACAGGTTCCTCTGGAATGGACTGACACATCTGGGGGACTCTTGGAATGGTGTCACGACCCTGGAGTTCCTATCGCCTTTCCTGTGGAGAGCGCCTCCTCTTGAGATTCGACGGGAACGCCGGGAATTCTTTCCCTACGAAACAGGGAAAGGATCCCTCACCTCGAGCTAGGGGGCGGAAACGGAGCTCCCCTGGATGTGTGCGGGACCCCACGTGCTTCCTCTCGAGTGGAGACGGGTCTGTCGGGGAACTTCTTGAGTTGCAGCAATGGTGTGAAGGACCCTTTCGAAGTTCCAGTGGTTAGATGTGATTGGCCTCGAGAAGCCTCAGCGGAAATGGGCCTCATCTCGCCTGGAGGGCAAAACCTCCTGGATTCTCTCGAGTTGCGGCAGGTGCTCTCGACTTACGACGGGGACCTCAGGGAACCGCTCTGGTGGCCTCAGGAAAGGCCAGTCCCCATGCGAGTTCCACGGGGGCCTCTCGGGATTCCTCTCCCTTCGATGCCGGGGCCTAAGACCTTGTGTGGAGTCGGGGCCGGAACCTGAGGCTTCCTCTCCAGTGCTGACATGGATCTTGGGGTACTTCTGGAGTCTCCCCAGGGGAGTCATTCCTCGTCTCGAATGCGGACATGCACTTGCGCTTTCCTCCACAGCGGTAGCAGCAGTGTCACGCAGTCCGCCGCGTGGATCAAAGGATCTATGGTTTTCCCTCGAGTCTTTCCCACGAGGCTTTCCCACGAGGCTTTCCCACAGGGCTGTCCCACGTGCACACGTGGTGGGAGTCGATCCTCGGCTTCAACGTCAAGGCAGTGCAGCGAAAACAGGTTCCTCTGGAATGGACTGACACATCTGGGGGACTCTTGGAATGGTGTCACGACCCTGGAGTTCCTCTCGCCTTTCCTGGGGAGAGCGCCTCCTCTTGAGATGCGACGGGAACGCTGGGAATTCTTTCCCTACGAAACAGGAAAAGGATCCCTCATCTCGAGCTAGGAGGCGGAAACGGGGCTCCCCTGGATGTGTGCGGGACCCCACGTGCTTCCTCTGGTGTGGAGACGGGTATGTCGGGGAACTTCTTGAGTTGCAGCAAGGGTGTGAAGGACCCTTTGGAAGTTCCAGTGGTTAGATGTGATTGGCCTCGAGAAGCCTCAGCGGAAATGGGCCTCATCTCGCCTGGAGGGCAAAACCTCCTGGATTTTCTCGAGTTGCGGCAGGTGCTCTCGACTTACGACGGGGACCTCAGGGACCCGCTCTGGTGGCCTCAGGAAAGGCCAGTCCCCATGCGAGTTCCTCGGGGGCCTCTCGGGATTCCTCTCCCGTCGATGCCGGGCCTAAGACCTTGTGTGGAGTCGGGGCCGGAACCTGAGGATTCCTCTCCAGTGCTGACATGGATCTTGGGGTACTTCTGGAGTCTCCCCAGGGGAGTCAGTCCTCGTCTCGAATGCGGGCATGCACTTGCGCTTTCCTCCAGAGCGGTAGCAGCAGTGTCATGCAGTCCGCCGCGTGGATCAAAGGATCTATGGTTTTCCCTCGAGTCTTTCCCACGAGGCTTTCCCACGAGGCTTTCCCACAGGGCTGTCCCACGTGCACACGTGGTGGGAGTCGATCCTCGGCTTGAACGTCAAGGCAGTGCAGGGAAAATAGATTCCTCTGGAATGGACTGACACATCTGGGGGACTCTTGGAATGGTGGCATGACCCTGGAGTTCCTCTCGCCTTTCCTGTGGAGAGCGCCTCCTCTTGAGATGCGACGGGAACGCCGGGAATTCTTTCCCTACGAAACAGGGAAAGGATCCCTCATCTCGAGCTAGGAGGCGGAAACGGGGCTCCCCTGGATGTGTGCGGGACCCACGTGCTTCCTCTCGAGTGCAGACCGGTATGTCGGGGAAGTTCTTGAGTTGCAGCAAGGGTGTGAAGGACCCTTTGGAAGTTCCAGTGGTTAGACGTGATTAGCCTCGAGAAGCTTCAGCGGAAATGGGCCTCATCTCGCCTGGAGGGCAAAACCTCCTGGATTTTCTCGAGTTGCGGCAGGTGCTCTCGACTTACGACGGGGACCTCAGGGACCCGCTCTGGTGGCCTCAGGAAAGGCCAGTCCCCATGCGAGTTCCTTGGGGGCCTCTCGGGATTCCTCTCCCGTCGATGCCGGGCCTAAGAACTTGTGTGGAGTCGGGGCCGGAACCTGAGGATTCCTCTCCAGTGCTGACATGGATCTTGGGGTACTTCTGGAGTCTCCCCAGGGGAGTCAGTCCTCGTCTCGAATGCGGGCATGCACTTGCGCTTTCCTCCATAGCGGTAGCAGCAGTGTCACGCAGTCCGCCGCGTGAATTAAAGGCTCTATGGTTTTCCCTCGAGTCTTTCCCACGAGGCTTTCCCACGAGGCTTTCCCACAGGGCTGTCCCACGTGCACACGTGGTGGGAATCGATCCTCGGCTTGAACGTCAAGGCAGTGCAGGGAAAACAGGTTCCTCTGGAATGGACTGACACATCTGGGGGACTCTTGGAATCGTGGCACGACCCTGGAGTTCCTCTCGACTTTCCTGTGGAGAGCGCCTCCTCTTGAGATGCGACGGGAACGCCGGGAATTCTTTCCCTACGAAACAGGGAAAGGATCCCTCATCTCGAGCTAGGAGGCGGAAACGGGGCTCCCCTGGATGTGTGCGGGACCCACGTGCTTCCTCTCGAGTGGAGACGGGTATGTCGAGAAACTTCTTGAGTTGCAGCAAGGGTGTGAAGGACCCTTTGGAAGTTCCAGTGGTTAGACGTGATTAGCCTCGAGAAGCCTCCGCGGAAATGGGCCTCATCTCGCCTGGAGGGCAAAACCTCCTGGATTTTCTCGAGTTGCGGCAGGTGCTCTCGACTTACGACGGGGACCTCAGGGACCCGCTCTGGTGGCCTCAGGAAAGGCCAGTCCCCATGCGAGTTCCTCGGGGGCCTCTCGGGATTCCTCTCCCGTCGATGCCGGGACCTAAGACCTTGTGTGGAGTCGGGGCCGGAACCTGAGGATTCCTCTCCAGTGCTGACATGGACCTTGGGGTATTTCTGGAGTCTCCCCAGGGGAGTCAGTCCTCGTCTCGAATGCGGGCATGCACTTGCGCTTTCCTCCAGAGCGGTAGCAGCAGTGTCACGCAGTCCGCCGCGTGGATCAAAGGATCTATGGTTTTCCCTCGAGTCTTTCCCACGAGGCTTTCCCACGAGGCTTTCCCACAGGGCTGTCCCACGTGCACACGTGGTGGGAGTCGATCCTCGGCTTGAACGTCAAGGCAGTGCAGGGAAAACAGGTTCCTCTGGAATGGACTGACACATCTGGGGGACTCTTGGAATGGTGGCATGACCCTGGAGTTCCTCTCGCCTTTCCTGTGGAGAGCGCCTCCTCTTGAGATGCGACGGGAACGCCGGGAATTCTTTCCCTACGAAACAGGGAAAGGATTCCTCATCTCGAGCTAGGAGGCGGAAACGGGGCTCCCCTGGATGTGTGCGGGACACCACGTGCTTCCTCTCGGGTGCAGACGGGTATGTCGGGGAACTTCTTGAGTTGCAGCAAGGGTGTGAAGGACCCTTTGGAAGTTCCAGTGGTTAGATGTGATTGGCCTCGAGAAGCCTCAGCGGAAATGGGCCTCATCTCGCCTGGAGGGCAAAACCTCCTGGATTTTCTCGAGTTGCGGCAGGTGCTCTTGACTTACGACGGGGACGTCAGGGACCCGCTCTGGTGGCCTCAGAAAAGGCCAGTCCCCATGCGAGTTCCTCGGGGGCCTCTCGGGATTCCTCTCCCGTCGATGCCGGGGCCTAAGACCTTTTGTGGAGTCGGGGCCGGAACCTGAGGATTCCTCTCCAGTGCTGAACTGGATCTTGGGGTACTTCTGGATTCTCCCCAGGGGAGTCAGTCCTCGTCTCGAATGCGGGCATGCACTTGTGCTTTCCTCCAGAGCGGTAGCAGCAGTGTCACGCAGTCCGCCGCGTGGATCAAAGGATCTATGGTTTTCCCTCGAGTCTTTCCCACGAGGCTTTCCCACGAGTCTTTCCCACAGGGCTGTCCCTCGTGCACACGTGGTGGGAGTCGATCCTCGGCTTGAACGTCAAGGCAGTGCAGGGAAAACAGGTTCCTCTGGAATGGACTGACACATCTGGGGGACTCTTGGAATGGTGTCACGACCCAGGAGTTCCTCTCGCCTTTCCTGTGGAGAGCGCCTCCTCTTGAGATGCGACGGGAACGCCGGGAATTCTTTCCCGAAGAAACAGGGAAAGGATCCCTCACCTCGAGCTAGGGGGCGGAAACGGAGCTCCCCTGGATGTGTGCGGGACCCCACGTGCTTCCTCTCGAGTGGAGACGGGTATGTCGGGGAACTTCTTGAGTTGCAGCAATGGTGTGAAGGACCCTTTCGAAGTTCCAGTGGTTAGATGTGATTGGCCTCGAGAGGCCTCAGCGGAAATGGGCCTCATCTCGCCTGGAGGGCAAAACCTCCTGGATTCTCTCGAGTTGCGGCAGGTGCTCTCGACTTACGACGGGGACCTCAGGGAACCGCTCTGGTGGCCTCAGGAAAGGCCAGTCCCCATGCGAGTTCCACGGGGGCCTCTCGGGATTCCTCTCCCTTCGATGCCGGGGCCTAAGACCTTGTGTGGATTCGGGGCCGGAACCTGAGGCTTCCTCTCCAGTGCTGACATGGATCTTGGGGTACTTCTGGAGTCTCCCCGGGGGAGTCATTCCTCGTCTCGAATGCGGACATGCACTTGCGCTTTCCTCCACAGCGGAAGCAGCAGTGTCACGCAGTCCGCCGCGTGGATCAAAGGATCTATGGTTTTCCCTCGAGTCTTTCCCACGAGGCTTTACCACGAGGCTTTCCCACAGGGCTGTCCCACGTGCACACGTGGTGGGAGTCGATCCTCGGCTTCAACGTCAAGGCAGTGCAGCGAAACAGGTTCCTCTGGAATGGACTGACACATCTGGGGGACTCTTGGAATGGTGTCACGACCCTGGAGTTCCTCTCGCCTTTCCTGTGGAGAGCGCCTCCTCTTGAGATGCGACGGGAACGCCGGGAATTCTTTCCCTACGAAACAGGAAAAGGATCCCTCATCTCGAGCTAGGAGGCGGAAACGGGGCTCCCCTGGATGTGTGCGGGACCCCACGTGCTTCCTCTGGTGTGGAGACGGGTATGTCGGGGAACTTCTTGAGTTGCAGCAAGGGTGTGAAGGACCCTTTGGAAGTTCCAGTGGTTAGATGTGATTGGCCTCGAGAAGCCTCAGTGGAAATGGGCCTCATCTCGCCTGGAGGACAAAACCTCCTGGATTCTCTCGAGTTGCGGCAGGTGCTCTCGACTTACGACGGGGACCTCAGGGACCCGCTCTGGTGGCCTCAGGAAAGGCCAGTCCCCATGCGAGTTCCTCGGGGGCCTCTCGGGATTCCTCTCCCGTCGATGCCGGGCCTAAGACCTTGTGTGGAGTCGGGGCCGGAACCTGAGGATTCCTCTCCAGTGCTGACATGGATCTTGGGGTACTTCTGGAGTCTCCCCAGGGGAGTCAGTCCTCGTTTCGAATGCGGGCATGCTCTTGCGCTTTCCTCCAGAGCGGTAGCAGCAGTGTCATGCAGTCCGCCGCGTGGATCAAAGGATCTATGGTTTTCCCTCGAGTCTTTCCCACGAGGCTTTCCCACGAGGCTTTCCCACAGGGCTGTCCCACGTGCACACGTGGTGGGAGTCGATCCTCGGCTTGAACGTCAAGGCAGTGCAGGGAAAACAGGTTCCTCTGGAATGGACTGACACATCTGGGGGACTCTTGGAATGGTGGCATGACCCTGGAGTTCCTCTCGCCTTTCCTGTGGAGAGCGCCTCCTCTTGAGATGCGACGGGAACGCCGGGAATTCTTTCCCTACGAAACAGGGAAAGGATCAATCATCTCAAGCTAGGAGGCGGAAACGGGGCTCCCCTGGATGTGTGCGGGACCCACGTGCTTCCTCTCGAGTGCAGACCGTTATGTCGGGGAACTTCTTGAGTTGCAGCAAGGGTGTGAAGGACCCTTTGGAAGTTCCAGTGGTTAGACGTGATTAGCCTCGAGAAGCCTCAGCGGAAATGGGCCTCATCTCGCCTGGAGGGCAAAACCTCCTGGATTTTCTCGAGTTGCGGCAGGTGCTCTTGACTTACGACGGGGACGTCAGGGACCCGCTCTGGTGGCCTCAGAAAAGGCCAGTCCCCATGCGAGTTCCTCGGGGGCCTCTCGGGATTCCTCTCCCGTCGATGCCGGGGCCTAAGACCTTTTGTGGAGTCCGGGCCGGAACCTGAGGATTCCTCTCCAGTGCTGAACTGGATCTTGGGGTACTTCTGGATTCTCCCCAGGGGAGTCAGTCCTCGTCTCGAATGCGGGCATGCACTTGTGCTTTCCTCCAGAGCGGTAGCAGCAGTGTCACGCAGTCCGCCGCGTGGATCAAAGGATCTATGGTTTTCCCTCGAGTCTTTCCCACGAGGCTTTCCCACGAGTCTTTCCCACAGGGCTGTCCCTCGTGCACACGTGGTGGGAGTCGATCCTCGGCTTGAACGTCAAGGCAGTGCAGGGAAAACAGGTTCCTCTGGAATGGACTGACACATCTGGGGGACTCTTGGAATGGTGTCACGTCCCAGGAGTTCCTCTCGCCTTTCCTGTGGAGAGCGCCTCCTCTTGAGATGCGACGGGAACGCCGGGAATTCTTTCCCGAAGAAACAGGGAAAGGATCCCTCACCTCGAGCTAGGGGGCGGAAACGGAGCTCCCCTGGATGTGTGCGGGACCCCACGTGCTTCCTCTCGAGTGGAGACGGGTATGTCGGGGAACTTCTTGAGTTGCAGCAATGGTGTGAAGGACCCTTTCGAAGTTCCAGTGGTTAGATGTGATTGGCCTCGAGAGGCCTCAGCGGAAATGGGCCTCATCTCGCCTGGAGGGCAAAACCTCCTGGATTCTCTCGAGTTGCGGCAGGTGCTCTCGACTTACGACGGGGACCTCAGGGAACCGCTCTGGTGGCCTCAGGAAAGGCCAGTCCCCATGCGAGTTCCACGGGGGCCTCTCGGGATTCCTCTCCCTTCGATGCCGGGGCCTAAGACCTTGTGTGGATTCGGGGCCGGAACCTGAGGCTTCCTCTCCAGTGCTGACATGGATCTTGGGGTACTTCTGGAGTCTCCCCGGGGGAGTCATTCCTCGTCTCGAATGCGGACATGCACTTGCGCTTTCCTCCACAGCGGAAGCAGCAGTGTCACGCAGTCCGCCGCGTGGATCAAAGGATCTATGGTTTTCCCTCGAGTCTTTCCCACGAGGCTTTACCACGAGGCTTTCCCACAGGGCTGTCCCACGTGCACACGTGGTGGGAGTCGATCCTCGGCTTCAACGTCAAGGCAGTGCAGCGAAACAGGTTCCTCTGGAATGGACTGACACATCTGGGGGACTCTTGGAATGGTGTCACGACCCTGGAGTTCCTCTCGCCTTTCCTGTGGAGAGCGCCTCCTCTTGAGATGCGACGGGAACGCCGGGAATTCTTTCCCTACGAAACAGGAAAAGGATCCCTCATCTCGAGCTAGGAGGCGGAAACGGGGCTCCCCTGGATGTGTGCGGGACCCCACGTGCTTCCTCTGGTGTGGAGACGGGTATGTCGGGGAACTTCTTGAGTTGCAGCAAGGGTGTGAAGGACCCTTTGGAAGTTCCAGTGGTTAGATGTGATTGGCCTCGAGAAGCCTCAGTGGAAATGGGCCTCATCTCGCCTGGAGGACAAAACCTCCTGGATTTTCTCGAGTTGCGGCAGGTGCTCTCGACTTACGACGGGGACCTCAGGGACCCGCTCTGGTGGCCTCAGGAAAGGCCAGTCCCCATGCGAGTTCCTCGGGGGCCTCTCGGGATTCCTCTCCCGTCGATGCCGGGCCTAAGACCTTGTGTGGAGTCGGGGCCGGAACCTGAGGATTCCTCTCCAGTGCTGACATGGATCTTGGGGTACTTCTGGAGTCTCCCCAGGGGAGTCAGTCCTCGTCTCGAATGCGGGCATGCTCTTGCGCTTTCCTCCAGAGCGGTAGCAGCAGTGTCATGCAGTCCGCCGCGTGGATCAAAGGATCTATGGTTTTCCCTCGAGTCTTTCCCACGAGGCTTTCCCACGAGGCTTTCCCACAGGGCTGTCCCACGTGCACACGTGGTGGGAGTCGATCCTCGGCTTGAACGTCAAGGCAGTGCAGGGAAAACAGGTTCCTCTGGAATGGACTGACACATCTGGGGGACTCTTGGAATGGTGGCATGACCCTGGAGTTCCTCTCGCCTTTCCTGTGGAGAGCGCCTCCTCTTGAGATGCGACGGGAACGCCGGGAATTCTTTCCCTACGAAACAGGGAAAGGATCCCTCATCTCAAGCTAGGAGGCGGAAACGGGGCTCCCCTGGATGTGTGCGGGACCCACGTGCTTCCTCTCGAGTGCAGACCGTTATGTCGGGGAACTTCTTGAGTTGCAGCAAGGGTGTGAAGGACCCTTTGGAAGTTCCAGTGGTTAGACGTGATTAGCCTCGAGAAGCCTCAGCGGAAATGGGCCTCATCTCGCCTGGAGGGCAAAACCTCCTGGATTTTCTCGAGTTGCGGCAGGTGCTCTCGACTTACGACGGGGACCTCAGGGACCCGCTCTGGTGGCCTCAGGAAAGGCCAGTCCCCATGCGAGTTCCTCGGGGGCCTCTCGGGATTCCTCTCCCGTCGATGCCGGGCCTAAGACCTTGTGTGGAGTCGGGGCCGGAACCTGAGGATTCCTCTCCAGTGCTGACATGGATCTTGGGGTACTTCTGGAGTCTCCCCAGGGGAGTCAGTCCTCGTCTCGAATGCGGGCATGCACTTGCGCTTTCCTCCAGAGCGGTAGCAGCAGTGTCACGCAGTCCGCCGCGTGGATCAAAGGATCTATGGTTTTCCCTCGAGTCTTTCCCACGAGGCTTTCCCACGAGGCTTTCCCACAGGGCTGTCCCACGTGCACACGTGGTGGGAATCGATCCTCGGCTTGAACGTCAAGGCAGTGCAGGGAAAACAGGTTCCTCTGGAATGGACTGACACATCTGGGGGACTCTTGGAATCGTGGCACGACCCTGGAGTTCCTCTCGCCTTTCCTGTGGAGAGCGCCTCCTCTTGAGATGCGACGGGAACACCGGGAATTCTTTCCCTACGAAACAGGGAAAGGATCCCTCATCTCGAGCTAGGAGGCGGAAACGGGGCTCCCCTGGATGTGTGCGGGACCCACTTGCTTCCTCTCGAGTGGAGACGGGTATGTCGAGGAACTTCTTGAGTTGCAACAAGGGTGTGAAGGACCCTTTGGAAGTTCCAGTGGTTAGACGTGATTAGCCTCGAGAAGCCTCAGCGGAAATGGGCCTCATCTCGCCTGGAGGGCAAAACCTCCTGGATTTTCTCGAGTTGCGGCAGGTGCTCTCGACTTACGACGGGGACCTCAGGGACCCGCTCTGGTGGCCTCAGGAAAGGCCAGTCCCCATGCGAGTTCCTCAGGGGCCTCTCGGGATTCCTCTCCCGTCGATGCCGGGGCCTAAGACCTTGTGTGGAGTCGGGGCCGGAACCTGAGGATTCCTCTCCAGTGCTGACATGGATCTTGGGGTACTTCTGGAGTCTCCCCAGGGGAGTCAGTCCTCGTCTCGAATGCGGGCATGCACTTGCGCTTTCCTCCAGAGCGGTAGCAGCAGTGTCACGCAGTCCGCCGCGTGGATCAAAGGATCTGTGGTTTTCCCTCGAGTCTTTCCCACGAGGCTTTCCCACGAGGCTTTCCCACAGGGCTGTCCCACGTGCACACGTGGTGGGAGTCGATCCTCGGCCTGAACGTCAAGGCAGTGCAGGGAAAACAGGTTCCTCTGGAATGGACTGACACATCTGGGGGACTCTTGGAATGGTATCACGACCCTGGAGTTCCTCTCGCCTTTCCTGTTGAGAGCGCCTCCTCTTGAAATGCGACGGGAATGCCGGGAATTCTTTCCCTACGAAACAGGGAAAGGATCCCTCATCTCGAGCTAGGAGGCGGAAACGGGGCTCCCCTGGATGTGTGCGGGACCCCACGTGCTTCCTCTCGAGTGGAGACGGGTATGTCGGGGACCTTCTTGAGTTGCAGCAAGGGTGTGAAGGACCCTTTGGAAATTCCAGTGGTTAGATGTGATTGGCCTCGAGAAGCCTCAGCGGAAATGGGCCTCATCTCGCCTGGAGGGCAAAACCTCCTGGATTTTCTCGAGTTGCGGCATGTGCTCACGACTTACGACGAGGACCTCAGGGACCCGCTTTGGTGGCCTCAGGAAAGGCCAGTCCCCATGCGAGTTCCTCTGGGGATTCCTCTCCCGTCGATGCCGGGGCCTAAGACCTTGTGTGGAGTCGGGGCCGGAACCTGAGGATTCCTCTCCAGTGCTGACATGGATCTTGGGGTACTTCTGGAGTCTCCCCAGGGGAGTCAGTCCTCGTCTCGAATGCGGGCATGCACTTGCGCTTTCCTCCAGAGCGGTAGCAGCAGTGTCACGCAGTCCGCCGCGTGGATCAAAGGATCTATGGTTTTCCCTCGAGTCTTTCCCACGAGGCTTTCCCACAGGGGTGTCCCACGTGCACACGTGGTGGGAGTCGATCCTCGGCTTGAACGTCAAGGCAGTGCAGGGAAAACATGTTCCTCTGAAATGGACTGACACATCTGGGGGACTCTTGGAATGGTGTCACGACCCTGGAGTTCCTCTCGCCTTTCCTGTGGAGAGCGCCTCCTCTTGAAATGCGACGGGAACGCCGGGAATTCTTTCCCTGCGAAACAGGGAAAGGATCCCTCATCTCGAGCTAGGAGGCGGAAACGGGGCTCCCCTGGATGTGTGCGGGACACCACGTGCTTCCTCTCGAGTGGAGACGGGTATGTCGGGGAAGTTCTTGAGTTGCAGCAAGGGTGTGAAGGACCCTTTGGAAGTTCCAGTGGTTAGATGTGATTGGCCTCGAGAAGCCTCAGCGGAAATGGGCCTCATCTCGCCTGGAGGGCAAAACCTCCTGGATTTTCTCGAGTTGCGGCAGGTGCTCTCGACTTACGACGGGGACCTCAGGGACCCGCTCTGGTGGCCTCAGGAAAGGCCAGTCCCCATGCGACTTCCTCGGGGGCCTCTCGGGATTCCTCTCCCGTCGATGCCGGGGCCGAAAACCTTGTGTGGAGTCGGGGCCGGAACCTGAGGATTCCTCTCCAGTGCTGACATGGATCTTGGGGTACTTCTGGAGTCTCCCCAGGGGAGTCAGTCCTCGTCTGGAATGCGGGCATGCACTTGCGCTATCCTCCAGAGCGGAAGCAGCAGTGTCAAGCAATCCGCCGCGTGCATCAAAGGATCTATGGTTTTCCCTCGAGTCTTTCCCACGAGGCTTTCCCACGAGGCTTTCCCACAGGGCTGTCCCACGTGCACACGTGGTGGGAGTCGATCCTCGGCTTGAACGTCAAGGCAGTGCAGGGAAAACAGGTTCCTCTGGAATGGACTGACACATCTGGGGGACTCTTGGAATGGTGGCATGACCCTGGAGTTCCTCTCGCCTTTCCTGTGGAGAGCGCCTCCTCTTGAGATGTGACGGGAACGCCGGAAATTCTTTCCCTACGAAACAGGGAAAGGATCCCTCATCTCGAGCTAGGAGGCGGAAACGGGGCTCCCCTGGATGTGTGCGGGACCCACGTGCTTCCTCTCGAGTGCAGACCGGTATGTCGGGGAACTTCTTGAGTTGCAGCAAGGGTGTGAAGGACCCTTTGGAAGTTCCAGTGGTTAGACATGATTAGCCTCGAGAAGCCTCAGCGGAAATGGGCCTCATCTCGCCTGGAGGGCAAAACCTCCTGGATTTTCTCGAGTTGCGGCAGGTGCTCTCGACTTACGACGGGGACCTCAGGGACCCGCTCTGGTGGCCTCAGGAAAGGCCAGTCACCATGCGAGTTCCTCGGGGGCCTCTCGGGATTCCTCTCCCGTCGATGCCGGGCCTAAGACCTTGTGTGGAGTCGGGGCCGGAACCTGAGGATTCCTCTCCAGTGCTGACATGGATCTTGGGGTACTTCTGGAGTCTCCCCAGGGGAGTCAGTCCTCGTCTCGAATGCGGGCATGCACTTGCGCTTTCCTCCAGAGCGGTAGCAGCAGTGTCACGCAGTCCGCCGCGTGGATCAAAGGATCTATGTTTTCCGTCGAGTCTTTCCCACGAGGCTTTCCCACGAGGCTTTCCCACAGGGCTGTCCCACGTGCACACGTGGTGGGAGTCGATCCTCGGCTTGAACGTCAAGGCAGTGCAGGGAAAACAGGTTCCTCTGGAATGGACTGACACATCTGGGGGACTCTTGGAATGGTGGCACGACCCTGGAGTTCCTCTCGCCTTTCCTGTGGAGAGCGCCTCCTCTGGAGATGCGACGGGAACGCCGGGAATTCTTTCCCTACGAAACAGGGAAAGGATCCCTCATCTCGAGCTAGGAGGCGGAAACGGGGCTCCCCTGGATGTGTGCGGGACCCACGTGCTTCCTCTCGAGTGCAGACCGGTATGTCGGGGAACTTCTTGAGTTGCAGCAAGGGTGTGAAGGACCCTTTGGAAGTTCCAGTGGTTAGACGTGATTAGCCTCGAGAAGCTTCAGCGGAAATGGGCCTCATCTCGCCTGGAGGGCTAAACCTCCTGGATTTTCTCGAGTTGCGGCAGGTGCTCTCGACTTACGACGGGGACCTCAGGGACCCGCTCTGGTGGCCTCAGGAAAGGCCAGTCCCCATGCGAGTTCCTTGGGGGCCTCTCGGGATTCCTCTCCCGTCGATGCCGGGGCCTAAGACCTTGTGTGGAGTCGGGGCCGGAACCTGAGGATTCCTCTTCAGTGCTGACATGGATCTTGGGGTACTTCTGGAGTCTCCCCAGGGGAGTCAGTCCTCGTCTCGAATGCGGGCATGCACTTGCGCTTTCCTCCAGAGCGGTAGCAGCAGTGTCACGCAGTTCGCCGCGTGAATCAAAGGATCTATGGTTTTCCCTCGAGTCTTTCCCACGAGGCTTTACCACGAGGCTTTCCCACAGGGCTGTCCCACGTGCACACGTGGTGGGAATCGATCCTCGGCTTCAACGTCAAGGCAGTGCAGCGAAAACAGGTTCCTCTGGAATGGACTGACACATCTGGGGGACTCTTGGAATGGTGGCAGGACCCTGGAGTTCCTCTCGCCTTTCCTGTGGAGAGCGCCTCCTCTTGAGATGCGACGGGAATGCCGGGAATTCTTTCCCTGCGAAACAGGGAAAGGATCCCTCATCTCGAGCTAGGAGGCGGAAACGGGGCTCCCCTGGATGTGTGCGGGACCCCACGTGCTTCCTCTCGAGTGGAGACGGGTATGTCGGGGAACTTCTTGAGTTGCAGCAAGGGTGTGAAGGACCCTTTGGAAGTTCCAGTGGTTAGATGTGATTGGCCTCGAGAAGCCTCAGCGGAAATGGGCCTCATCTCGCCTGGAGGGCAAAACCTCCTGGATTTTCTCGAGTTGCGGCAGGTGCTCTCGACTTACGACGGGGACCTCAGGGAGCCGCTCTGGTGGCCTCAGGATAGGCCAGTCCCCATGCGAGTTCCTCGGGGGCCTCTCGGGATTCCTCTCCCGTCGATGCCGGGGCCTAAGACCTTGTGTGGAGTCGGGGCCGGAACCTGAGGATTCCTCTCCAGTGCTGACATGGATCTTGGGGTACTTCTGGAGTCTCCCCAGGGGAGTCAGTCCTCGTCTCGAATGCGGGCATGCACTTGCGCTTTCCTCCAGAGCGGTAGCAGCAGTGTCACGCAGTCTGCCGCGTGGATCAAAGGATCTATGGTTTTCCCTCGAGTCTTTCCCACGAGGCTTTCCCCGAGGCTTTCCCACAGGGCTGTCCCACGTGCACACGTGGTGGGAGTCGATCCTCGGCTTGAACGTCAAGGCAGTGAAGGGAAAATAGGTTCCTCTTGAATGGACTGACACATCTGGGGGAATCTTGGAATGGTGGCACGACCCTGGAGTTCCTCTCGTCTTTCCTGTGGAGAGCGCCTCCTCTTGAGATGCGACGGGAACGCCGGGAATTCTTTCCCTACGAAACAGGGAAAGGATCCCTCATCTCGAGCTAGGAGGCGGAAACGGGGCTCCCCTGGATGTGTGCGGGACCCACGTGCTTCCTCTCGAGTGCAGACCGGTATGTCGGGGAACTTCTTGAGTTGCAGCAAGGGTGTGAAGGACCCTTTGGAAGTTCCAGTGGTTAGACGTGATTAGCCTCGAGAAGCCTCAGCGGAAATGGGCCTCATCTCGCCTGGAGGGCAAAACCTCCTGGATTTTCTCGAGTTGCGGCAGGTGCTCTCGACTTACGACGGGGACCTCAGGGACCCGCTCTGGTGGCCTCAGGAAAGGCCAGTCCCCATGCGAGTTCCTCGGGGGCCTCTCGGGATTCCTCTCCCTTCGATGCCGGGCCTAAGACCTTGTGTGGAGTCGGGGCCGGAACCTGAGGATTCCTCTCCAGTGCTGACATGGATCTTGGGGTACTTCTGGAGTCTCCCCAGGGGAGTCAGTCCTCGTCTCGAATGCGGGCATGCACTTGCGCTTTCCTCCAGAGCGGTAGCAGCAGTGTCACGCAGTCCGCCGCGTGGATCAAAGGATCTATGGTTTTCCCTCGAGTCTTTCCCACGAGGCTTTCCCACGAGGCTTTCCCACAGGGCTGTCCCACGTGCACACGTGGTGGGAATCGATCCTCGGCTTGAACGTCAAGGCAGTGCAGGGAAAACAGGTTCCTCTGGAATGGACTGACACATCTGGGGGACTCTTGGAATCGTGGCACGACCCTGGAGTTCCTCTCGCCTTTCCTGTGGAGAGCGCCTCCTCTTGAGATGCGACGGGAACGCCGGGAATTCTTTCCCTACGAAACAGGGAAAGGATCCCTCATCTCGAGCTAGGAGGCGGAAACGGGGCTCCCCTGGATGTGTGCGGGACCCACTTGCTTCCTCTCGAGTGCAGACGGGTATGCCGGGGAACTTCTAAAGTTGCAGCAAGGGTGTGAAAGACCCTTTGGAAGTTCCAGTGGTTAGATGTGATTGGCCTCGAGAAGCCTCAGCGGAAATGGGCCTCATCTCGCCTGGAGGGCAAAACCTCCTGGATTTTCTCGAGTTGCGGCAGGTGTTCTCGACTTACGACGCGGACCTCAGGGACCCGCTCTGGTGGCCTCAGGAAAGGCCAGTCCCCATGCGAGTTCCTCTGGGGCCTCTCGGGATTCCTCTCCCGTCGATGCCGGGGCCTAAGACCTTGTGTGGAGTCGGGGCCGGAACCTGAGGATTCCTCTCCAGTGCTGACATGGATCTTGGGGTACTTCTGGAGTCTCCCCAGGGGAGTCAGTCCTCGTCTCGAATGCGGGCATGCACTTGCGCTTTCCTCCAGAGCGGTAGCAGCAGTGTCACGCAGTCCGCCGCGTGGATCAAAGGATCTATGTTTTCCGTCGAGTCTTTCCCACGAGGCTTTCCCACGAGGCTTTCCCACAGGGCTGTCCCACGTGCACACGTGGTGGGAGTCGATCCTCGGCTTGAACGTCAAGGCAGTGCAGGGAAAACAGGTTCCTCTGGAATGGACTGACACATCTGGGGGACTCTTGGAATGGTGGCACGACCCTGGAGTTCCTCTCGCCTTTCCTGTGGAGAGCGCCTCCTCTGGAGATGCGACGGGAACGCCGGGAATTCTTTCCCTACGAAACAGGGAAAGGATCCCTCATCTCGAGCTAGGAGGCGGAAACGGGGCTCCCCTGGATGTGTGCGGGACCCACGTGCTTCCTCTCGAGTGCAGACCGGTATGTCGGGGAACTTCTTGAGTTGCAGCAAGGGTGTGAAGGACCCTTTGGAAGTTCCAGTGGTTAGACGTGATTAGCCTCGAGAAGCCTCAGCGGAAATGGGCCTCATCTCGCCTGGAGGGCAAAACCTCCTGGATTTTCTCGAGTTGCGGCAGGTGCTCTCGACTTACGACGGGGACCTCAGGGACCCGCTCTGGTGGCCTCAGGAAAGGCCAGTCCCCATGCGAGTTCCTCGGGGGCCTCTCGGGATTCCTCTCCCGTCGATGCCGGGCCTAAGACCTTGTGTGGAGTCGGGGCCGGAACCTGAGGATTCCTCTCCAGTGCTGACATGGATCTTGGGGTACTTCTGGAGTCTCCCCAGGGGAGTCAGTCCTCGTCTCGAATGCGGGCATGCACTTGCGCTTTCCTCCAGAGCGGTAGCAGCAGTGTCACGCAGTCCGCCGCGTGGATCAAAGGATCTATGTTTTCCGTCGAGTCTTTCCCACGAGGCTTTCCCACGAGGCTTTCCCACAGGGCTGTCCCACGTGCACACGTGGTGGGAGTCGATCCTCGGCTTGAACGTCAAGGCAGTGCAGGGAAAACAGGTTCCTCTGGAATGGACTGACACATCTGGGGGACTCTTGGAATGGTGGCACGACCCTGGAGTTCCTCTCGCCTTTCCTGTGGAGAGCGCCTCCTCTGGAGATGCGACGGGAACGCCGGGAATTCTTTCCCTACGAAACAGGGAAAGGATCCCTCATCTCGAGCTAGGAGGCGGAAACGGGGCTCCCCTGGATGTGTGCGGGACCCACGTGCTTCCTCTCGAGTGCAGACCGGTATGTCGGGGAACTTCTTGAGTTGCAGCAAGGGTGTGAAGGACCCTTTGGAAGTTCCAGTGGTTAGACGTGATTAGCCTCGAGAAGCTTCAGCGGAAATGGGCCTCATCTCGCCTGGAGGGCAAAACCTCCTGGATTTTCTCGAGTTGCGGCAGGTGCTCTCGACTTACGACGGGGACCTCAGGGACCCGCTCTGGTGGCCTCAGGAAAGGCCAGTCCCCATGCGAGTTCCTTGGGGGCCTCTCGGGATTCCTCTCCCGTCGATGCCGGGCCTAAGACCTTGTGTGGAGTCGGGGCCGGAACCTGAGGATTCCTCTTCAGTGCTGACATGGATCTTGGGGTACTTCTGGAGTCTCCCCAGGGGAGTCAGTCCTCGTCTCGAATGCGGGCATGCACTTGCGCTTTCCTCCAGAGCGGTAGCAGCAGTGTCACGCAGTCCGCCGCGTGAATCAAAGGATCTATGGTTTTCCCTCGAGTCTTTCCCACGAGGCTTTCCCACGAGGCTTTCCCACAGGGCTGTCCCACGTGCACACGTGGTGGGAGTCGATCCTCGGCTTGAACGTCAAGGCAGTGCAGGGAAAACAGGTTCCTCTGGAATGGACTGACACATCTGGGGGACTCTTGGAATGGTGGCACGACCCTGGAGTTCCTCTCGCCTTTCCTGTGGAGAGCGCCTCCTCTTGAGATGCGACGTGAACGCCGGAATTCTTTCCCTACGAAACAGGGAAAGGATCCCTCATTTCGAGCTTGGAGGCAGAAACGGGGCTCCCCTGGATGTGTGCGGGACCCCACGTGCTTCCTCTCGAGTGGAGACAGGTATGTCGGGGAACTTCTTGAGTTGCAGCAAGGGTGTGAAGGACCCTTTGGAAGTTCCAGTGGTTAGATGTCTTTGGCCTCGAGAAGCCTCAGCGGAAATGGGCCTCATCTCGCCTGGAGGGCAAAACATCCTGGATTTTCTCGAGTTGCGGCAGGTGCTCTCGACTTACGACGGGGACCTCAGGGACCCGCTCTGGTGGCCTCAGGAAAGGCCAGTCCCCATGCGACTTCCTCGGGGGCCTCTCGGGATTCCTCTCCCGTCGATGCCGGGGCCGAAAACCTTGTGTGGAGTCGGGGCCGGAACCTGAGGATTCCTCTCCAGTGCTGACATGGATCTTGGGGTACTTCTGGAGTCTCCCCAGGGGAGTCAGTCCTCGTCTGGAATGCGGGCATGCACTTGCGCTATCCTCCAGAGCGGAAGCAGCAGTGTCAAGCAATCTGCCGCGTGCATCAAAGGATCTATGGTTTTCCCTCGAGTCTTTCCGACGAGGCTTTCCCACGAGGCTTTCCCACAGGGCTGTCCCACGTGCACACGTGGTGGGAGTCGATCCTCGGCTTGAACGTCAAGGCAGTGCAGGGAAAACAGGTTCCTCTGGAATGGACTGACACATCTGGGGGACTCTTGGAATGGTGGCATGACCCTGGAGTTCCTCTCGCCTTTCCTGTGGAGAGCGCCTCCTCTTGAGATGCGACGGGAACGCCGGGAATTCTTTCCCTACGAAACAGGGAAAGGATCACTCATCTCGAGCTAGGAGGCGGAAACGGGGCTCCCCTGGATGTGTGCGGGACCCACGTGCTTCCTCTCGAGTGCAGACCGGTATGTCGGGGAACTTCTTGAGTTGCAACAAGGGTGTGAAGGACCCTTTGGAAGTTCCAGTGGTTAGACGTGATTAGCCTCGAGAAGCCTCAGCGGAAATGGGCCTCATCTCGCCTGGAGGGCAAAACCTCCTGGATTTTCTCGAGTTGCGGCAGGTGCTCTCGACTTACGACGGGGACCTCAGGGACCCGCTCTGGTGGCCTCAGGAAAGGCCAGTCCCCATGCGAGTTCCTCGGGGGCCTCTCGGGATTCCTCTCCCGTCGATGCCGGGCCTAAGACCTTGTGTGGAGTCGGGGCCGGAACCTGAGGATTCCTCTCCAGTGCTGACATGGATCTTGGGGTAATTCTGGAGTCTCCCCAGGGGAGTCAGTCCTCGTCTCGAATGCGGGCATGCACTTGCGCTTTCCTCCAGAGCGGTAGCAGCAGTGTCACGCAGTCCGCCGCGTGGATCAAAGGATCTATGGTTTTCCCTCGAGTCTTTCCCACGAGGCTGTCCCACGAGGCTTTCCCACAGGGCTGTCCCACGTGCACACGTGGTGGGAATCGATCCTCGGCTTGAACGTCAAGGCAGTGCAGGGAAAACAGGTTCCTCTGGAATGGACTGACACATCTGGGGGACTCTTGGAATGGTGGCACGACCCTGGAGTTCCTCTCGCCTTTCCTGTGGAGAGCGCCTCCTCTTGAGATGCGACGGGAAGGCCGGGAATTTTTTCCCTACGAAACAGGGAAAGGATCCCTCATCTCGAGCTAGGAGGCGGAAACGGGGCTCCCCTGGATGTGTGCGGGACCCACTTGCTTCCTCTCGAGTGGAGACGGGTATGTCGAGGAACTTCTTGAGTTGCAGCAAGGGTGTGAAGGACCCTTTGGAAGTTCCAGTGGTTAGACGTGATTAGCCTCGAGAAGCCTCAGCGGAAATGGGCCTCATCTCGCCTGGAGGGCAAAACCTCCTGGATTTTCTCGAGTTGCGGCAGGTGCTCTCGACTTACGACGGGGACCTCAGGGACCCGCTCTGGTGGCCTCAGGAAAGGCCAGTCCCCATGCGAGTTCCTCGGAGGCCTCTCGGGATTCCTCTCCCGTCGATGCCGGGGCCTAAGACCTTGTGTGGAGTCGGGGCCGGAACCTGAGGATTCCTCTCCAGTGCTGACATGGATCTTGAGGTACTTCTGGAGTCTCCCCAGGGGAGTCAGTCCTCGTCTCGAATGCGGGCATGCACTTGCGCTTTCCTCCAGAGCGGTAGCAGCACTGTCACGCAGTCCGCCGCGTGGATCAAAGGATCTATGTTTTCCGTCGAGTCTTTCCCACGAGGCTTTCCCACGAGGCTTTCCCACAGGGCTGTCCCACGTGCACACGTGGTGGGAGTCGATCCTCGGCTTGAACGTCAAGGCAGTGCAGGGAAAACAGGTTCCTCTGGAATGGACTGACACATCTGGGGGACTCTTGGAATGGTGTCACGACCCTGGAGTTCCTCTCGTCTTTCCTGTGGAGAGCGCCTCCTCTTGAGATGCGACGGGAACGCCGGGAATTCTTTCCCTACGAAACAGGGAAAGGATCCCTCATCTCGAGCTAGGAGGCGGAAACGGGGCTCCCCTGGATGTGTGAGGGACCCCACGTGCGTCCTCTCGAGTGGAGACGGGTATGTCGGGGACCTTCTTGAGTTGCAGCAAGGGTGTGAAGGACCCTTTGGAAATTCCAGTGGTTAGATGTGATTGGCCTCGAGAAGCCTCAGCGGAAATGGGCCTCATCTCGCCTGGAGGGCAAAACCTCCTGGATTTTCTCGAGTTGCGGCATGTGCTCACGACTTACGACGAGGACCTCAGGGACCCGCTTTGGTGGCCTCAGGAAAGGCCAGTCCCCATGCGAGTTCCTCTGGGGATTCCTCTCCCGTCGATGCCGGGGCCTAAGACCTTGTGTGGAGTCGGGGCCGGAACCTGAGGATTCCTCTCCAGTGCTGACATGGATCTTGGGGTACTTCTGGAGTCTCCCCAGGGGAGTCAGTCCTCGTCTCGAATGCGGGCATGCACTTGCGCTTTCCTCCAGAGCGGTAGCAGCAGTGTCACGCAGTCCGCCGCGTGGATCAAAGGATCTATGGTTTTCCCTCGAGTCTTTCCCACGAGGCTTTCCCACAGGGGTGTCCCACGTGCACACGTGGTGGGAGTCGATCCTCGGCTTGAACGTCAAGGCAGTGCAGGGAAAACAGGTTCCTCTGGAATGGACTGACACATCTGGGGGACTCTTGGAATGGTGGCACGACCCTGGAGTTCCTCTCGCCTTTCCTGTGGAGAGCGCCTCCTCTTGAGATGCGACGGGAACGCCAGGAATTCTTTCCCTACGAAACAGGGAAAGGATCCCTCATCTCGAGCTAGGAGGCGGAAACGGGGCTCCCCTGGATGTGTGCGGGACCCACGTGCTTCCTCTCGAGTGGAGACGGGTATGTCGGGGAACTTCTTGAATTGCAGCAAGGGTGTGAAGGACCCTTTGGAAGTTCCAGTGGTTAGACGTGATTAGCCTCGAGAAGCCTCAGCGGAAATGGGCCTCATCTCGCCTGGAGGGCAAAACCTTCTGGATTTTCTCGAGTTGCGGCAGGTGCTCTCGACTTACGACGGGGACCTCAGGGAGCCGCTCTGGTGGCCTCAGGAAAGGCCAGTCCCCATGCGAGTTCCTCGTGGGCCTCTCGGGATTCCTCTCCCGTCGATGCCGGGGCCTAAGACCTTGTGTGGAGTCGGGGCCGGAACCTGAGGATTCCTCTCCAGTGCTGACATGGATCTTGGGGTACTTCTGGAGTCTCCCCAGGGGAGTCAGTCCTCGTCTCGAATGCGGGCATGCACTTGCGCTTTCCTCCAGAGCGGTAGCAGCAGTGTCACGCAGTCCGCCGCCTGGATCAAAGGATCTATGGTTTTCCCTCGAGTCTTTCCCACGAGGCTTTCCCACGAGGCTTTCCCACAGGGCTGTCCCACGTGCACACGTGGTGGGAGTCGATCCTCGGCTTGAACGTCAAGGCAGTGCAGGGAAAACAGGTTCCTCTGGAATGGACTGACACATCTGGGGGACTCTTGGAATGGTGGCACGACCCTGGACTTCCTCTCGCCTTTCCTGTGGAGAGCGCCTCCTCTTGAGATGCGACGGGAACGCCGGGAATTCTTTCCCTACGAAACAGGGAAAGGATCCCTCATCTCGAGCTAGGAGGCGGAAACGGGGCTCCCCTGGATGTGTGCGGGACACCACGTGCTTCCTCTCGAGTGGAGATGGGTATGTCGGGGAACTTCTTGAGTTGCAGCAAGCGTGTGAAGGACCCTTTGGAAGTTCCAGTGGTTAGATGTGATTGGCCTCGAGAAGCCTCAGCGGAAATGGGCCTCATCTCGCCTGGAGGGCAAAACCTCCTGGATTTTCTCGAGTTGCAGCAGGTGCTCTCGACTTACGACGGGAACCTCAGGGAACCGCTCTGGTGGCCTCAGGAAAGGCCAGTCCCCATGCGAGTTCCTCGGGGCCCTCTCGGGATTCCTCTCCCGTCGATGCCGGGGCCTAAGACCTTGTGTGGAGTCGGGGCCGGAACCTGAGGATTCCTCTCCAGTGCTGACATGGATCTTGGGGTACTTCTGGAGTCTCCCCAGGGGAGTCAGTCCTCGTCTCGAATGCGGGCATGCACTTGCGCTTTCCTCCAGAGCGGTAGCAGCAGTGTCACGCAGTCCGCCGCGTGGATCAAAGGATCTGTGGTTTTCCCTCGAGTCTTTCCCACGAGGCTTTCCCACGAGGCTTTCCCACAGGGCTGTCCCACGTGCACACGTGGTGGGAGTCGATCCTCGGCCTGAACGTCAAGGCAGTGCAGGGAAAACAGGTTCCTCTGGAATGGACTGACACATCTGGGGGACTCTTGGAATGGTATCACGACCCTGGAGTTCCTCTCGCCTTTCCTGTGGAGAGCGCCTCCTCTTGAGATGCGACGGGAATGCCGGGAATTCTTTCCCTACGAAACAGGGAAAGGAGCCCTCATCTCGAGCTAGGAGGCGGAAACGGGTCTCCCCTGGATGTGTGCGGGACCCCACGTGCTTCCTCTCGAGTGGAGACGGGTATGTCGGGGACCTTCTTGAGTTGCAGCAAGGGTGTGAAGGACCCTTTGGAAATTCCAGTGGTTAGATGTGATTGGCCTCGAGAAGCCTCAGCGGAAATGGGCCTCATCTCGCCTGGAGGGCAAAACCTCCTGGATTTTCTCGAGTTGCGGCATGTGCTCACGACTTACGACGAGGACCTCAGGGACCCGCTTTGGTGGCCTCAGGAAAGGCCAGTCCCCATGCGAGTTCCTCTGGGGATTCCTCTCCCGTCGATGCCGGGGCCTAAGACCTTGTGTGGAGTCGGGGCCGGAACCTGAGGATTCCTCTCCAGTGCTGACATGGATCTTGGGGTACTTCTGGAGTCTCCCCAGGGGAGTCAGTCCTCGTCTCGAATGCGGGCATGCACTTGCGCTTTCCTCCAGAGCGGTAGCAGCAGTGTCACGCAGTCCGCCGCGTGGATCAAAGGATCTATGGTTTTCCCTCGAGTCTTTCCCACGAGGCTTTCCCACAGGGGTGTCCCACGTGCACACGTGGTGGGAGTCGATCCTCGGCTTGAACGTCAAGGCAGTGCAGGGAAAACAGGTTCCTCTGAAATGGACTGACACATCTGGGGACTCTTGGAATGGTGTCACGACCCTGGAGTTCCTCTCGCCTTTCCTGTGGAGAGCGCCTCCTCTTGAGATGGGAAGGGGAACGCCGGGAATTCTTTCCCTACGAAACAGGGAAAGGATCCCTCATCTCGAGCTAGGAGGCGGAAACGGGGCTCCCCTGGATGTGTGCGGGACACCACGTGCTTCCTCTCGAGTGGAGACGGGTATGTCGGGGAAGTTCTTGAGTTGCAGCAAGGGTGTGAAGGACCCTTTGGAAGTTCCAGTGGTTAGATGTGATTGGCCTCGAGAAGCCTCAGCGGAAATGGGCCTCATCTCGCCTGGAGGGGAAAACCTCCTGGATTTTCTCGAGTTGCGGCAGGTGCTCTCGACTTACGACGGGGACCCCAGGGACCCGCTCTGGTGGCCTCAGGAAAGGCCAGTCCCCATGCGAGTTCCTCGGGGGCCTCTCGGGATTCCTCTCCCGTCGATGCCGGGGCCTAAGACCTTGTGTGGAGTCGGGGCCGGAACCTGAGGAAAACTCTCCAGTGCTGACATGGATCTTGGGGTACTTCTGGAGTCTCCCCAGGGGAGTCAGTCCTCGTCTCGAATGCGGGCATGCACTTGCGCTTTCCTCCAGAGCGGTAGCAGCAGTGTCACCCAGTCCGCCACGTGGTTCAAAGGATCTATGGTTTTCCCTCGAGTCTTTCCCACGAGGCTTTCCCACGAGGCTTTCCCACAGGGCTGTCCCACGTGCACACGTGGTGGGAGTCGATCCTCGGCTTGAACGTCAAGGCAGTGAAGGGAAAATAGGTTCCTCTTGAATGGACTGACACATCTGGGGGACTCTTGGAATGGTGGCACGACCCTGGAGTTCCTCTCGTCTTTCCTGTGGAGAGCGCCTCCTCTTGAGATGCGACGGGAACGCTGGGAATTCTTTCCCTACGAAACAGGGAAAGGATCCCTCATCTCGACCTAGGAGGCGGAAACGGGGCTCCCCTGGATGTGTGCGGGACCCACGTGCTTCCTCTCGAGTGGAGACGGGTATGTCGGGGAACTTCTTGAGTTGCAGCAAGGGTGTGAAGGACACTTTGGAAGTTCCAGTGGTTAGATGTGATTAGCCTCGAGAAGCCTCTTTGGAAATGGGCCTCATCTCGCCTGGAGGGCAAAACCTCCTGGATTTTCTCGAGTTGCGGCAGGTGCTCTCGACTTACGACGGGGACCTCAGGGACCCGCTCTGGTGGCCGCAGGAAAGGCCAGTCCCCATGCGAGTTCCTCGGGGGCCTCTCGGCATTCCTCTCCCGTCGATGCCGGGGCCTAAGACCTTGTGTGGAGTCGGGGCCGGAACCTGAGGATTCCTCTCCAGTGCTGACATGGATCTTGGGGTACTTCTGGAGTCTCCCCAGGGGAGTCAGTCCTCGTCTCGAATGCGGGCATGCACTTGCGCTTTCCTCCAGAGTGGTAGCAGCAGTGTCACGCAGTCCGCCGCGTGGATCAAAGGATCTATGGTTTTCCCTCGAGTCTTTCCCACGAGGCTTTCCCACGAGGCTTTCCCACAGGGCTGTCCCATGTGCACACGTGGTGGGAGTCGATCCTCGGCTTGAACGTCAAGGCAGTGCAGGGAAAACAGGTTCCTCTGGAATGGACTGACACATCTGGGGGACTCTTGGAATGGTGGCACGACCCTGGAGTTCCTCTCGCCTTTCCTGTGGAGAGCGCCTCCTCTTGAGATGCGACGGGAACGCCGGAATTCTTTCCCTACGAAACAGGGAAAGGATCCCTCATTTCGAGCTTGGAGGCAGAAACGGGGCTCCCCTGGATGTGTGCGGGACCCCACGTGCTTCCTCTCGAGTGGAGACAGGTATGTCGGGGAACTTCTTGAGTTGCAGCAAGGGTGTGAATGACCCTTTGGAAGTTCCAGTGGTTAGATGTCTTTGGCCTCGAGAAGCCTCAGCGGAAATGGGCCTCATCTCGCCTGGAGGGCAAAACCTCCTGGATTTTCTCGAGTTGCGGCAGGTGCTCTCGACTTACGACGGGGACCTCAGGGACCCGCTCTGGTGGCCTCAGGAAAGGCCAGTCCCCATGCGAGTTCCTCGGGGGCCTCTCGGGATTCCTCTCCCATCGATGCCGGGGCCGAAGACCTTGCGTGGAGTCGGGGCCGGAACCTGAGGATTCCTCTCCAGTGCTGACGTGGATCTTGGGGTACTTCTGGAGTCTCCCCAGGGGAGTCAGTCCTCGTCTCGAATGCGGGCATGCACTTGCGCTTTCCTCCAGAGCGGTAGCAGCAGTGTCACGCAGTCCGCCGCGTGGATCAAAGGATCTATGTTTTCCGTCGAGTCTTTCCCACGAGGCTTTCCCACGAGGCTTTCCCACAGGGCTGTCCCACGTGCACACGTGGTGGGAGTCGATCCTCGGCTTGAACGTCAAGGCAGTGCAGGGAAAACAGGTTCCTCTGGAATGGACTGACACATCTGGGGGACTCTTGGAATGGTGGCACGACCCTGGAGTTCCTCTCGCCTTTCCTGTGGAGAGCGCCTCCTCTTGAGATGCGACGGGAAGGCCGGGAATTTTTTCCCTACGAAACTGGGAAAGGATCCCTCATCTCGAGCTAGGAGGCGGAAACGGGGCTCCCCTGGATGTGTGCGGGACCCACTTGCTTCCTCTCGAGTGGAGACGGGTATGTCGAGGAACTTCTTGAGTTGCAGCAAGGGTGTGAAGGACCCTTTGGAAGTTCCAGTGGTTAGACGTGATTAGCCTCGAGAAGCCTCAGCGGAAATGGGCCTCATCTCGCCTGGAGGGCAAAACCTCCTGGATTTTCTCGAGTTGCGGCAGGTGCTCTCGACTTACGACGGGGACCTCAGGGACCCGCTCTGGTGGCCTCAGGAAAGGCCAGTCCCCATGCGAGTTCCTCGGAGGCCTCTCGGGATTCCTCTCCCGTCGATGCCGGGGCCTAAGACCTTGTGTGGAGTCGGGGCCGGAACCTGAGGATTCCTCTCCAGTGCTGACATGGATCTTGGGGTACTTCTGGAGTCTCCCCAGGGGAGTCAGTCCTCGTCTCGAATGCGGGCATGCACTTGCGCTTTCCTCCAGAGCGGTAGCAGCAGTGTCACGCAGTCCGCCGCGTGGATCAAAGGATCTATGTTTTCCGTCGAGTCTTTCCCACGAGGCTTTCCCACGAGGCTTTCCCACAGGGCTGTCCCACGTGCACACGTGGTGGGAGTCGATCCTCGGCTTGAACGTCAAGGCAGTGCAGGGAAAACAGGTTCCTCTGGAATGGACTGACACATCTGGGGGACTCTTGGAATGGTGTCACGACCCTGGAGTTCCTCTCGTCTTTCCTGTGGAGAGCGCCTCCTCTTGAGATGCGACGGGAACGCCGGGAATTCTTTCCCTACGAAACAGGGAAAGGATCCCTCATCTCGAGCTAGGAGGCGGAAACGGGGCTCCCCTGGATGTGTGAGGGACCCCACGTGCGTCCTCTCGAGTGGAGACGGGTATGTCGGGGACCTTCTTGAGTTGCAGCAAGGGTGTGAAGGACCCTTTGGAAATTCCAGTGGTTAGATGTGATTGGCCTCGAGAAGCCTCAGCGGAAATGGGCCTCATCTCGCCTGGAGGGCAAAACCTCCTGGATTTTCTCGAGTTGCGGCATGTGCTCACGACTTACGACGAGGACCTCAGGGACCCGCTTTGGTGGCCTCAGGAAAGGCCAGTCCCCATGCGAGTTCCTCTGGGGATTCCTCTCCCGTCGATGCCGGGGCCTAAGACCTTGTGTGGAGTCGGGGCCGGAACCTGAGGATTCCTCTCCAGTGCTGACATGGATCTTGGGGTACTTCTGGAGTCTCCCCAGGGGAGTCAGTCCTCGTCTCGAATGCGGGCATGCACTTGCGCTTTCCTCCAGAGCGGTAGCAGCAGTGTCACGCAGTCCGCCGCGTGGATCAAAGGATCTATGGTTTTCCCTCGAGTCTTTCCCACGAGGCTTTCCCACAGGGGTGTCCCACGTGCACACGTGGTGGGAGTCGATCCTCGGCTTGAACGTCAAGGCAGTGCAGGGAAAACAGGTTCCTCTGAAATGGACTGACACATCTGGGGACTCTTGGAATGGTGTCACGACCCTGGAGTTCCTCTCGCCTTTCCTGTGGAGAGCGCCTCCTCTTGAGATGCGAAGGGGAACGCCGGGAATTCTTTCCCTACGAAACAGGGAAAGGATCCCTCATCTCGAGCTAGGAGGCGGAAACGGGGCTCCCCTGGATGTGTGCGGGACACCACGTGCTTCCTCTCGAGTGGAGACGGGTATGTCGGGGAAGTTCTTGAGTTGCAGCAAGGGTGTGAAGGACCCTTTGGAAGGTCCAGTGGTTAGATGTGATTGGCCTCGAGAAGCCTCAGCGGAAATGGGCCTCATCTCGCCTGGAGGGGAAAACCTCCTGGATTTTCTCGAGTTGCGGCAGGTGCTCTCGACTTACGACGGGGACCTCAGGGAACCGCTCTGGTGGCCTCAGGAAAGGCCAGTCCCCATGCGAGTTCCTCGGGGGCCTCTCGGGATTCCTCTCCCGTCGATGCCGGGGCCTAAGACCTTGTGTGGAGTCGGGGCCGGAACCTGAGGATTCCTCTCCAGTGTTGACATGGATCTTGGGGTACTTCTGGAGTCTCCCCAGGGGAGTCAGTCCTCGTCTCGAATGCGGGCATGCACTTGCGCTTTCCTCCAGAGCGGTAGCAGCAGTGTCACGCAGTCTGCCGCGTGGATCAAAGGATCTATGGTTTTCCCTCGAGTCTTTCCCACGAGGCTTTCCCCGAGGCTTTCCCACAGGGCTGTCCCACGTGCACACGTGGTGGGAGTCGATCCTCGGCTTGAACGTCAAGGCAGTGCAGGGAAAACAGGTTCCTCTGGAATGGACTGACACATCTGGGGGACTCTTGGAATGGTGGCACGACCCTGGAGTTCCTCTCGCCTTTCCTGTGGAGAGCGCCTCCTCTTGAGATGCGACGGGAACGCCAGGAATTCTTTCCCTACGAAACAGGGAAAGGATCCCTCATCTCGAGCTAGGAGGCGGAAACGGGGCTCCCCTGGATGTGTGCGGGACCCACGTGCTTCCTCTCGAGTGGAGACGGGTATGTCGGGGAACTTCTTGAATTGCAGCAAGGGTGTGAAGGACCCTTTGGAAGTTCCAGTGGTTAGACGTGATTAGCCTCGAGAAGCCTCAGCGGAAATGGGCCTCATCTCGCCTGGAGGGCAAAACCTTCTGGATTTTCTCGAGTTGCGGCAGGTGCTCTCGACTTACGACGGGGACCTCAGGGAGCCGCTCTGGTGGCCTCAGGAAAGGCCAGTCCCCATGCGAGTTCCTCGTGGGCCTCTCGGGATTCCTCTCCCGTCGATGCCGGGGCCTAAGACCTTGTGTGGAGTCGGGGCCGGAACCTGAGGATTCCTCTCCAGTGCTGACATGGATCTTGGGGTACTTCTGGAGTCTCCCCAGGGGAGTCAGTCCTCGTCTCGAATGCGGGCATGCACTTGCGCTTTCCTCCAGAGCGGTAGCAGCAGTGTCACGCAGTCCGCCGCCTGGATCAAAGGATCTATGGTTTTCCCTCGAGTCTTTCCCACGAGGCTTTCCCACGAGGCTTTCCCACAGGGCTGTCCCACGTGCACACGTGGTGGGAGTCGATCCTCGGCTTGAACGTCAAGGCAGTGCAGGGAAAACAGGTTCCTCTGGAATGGACTGACACATCTGGGGGACTATTGGAATGGTGGCACGACCCTGGACTTCCTCTCGCCTTTCCTGTGGAGAGCGCCTCCTCTTGAGATGCGACGGGAACGCCGGGAATTCTTTCCCTACGAAACAGGGAAAGGATCCCTCATCTCGAGCTAGGAGGCGGAAACGGGGCTCCCCTGGATGTGTGCGGGACACCACGTGCTTCCTCTCGAGTGGAGATGGGTATGTCGGGGAACTTCTTGAGTTGCAGCAAGCGTGTGAAGGACCCTTTGGAAGTTCCAGTGGTTAGATGTGATTGGCCTCGAGAAGCCTCAGCGGAAATGGGCCTCATCTCGCCTGGAGGGCAAAACCTCCTGGATTTTCTCGAGTTGCAGCAGGTGCTCTCGACTTACGACGGGAACCTCAGGGAACCGCTCTGGTGGCCTCAGGAAAGGCCAGTCCCCATGCGAGTTCCTCTGGGGATTCCTCTCCCGTCGATGCCGGGGCCTAAGACCTTGTGTGGAGTCGGGGCCGGAACCTGAGGATTCCTCTCCAGTGCTGACATGGATCTTGGGGTACTTCTGGAGTCTCCCCAGGGGAGTCAGTCCTCGTCTCGAATGCGGGCATGCACTTGCGCTTTCCTCCAGAGCGGTAGCAGCAGTGTCACGCAGTCCGCCGCGTGGATCAAAGGATCTATGGTTTTCCCTCGAGTCTTTCCCACGAGGCTTTCCCACAGGGGTGTCCCACGTGCACACGTGGTGGGAGTCGATCCTCGGCTTGAACGTCAAGGCAGTGCAGGGAAAACAGGTTCCTCTGAAATGGACTGACACATCTGGGGACTCTTGGAATGGTGTCACGACCCTGGAGTTCCTCTCGCCTTTCCTGTGGAGAGCGCCTCCTCTTGAGATGGGAAGGGGAACGCCGGGAATTCTTTCCCTACGAAACAGGGAAAGGATCCCTCATCTCGAGCTAGGAGGCGGAAACGGGGCTCCCCTGGATGTGTGCGGGACACCACGTGCTTCCTCTCGAGTGGAGACGGGTATGTCGGGGAAGTTCTTGAGTTGCAGCAAGGGTGTGAAGGACCCTTTGGAAGTTCCAGTGGTTAGATGTGATTGGCCTCGAGAAGCCTCAGCGGAAATGGGCCTCATCTCGCCTGGAGGGGAAAACCTCCTGGATTTTCTCGAGTTGCGGCAGGTGCTCTCGACTTACGACGGGGACCCCAGGGACCCGCTCTGGTGGCCTCAGGAAAGGCCAGTCCCCATGCGAGTTCCTCGGGGGCCTCTCGGGATTCCTCTCCCGTCGATGCCGGGGCCTAAGACCTTGTGTGGAGTCGGGGCCGGAACCTGAGGAAAACTCTCCAGTGCTGACATGGATCTTGGGGTACTTCTGGAGTCTCCCCAGGGGAGTCAGTCCTCGTCTCGAATGCGGGCATGCACTTGCGCTTTCCTCCAGAGCGGTAGCAGCAGTGTCACGCAGTCCGCCACGTGGTTCAAAGGATCTATGGTTTTCCCTCGAGTCTTTCCCACGAGGCTTTCCCACGAGGCTTTCCCACAGGGCTGTCCCACGTGCACACGTGGTGGGAGTCGATCCTCGGCTTGAACGTCAAGGCAGTGAAGGGAAAATAGGTTCCTCTTGAATGGACTGACACATCTGGAGGACTCTTGGAATGGTGGCACGACCCTGGAGTTCCTCTCGTCTTTCCTGTGGAGAGCGCCTCCTCTTGAGATGCGACGGGAACGCTGGGAATTCTTTCCCTACGAAACAGGGAAAGGATCCCTCATCTCGAGCTAGGAGGCGGAAACGGGGCTCCCCTGGATGTGTGCGGGACCCACGTGCTTCCTCTCGAGTGGAGACGGGTATGTCGGGGAACTTCTTGAGTTGCAGCAAGGGTGTGAAGGACACTTTGGAAGTTCCAGTGGTTAGATGTGATTAGCCTCGAGAAGCCTCTTTGGAAATGGGCCTCATCTCGCCTGGAGGGCAAAACCTCCTGGATTTTCTCGAGTTGCGGCAGGTGCTCTCGACTTACGACGGGGACCTCAGGGACCCGCTCTGGTGGCCGCAGGAAAGGCCAGTCCCCATGCGAGTTCCTCGGGGGCCTCTCGGCATTCCTCTCCCGTCGATGCCGGGGCCTAAGACCTTGTGTGGAGTCGGGGCCGGAACCTGAGGATTCCTCTCCAGTGCTGACATGGATCTTGGGGTACTTCTGGAGTCTCCCCAGGGGAGTCAGTCCTCGTCTCGAATGCGGGCATGCACTTGCGCTTTCCTCCAGAGTGGTAGCAGCAGTGTCACGCAGTCCGCCGCGTGGATCAAAGGATCTATGGTTTTCCCTCGAGTCTTTCCCACGAGGCTTTCCCACGAGGCTTTCCCACAGGGCTGTCCCATGTGCACACGTGGTGGGAGTCGATCCTCGGCTTGAACGTCAAGGCAGTGCAGGGAAAACAGGTTCCTCTGGAATGGACTGACACATCTGGGGGACTCTTGGAATGGTGGCACGACCCTGGAGTTCCTCTCGCCTTTCCTGTGGAGAGCGCCTCCTCTTGAGATGCGACGGGAACGCCGGAATTCTTTCCCTACGAAACAGGGAAAGGATCCCTCATTTCGAGCTTGGAGGCAGAAACGGGGCTCCCCTGGATGTGTGCGGGACCCCACGTGCTTCCTCTCGAGTGGAGACAGGTATGTCGGGGAACTTCTTGAGTTGCAGCAAGGGTGTGAATGACCCTTTGGAAGTTCCAGTGGTTAGATGTCTTTGGCCTCGAGAAGCCTCAGCGGAAATGGGCCTCATCTCGCCTGGAGGGCAAAACCTCCTGGATTTTCTCGAGTTGCGGCAGGTGCTCTCGACTTACGACGGGGACCTCAGGGACCCGCTCTGGTGGCCTCAGGAAAGGCCAGTCCCCATGCGAGTTCCTCGGGGGCCTCTCGGGATTCCTCTCCCATCGATGCCGGGGCCGAAGACCTTGCGTGGAGTCGGGGCCGGAACCTGAGGATTCCTCTCCAGTGCTGACGTGGATCTTGGGGTACTTCTGGAGTCTCCCCAGGGGAGTCAGTCCTCGTCTCGAATGCGGGCATGCACTTGCGCTATCCTCCAGAGCGGTAGCAGCAGTGTCAAGCAGTCCGCCGCGTGCATCAAAGGATCTATGGTTTTCCCTCGAGTCTTTCCCACGAGGCTTTCCCACGAGGCTTTCCCACAGGGCTGTCCCACGTGCACACGTGGTGGGAGTCGATCCTCGGCTTGAACGTCAAGGCAGTGCAGGGAAAACAGGTTCCTCTGGAATGGACTGACACATCTGGGGGACTCTTGGAATGGTGGCACGACCCTGGAGTTCCTCTCGCCTTTCCTGTGGAGAGCGCCTCCTCTTGAGATGCGACGTGAACTCCGGAATTCTTTCCCTACGAAACAGGGAAAGGATCCCTCATTTCGAGCTTGGAGGCAGAAACGGGGCTCCCCTGGATGTGTGCGGGACCCCACGTGCTTCCTCTCGAGTGGAGACAGGTATGTCGGGGAACTTCTTGAGTTGCAGCAAGGGTGTGAAGGACCCTTTGGAAGTTCCAGTGGTTAGATGTCTTTGGCCTCGAGAAGCCTCAGCGGAAATGGGCCTCATCTCGCCTGGAGGGCAAAACCTCCTGGATTTTCTCGAGTTGGGGCAGGTGCTCTCGACTTACGACGGGGACCTCAGGGACCCGCTCTGGTGGCCTCAGGAAAGGCCAGTCCCCATGCGACTTCCTCGGGGGCCTCTCAGGATTCCTCTCCCGTCGATGCTGGGGCCGAAAACCTTGTGTGGAGTCGGGGCCGGAACCTGAGGATTCCTCTCCAGTGCTGACATGGATCTTGGGGTACTTCTGGAGTCTCCCCAGGGGAGTCAGTCCTCGTCTGGAATGCGGGCATGCACTTGCGCTATCCTCCAGAGCGGAAGCAGCAGTGTCAAGCAATCCGCCGCGTGCATCAAAGGATCTAGGTTTTCCCTCGAGTCTTTCCCACGAGGCTTTCCCACGAGGCTTTCCCACAGGGCTGTCCCACGTGCACACGTGGTGGGAGTCGATCCTCGGCTTGAACGTCAAGGCAGTGCAGGGAAAACAGGTTCCTCTGGAATGGACTGACACATCTGGGGGACTCTTGGAATGGTGGCACGACCCTGGAGTTCCTCTAGCCTTTCCTGTGGAGAGCGCCTCCTCTTGAGATGCGACGGGAACGCCGGAATTCTTTCCCTACGAAACAGGGAAAGGATCCCTCATTTCGAGCTTGGAGGCAGAAACGGGGCTCCCCTGGATGTGTGCGGGACCCCACGTGCTTCCTCTCGAGTGCAGACGGGTATGTCGGGGAACTTCTTGAGTTGCAGCAAGGGTGTGAAGGACCCTTTGGAAGTTCCAGTGGTTAGATGTGATTAGCCTCGAGAAGCCTCAGCGGAAATGGGCCTCATCTCGCCTGGAGGGCAAAACCTCCTGGATTTTCTCGAGTTGGGGCAGGTGCTCTCGACTTACGACGGGGACCTCAGGGACCCGCTCTGGTGGCCTCAGGAAAGGCCAGTCCCCATGCGACTTCCTCGGGGGCCTCTCAGGATTCCTCTCCCGTCGATGCTGGGGCCGAAAACCTTGTGTGGAGTCGGGGCCGGAACCTGAGGATTCCTCTCCAGTGCTGACATGGATCTTGGGGTACTTCTGGAGTCTCCCCAGGGGAGTCAGTCCTCGTCTGGAATGCGGGCATGCACTTGCGCTATCCTCCAGAGCGGAAGCAGCAGTGTCAAGCAATCCGCCGCGTGCATCAAAGGATCTAGGTTTTCCCTCGAGTCTTTCCCACGAGGCTTTCCCACGAGGCTTTCCCACAGGGCTGTCCCACGTGCACACGTGGTGGGAGTCGATCCTCGGCTTGAACGTCAAGGCAGTGCAGGGAAAACAGGTTCCTCTGGAATGGACTGACACATCTGGGGGACTCTTGGAATGGTGGCACGACCCTGGAGTTCCTCTAGCCTTTCCTGTGGAGAGCGCCTCCTCTTGAGATGCGACGGGAACGCCGGAATTCTTTCCCTACGAAACAGGGAAAGGATCCCTCATTTCGAGCTTGGAGGCCGAAACGGGGCTCCCCTGGATGTGTGCGGGACCCCACGTGCTTCCTCTCGAGTGCAGACGGGTATGTCGGGGAACTTCTTGAGTTGCAGCAAGGGTGTGAAGGACCCTTTGGAAGTTCCAGTGGTTAGATGTGATTAGCCTCGAGAAGCCTCAGCGGAAATGGGCCTCATCTCGCCTGGAGGGCAAAACCTCCTGGATTTTCTCGAGTTGCGGCAGGTGCTCTCGACTTACGACGGGGACCTCAGAGACCCGCTCTGGTGGCCTCAGGAAAGGCCAGTCCCCATGCGACTTCCTCGGGTCCTCTCGGGATTCCTCTCCCGTCGATGCTGGGGCCTAAGACCTTGTGTGGAGTCGGGGCCGGAACCTGAGGATTCCTCTCCAGTGCTGACATGGATCTTGGGGTACTTCTGGAGTCTCCCCAGGGGAGTCAGTCCTCGTCTCGAATGCGGGCATGCACTTGCGCTTTCCTCCAGAGCGGTAGCAGCAGTGTCACGCAGTCCACCGCGTGGATCAAAGGATCTATGGTTTTCCCTCTAGGCTTTCCCATGAGGCTTTCCCACGAGGCTTTCCCACAGGGCTGTCCCACGTGCACACGTGGTGGGAGTCGATCCTCGGCTTGAACGTCAAGGCAGTGCAGGGAAAACAGGTTCCTCTGGAATGGACTGACACATCTGCGGGTCTCTTGAAATGGTGGCACGACCCTGGAGTTCCTCTCGCCTTTCCTGTGGAGAGCGCCTCCTCTTGAGATGCGACGGGAATGCCGGGAATTCTTTCCTACGAAACAGGGAAAGGATCCCTCATCTCGAGCTAGGAGGCGGAAACGGGGCTACCCTGGATGTGTGCGGGACCCTCGTGCTTCCTCTCGAGTGGAGACGGGTATGTCGGGGAACTTCTAGAGTTGCAGCAAGGGTGTGAAGGACCCTTTGGAAGTTCAAGTGGTTAGACGTGATTAGCCTCGAGAAGCCTCAGCGAAAATGGACTTCATCTCGCCTGGAGGGCAAAATCTCCTGGATTTTCTCGAGTTGTGGCAGGTGCTCTCGACTTACGACGGGGACCTCAGGGACCCGCTCTGGTGACCTCAGGAAAGGCCAGTCCCCATGCGAGTTCCTCGGGGGCCTCTCGGGATTCCTCTCCCGTCGATGCCGGGGCCTAAGACCTTGTGTGGAGTCGGGGCCGGAACCTGAAGATTCCTCTCCAGTGCTGACATGGATCTTGGGGTACTTCTGGAGTCTCCCCAGGGGAGTCAGTCCTCGTCTCGAATGCGGGCATGCACTTGCGCTTTCCTCCAGAGCGGTAGCAGCAGTGTCACGCAGTCTGCCGCGTGGATCAAAGGATCTATGGTTTTCCCTCGAGTCTTTCCCACGAGGCTTTCCCACGAGGCTTTCCCACAGGGCTGTCCCACGTGCACACGTGGTGGGAGTCGATCCTCGGCTTGAACGTCAAGGCAGTGCAGGGAAAACAGGTTCCTCTGGAATGGACTGACATATCTGGGGGACTCTTGGAATGGTGGCACGACCCTGGAGTTCCTCTCTCCTTTCCTATGGAGAGTGCCTCCTCTTGAGATGCGACAGGAACGCCGGGAATTCTTTCCCTACGAAACAGGGAAAGGATCCCTCATCTCGAGCTAGGAGGCGGAAACGGGGCTCCCCTGGATGTGTGCGGGACCCCACGTGCTTCCTCTCGAGTGGAAACGGGTATGTCGGGGAACTTCTTGAGTTGCAGCAAGGGTGTGAAGGACCCTTTGGAAGTTCCAGTGGTTAGAAGTGATTAGCCTCGAGAAGCCTCAGCGGAAATGGGCCTCATCTCGCCTGGAGGGCAAAACCTCCTGGATTTTCTCGAGTTGCGGCAGGTGCTCTCGACTTACTACGGGGACCTCAGGGACCCGCTCTGGTGGCCTCAGGAAAGGCAGTCCCCATGCGAGTTCCTCGGGGGCCTCTCGGCATTCCTCTCCCGTCTATGCCGGGGCCTAAGACCTTGTGTGGAGTCGGGGCCGGAACCTGAGGATTCCTCTCCAGTGCTGACATGGATCTTGGGGTACTTCTGGAGTCTCCCCAGGGGAGTCAGTCCTCGTCTCGAATGCGGGCATGCACTTGCGCTTTCCTCCAGAGCGGTAGCAGCAGTGTCACGCAGTCCCCCGCGTGGATCAAAGGATCTATGGTTTTCCCTCGAGTCTTTCCCACGAGGCTTTCCCACGAGGCTTTCCCACAGGGCTGTCCCACGTGCACACGTGGTGGGAGTCGATCCTCGGCTTGAACGTCAAGGCAGTGCAGGGAAAACAGGTTCCTCTGGAATGGACTGACACATCTGGGGGACTCTTGGAATGGTGGCACGACCCTTCAGTTCCTCTCGCCTTTCCTGTGGAGAGCGCCTCCTCTTGAGATGCGACGGGAACGCCGGGAAATCTTTCCCTACGAAACAGGGAAAGGATCCCTCATCTCGAGCTAGGAGGCGGAAACGGGGCTCCCCTGGATGTGTGCGGGACCCCACGTGCTTCCTCTCGAGTGGAGACATGTATGTCGGGGAACTTCTTGAGTTGCAGCAAGGGTGTGAAGGACCCTTTGGAAGTTCCAGTGGTTAGATGTGATTCGCCTCGAGAAGCCTCAGCGGAAATGGGCCTCATCTCGCCTGGAGGGCAAAACCTCCTGGATTATCTCGAGTTGCGGCAGGTGCTGTCGACTTACGACGGGGACCTCAGGGACCCGCTCTGGTGGCCTCAGGAAAGGCCAGTCCCCATGCGAATTCCTCGGCGGCCTCTCGGGATTACTCTCCCGTCGATGCCGGGGCCAAGACATTGTGTGGAGTCGGGGCCGGAACCTGAGGATTCCTCTCCAGTGCTGACATGGATCTTGGGGTACTTCTGGAGTCTCCCCAGGGGAGTCAGTCCTCGTCTCAAATGCGGGCATGCACTTGCGCTTTCCTCTAGAGCGGTAGCAGCAGTGTCACGCAGTCCGCCGCGTGGATCAAAGGATCTATGGTTTTCCCTCGAGTCTTTCCCACGAGGCTTTCCCACGAGGCTTTCCCAAAGGGCTGTCCCACATGCACAGGTGGTGGGAGTCGATCCTCGGCTTGAACGTCAAGGCAGTGCAGGGAAAACAGGTTCCTCTGGAATGGACTGACACATCTGGGGGACTCTTGGAATGTTGGCACGACCCTGGAGTTCCTCTCGCCTTTCCTGTGGAGAGCGCCTCCTCTTGAGATGCGACGGGAACGCCGGGAATTCTTTCCCTACGAAACAGGGAAACGATCCCTCATCTCGAGCTAGGAGGCGGAAACGGGGCTCCCCTGGATGGGTGCGGGACCCCACGTGCTTCCTCTCGAGTGGAGACGGGTATGTCGGGGCACTTCTTGAGTTGCAGGAAGGGTGTGAAGGACCCTTTGGAAGTTCCAGTGGTTAGACGTGATTAGCCTCGAGAAGCCTCAGCGGAAATGGGCCTCATCTCGCCTGGAGGGCAAAACCTCCTGGATTTTCTCCAGTTGCGGCAGGTGCTCTCGACTTACGACGGGGACGTCAGGGACCCGCTCTGGTGGCCTCAGGAAAGGCCAGTCCCCATGCGAGTTCCTCGGGGGCCTCTCGGGATTCCTCTCCCGTCGATGCCGGGGCCTAAGACCTTGTGTGAAGTCGGGGCCGGAACCTGAGGATTCCTCTCCAGTGCTGACATGGATCTTGGGGTACTTCTGGAGTCTCCCCAGGGGAGTCAGTCCTCGTCTCGAATGCGGGCATGCACTTGCGCTTTCCTCCAGAGCGGTAGCAGCAGTGTCACGCATTCCTCCGCGTGGATTAAAGGATCTATGTTTTCCGTCGAGTCTTTCCAACGAGGCTTTCCCACGAGGCTTTCCCACAGGGCTGTCCCACGTGCACACGTGGTGGGAGTCGATCCTCGGCTTGAACGTCAAGGCAGTGCAGGGAAAACAGGTTCCTCTGGAATGGACTGACACATCTGGGGGACTCTTGGAATGGTGGCACGACCCTGGAGTTCCTCTCGCCTTTCCTGTGGAGAGCGCCTCCTCTTGAGATGCGACGGGAACGCCGGGAATTCTTTCCCTACGAAACAGGGAAAGGATCCCTCATCTCGAGCTAGGAGGCGGAAACGGGTCTCCCCTGGATGTGTGCGGGACCCCACGTGCTTCCTCTCGAGTGGAGACGGGTATGTCGGGGAACTTCTTGAGATGCAGCAAGGGTGTGAAGGACCCTTTGGAAGTTCCAGTGGTTAGACGTGATTGGCCTCGAGAAGCCTCCGCGGAAATGGGCCTCATCTCGCCTGGAGGGCAAAACCTCCTGGATTTTCTCGAGTTGCGGCAGGTGCTCTCGACTTACGACGGGGACCTCAGGGACCCGCTCTGGTGGCCTCAGGAAAGGCCAGTCCCCATGCGAGTTCCTCGGGGGCCTCTCGGGATTCCTCTCCCGTCGATGCCAGGGCCTAAGACCTTGTGTGGAGACGGGGCCGGAACCTGAGGATTCCTCTCCAGTGCTGACATGGATCTTCGGGTAATTCTGGAGTCTCCCCAGGGGAGTCAGTCCTCGTCTCGAATGCGGGCATGCACTTGCGCTTTCCTCCAGTGCGGTAGCAGCAGTGTCACGCAGTCCGCCGCGTGGATCAAAGGATCTATGGTTTTCCCTCGAGTCTTTCCCACGAGGCTTTCCCACGAGGCTTTCCCACAGGGCTGTCCCACGTGCACACGTGGTGGGAGTCGATCCTCGGCTTGAACGTCAAGGCAGTGCAGGGAAAACAGGTTCCTCTGGAATGGAATGACACATCTGGGGGACTCTTGGAATGGTGGCACGACCCTGGAGTTCCTCTCGCCTTTCCTGTGGAGAGCGCCTCCTCTTGAGATGCGACGGGAACGCCGGGAATTCTTTCCCTACGAAACAGGGAAAGGATCCCTCATCTCGAGCTAGGAGGCGGAAACGGGTCTTCCCTGGATGTGTGCGGGACCCCACGTGCTTCCTCTCGAGTGGAGACGGGTATGTCGGGGAACTTCTTGAGATGCAGCAAGGGTGTGAAGGACCCTTTGGAAGTTCCAGTGGTTAGATGTGATTAGCCTCGAGAAGCCTCAGCGGAAATGGGCCTCATCTCGCCTGGAGGGCAAAACCTCCTGGATTTTCTCGAGTTGCGGCAGGTGCTCTCGACTTACGACGGGGACCTCAGGGACCCGCTCTGGTGGCCTCAGGAAAGGCCAGTCCCCATGCGAGTTCCACGGGGGCCTCTCGGGATTCCTCTCCCGTCGATGCCGGGGCCTAAGACCTTGTGTGGAGTCGGGGCCGGAACCTGAGGATTCCTCTCCAGTGCTGACATGGATCTTGGGGTACTTCTGGAGTCTCCCCAGGGGAGTCAGTCCTCGTCTCGAATGCGAGCATGCACTTGCGCTTTCCTCCAGAGCGGTAGCAGCAGTGTCACGCAGTCCGCCGCGTGGATCAAAGGATCTATGGTTTTCCCTCGAGTCTTTCCCACGAGGCTTTCCCACGAGGCTTTCCCACAGGGCTGTCCCACGTGCACACGTGGTGGGAGTGGATCCTCGGCTTGAACGTCAAGGCAGTGCAGGGAAAACAGGTTCCTCTGGAATGGACTGACACATCTGGGGGACTCTTGGAATGGTGGCACGACCCTGGAGTTCCTCTCGCCTTTCCTGTGGAGAGCGCCTCCTCTTGAGATGCGACGGGAACGCCGGGAATTCTTTCCCTACGAAACAGGGAAAGGATCCCTCATCTCGAGCTAGGAGGCGGAAACGGGGCTCCCCTGGATGTGTGCGGGACCGCACGTGCTTCCTCTCGAGTGGAGACGTGTATGTCGGGGCACTTCTTGAGTTGCAGCAAGGGTGTGAAGGACCCTTTGGAAGTTCCAGTGGTTAGACGTGATTAGCCTCGAGAAGCCTCAGCGGAAATGGGCCTCATCTCGCCTGGAGGGCAAAACCTCCTGGATTTTCTCGAGTTGCGGCAGGTGCTCTCGACTTACGACGGGGACCTCAGGGACCCGCTCTGGTGGCCTCAGGAAAGGCCAGTCCCCATGCGAGTTCCTCGGGGGCCTCTCGGCATTCCTCTCCCGTCGATGCCGGGGCCTAAGACCTTGTGTGGAGTCGGGGCCGGAACCTGAGGATTCCTCTCCAGTGCTGACATGGATCTTGGGGTACTTCTGGAGTCTCCCCAGGGGAGTCAGTCCTCGTCTCGAATGCGGGCATGCACTTGCGCTTTCCTCCAGAGCGGTAGCAGCAGTGTCACGCAGTCCGCCGCGTGGATCAAAGGATCTATGGTTTTCCCTCGAGTCTTTCCCACGAGGCTTTCCCACGAGGCTTTCCCACAGGGATGTCCCACGTGCACACGTGGTGGGAGTCGATCCTCGGCTTGAACGTCAAGGCAGTGCAGGGAAAACAGGTTCCTCTGGAATGGACTGACACATCTGGGGGACTCTTGGAATGGTGGCACGACCCTGGAGTTCCTCTCGCCTTTCCTGTGGAGAGCGCCTCCTCTTGAGATGCGACGGGAACGCCGAGAATTCTTTCCCTACGAAACAGGGAAAGGATCCCTCATCTCGAGCTAGGAGGCAGAAACGGGGCTCCCCTGGATGTGTGCGGGACCCCACGTGCTTCCTCTCGAGTGGAGACGGGTTTGTCGGGGAACTTCTTGAGATGCAGCAAGGGTGTGAAGGACCCTTTGGAAGTTCCAGTGGTTAGACGTGATTAGCCTCGAGAAGCCTCAGCGGAAATGGGCCTCATCTCGCCTGGAGGGCAAAACCTCCTGGATTTTCTCGAGTTGCGGCAGGTGCTCTCGACTTACGACGGGGACCTCAGGGACCCGCTCTGGTGGCCTCAGGAAAGGCCAGTCCCCATGCGAGTTCCTCGGGGGCCTCTCGGGATTCCTCTCCCGTCGATGCCGGGGCCTAAGACCTTGTGTGGAGTCGGGGCCGGAACCTGAGGATTCCTCTCCAGTGCTGACATGGTTCTTGGGGTACTTTTGGAGTCTCCCCAGGGGAGTCAGTCCTCGTCTCGAATGCGGGCATGCACTTGCGCTTTCCTCCAGAGCGGTAGCAGCAGTGTCACACAGTCCGCCGCGTGGATCAAAGGATCTATGGTTTTCCCTCGAGTCTTTCCCACGAGGCTTTCCCACGAGGCTTTCCCACAGGGCTGTCCCACGTGCACACGTGGTGGGAGTGGATCCTCGGCTTGAACGTCAAGGCAGTGCAGAGAAAACAGGTTCCTCTGGAATGGACTGACACATCTGGGGGACTCTTGGAATGGTGGCACGACCCTGGAGTTCCTCTCGCCTTTCCTGTGGAGAGCGCCTCCTCTTGAGATGCGACGGGAACGCCGGGAATTATTTCCCTACGAAACAGGGAAAGGATCCCTCATCTCGAGCTAGGAGGCGGAAACGGGGCTCCCCTGGATGTGTGCGGGACCCCACGTGCTTCCTCTCGAGTGGAGACGGGTATGTCGGGGAACTTCTTGAGTTGCAGCAAGGGTGTGAAAGACCCTTTGGAAGTTCCAGTGGTTAGACGTGATTAGCCTCGAGAAGCCTCAGCGGAAATGGGCCTCATCTCGCCTGGAGGGCAAAACCTCCTGGATTTTCTCGAGTTGCGGCAGGTGCTCTCGACTTACGACTGGGACCTCAGGGACCCGCTCTGGTGGCCTCAGGAAAGGCCAGTCCCCATGCGAGTTCCTCGGGGGCCTCTCGGGATTCCTCTCCCGTCGATGCCGGGGCCTAAGACCTTGTGTGAAGTCGGGGCCGGAACCTGAGGATTCCTCTCCAGTGCTGACATGGATCTTGGGGTAATTCTGGAGTCTCCCCAGGGGAGTCAGTCCTCGTCTCGAATGCGGGCATGCACTTGCGCTTTCCTCCAGAGCGGTAGCAGCAGTGTCACGCAGTCCGCCGCGTGGATCAAAGGATCTATGGTTTTCCCTCGAGTCTTTCCCACGAGGCTTTCCCACGAGGCTTTCCCACAGGGCTGTCCCACGTGCACACGTGGTGGGAGTCGATCCTCGGCTTGAACGTCAAGGCAGTGCAGGGAAAACAGGTTCCTCTGGAATGGACTGACACATCTGGGGGACTCTTGGAATGGTGGCACGACCCTGGACTTCCTCTCGCCTTTCCTGTGGAGAGCGCCTCCTCTTGAGATGCGACGGGAACGCCGGGAATTCTTTCCCTACGAAACAGGGAAAGGATCCCTCATCTCGAGCTAGGAGGCGGAAACGGGGCTCCCCTGGATGTGTGCGGGACCCCACGTGCTTCCTCTCGAGTGGAGACGGGTATGTCGGGGAACTTCTTGAGTTGCAGCAAGGGTGTGAAGGACCCTTTGGAAGTTCCAGTGGTTAGACGTGATTAGCCTCGAGAAGCCTCAGCGGAAATGGGCCTCATCTCGCCTGGAGGGCAAAACCTCCTGGATTTTCTCGAGTTGCGGCAGGTGCTCTCGACTTACGACGGGGACCTCAGGGACCCGCTCTGGTGGCCTCAGGAAAGGCCAGTCCCCATGCGAGTTCCTCGGGGGCCTCTCGACATTCCTCTCCCGTCGATGCCGGGGCCTAAGAACTTGTGTGGAGTCGGGGCCGGAACCTGAGGATTCCTCTCCAGTGCTGACATGGATCTTGGGGTACTTCTGGAGTCTCCCCAGGGGAGTCAGTCCTCGTCTCGAATGCGGGCATGCACTTGCGCTTTCCTCCAGAGCGGTAGCAGCAGTGTCACGCAGTCCGCCGCGTGGATCAAAGGATCTATGGTTTTCCCTCGAGTCTTTCCCACGAGGCTTTCCCACAGGGGTGTCCCACGTGCACACGTGGTGGGAGTCGATCCTCGGCTTGAACGTCAAGGCAGTGCAGGGAAAACAGGTTCCTGTGGAATGCACTGACACATCTGGGGGACTCTTGGAATGGTGGCATGACCCTGGAGTTCCTCTCGCCTTTCCTGTGGAGAGCGCCTCCTCTTGAGATACGACGGGAACGCCGGGAATTCTTTCCCTAGGAAACAGGGAAAGGATCCCTCATCTCGAGCTAGGAGGCGGAAACGGGGCTCCCCTGGATGTGTGCGGGACACCACGTGCTTCCTCTCGAGTGGAGACGGGTATGTCGGGGAACTTCTTGAGTTGCAGCAACGGTGTGAAAGACCCTTTTGAAGTTCCAGTGGTTAGATGTGATTGGCCTCGAGAAGCCTCAGCGGAAATGGGCGTCATCTCGCCTGGAGGGCAAAACCTCCTGGATTTTCTCGAGTTGCGGCAGGTGCTCTCGACTTACGACGGGGACCTCGGGGACCCGCTCTGGTGGCCTGAGGAAAGGCCAGTCCCCAAGCGAGTTCCTCGGGGTCTCTCGGGATTCCTCTCCCGTCGATGCCGGGGCCTAAGACCTTGTGTGGAGTCGGGGCCGGAACCTGAGGATTCCTCTCCAGTGCTGACATGGATCTTGGGGTACTTCTGGAGTCTCCCCAGGGGAGTCAGTCCTCGTCCCGAATGCGGGCATGCACTTGCGCTTTCCTGCAGAGCGGTAGCAGCAGTGTCACTCAGTCCGCCGCGTGGATCAAAGGATCTATGGTTTTCCCTCGAGTCTTTCCCACGAGGCTTTTCCACGAGGCTTTCCCACAGGGCTGTCCCACGTGCACACGTGGTGGGAGTCGATCCTCGGCTTGAACGTCAAGGCAGTGCAGGCAACACAGGTTCCTCTGGAATGGACTGACACATCTGGGGGACTCTTGGAATGGTGGCACGACCCTGGAGTTCCTCTCGCCTTTCCTGTGGAGAGCGCCTCCTCTTGAGATGCGACGGGAACGCCGGGAATTCTTTCCCTACGAAACAGGGAAAGGATCCCACATCTCGAGCTAGGAGGCGGAAACGGGGCTCCCCTGGATGTGTGCGGGACCCCACGTGCTTCCCCTCGAGTGGAGAGGGGTATGTCGTGGAACTTCTTCTGTTGCAGCAAGGGTGTGAAGGACCCTTTGGAAGTTCCAGTGGTTAGATGTGATTAGCCTCTAGAAGCCTCAGCGGAAATGGGCCTCATCTCGCCTGGAGGGCAAAACCTCCTGGATTTTCTCGAGTTGCGGCAGGTGCTCTCGACTTACGACGGGGACCTCAGGGACCCGCTCTGGTGGCCTCAGGAAAGGCCAGTCCCCATGCGAGTTCCTCGGGGGCCTCTCGGGATTCCTCTCCCGTCGATGCCGGGGCCTAAGACCTTGTGTGGAGTCGGGGCCGGAACCTGAGGATTCCTCTCCAGTGCTGACATGGATCTTGGGGTACTTCTGGAGTCTCCCCAGGGGAGTCAGTCCTCGTCTCGAATGCGGGCATGCACTTGCGCTTTCCTCCAGAGCGGTAGCAGCAGTGTCACGCAGTCCGCCGCGTGGATCAAAGGATCTATGGTTTTCCCTCGAGTCTTTCCCACGAGGCTTTCCCACGAGGCTTTCCCACAGGGCTGTCCCACGTGCACACGTGGTGGGAGTCGATCCTCGGCTTGAACGTCAAGGCAGTGCAGGGAAAACAGGTTCCTCTGGAATGGACTGACACATCTGGGGGACTCTTGGAATGGTGGCACGACCCTGGACTTCCTCTCGCCTTTCCTGTGGAGAGCGCCTCCTCTTGAGATGCGACGGGAACGCCGGGAATTCTTTCCTACGAAACAGGGAAAGGATCCCTCATCTCGAGCTAGGAGGCGGAAACGGGGCTCCCCTGGATGTGTGCGGGACCGCACGTGCTTCCTCTCGAGTGGAGACGTGTATGTCGGGGCACTTCTTGAGTTGCAGCAAGGGTGTGAAGGACCCTTTGGAAGTTCCAGTGGTTAGACGTGATTAGCCTCGAGAAGCCTCAGCGGAAATGGGCCTCATCTCGCCTGGAGGGCAAAACCTCCTGGATTTTCTCGAGTTGCGGCAGGTGCTCTCGACTTACGACGGGGACCTCAGGGACCCGCTCTGGTGGCCTCAGGAAAGGCCAGTCCCCATGCGAGTTCCTCGGGGGCCTCTCGGCATTCCTCTCCCGTCGATGCCGGGGCCTAAGACCTTGTGTGGAGTCGGGGCCGGAACCTGAGGATTCCTCTCCAGTGCTGACATGGATCTTGGGGTACTTCTGGAGTCTCCCCAGGGGAGTCAGTCCTCGTCTCGAATGCGGGCATGCACTTGCGCTTTCCTCCAGAGCGGTAGCAGCAGTGTCACGCAGTCCGCCGCGTGGATCAAAGGATCTATGGTTTTCCCTCGAGTCTTTCCCACGAGGCTTTCCCACGAGGCTTTCCAACAGGGCTGTCCCACGTGCACACGTGGTGGGAGTCGATCCTCGGCTTGAACGTCAAGGCAGTGCAGGGAAAACAGGTTCCTCTGGAATGGACTGACACATCTGGGGGACTCTTGGAATGGTGGCACGACCCTGGAGTTCCTCTCGCCTTTCCTGTGGAGAGCGCCTCCTCTTGAGATGCGACGGGAACGCCGAGAATTCTTTCCCTACGAAACAGGGAAAGGATCCCTCATCTCGAGCTAGGAGGCGGAAACGGGGCTCCCCTGGATGTGTGCGGGACCCCACGTGCTTCCTCTCGAGTGGAGACGGGTTTGTCGGGGAACTTCTTGAGATGCAGCAAGGGTGTGAAGGACCATTTGGAAGTTCCAGTGGTTAGACGTGATTAGCCTCGAGAAGCCTCAGCGGAAATGGGCCTCATCTCGCCTGGAGGGCAAAACCTCCTGGATTTTCTCGAGTTGCGGCAGGTGCTCTCGACTTACGACGGGGACCTCAGGGACCCGCTCTGGTGGCCTCAGGAAAGGCCAGTCCCCATGCGAGTTCCTCGGGGGCCTCTCGGGATTCCTCTCCCGTCGATGCCGGGGCCTAAGACCTTGTGTGAAGTCGGGGCCGGAACCTGAGGATTCCTCTCCAGTGCTGACATGGATCTTGGGGTAATTCTGGAGTCTCCCCAGGGGAGTCAGTCCTCGTCTCGAATGCGGGCATGCACTTGCGCTTTCCTCCAGAGCGGTAGCAGCAGTGTCACGCAGTCCGCCGCGTGGATCAAAGGATCTATGGTTTTCCCTCGAGTCTTTCCCACGAGGCTTTCCCACGAGGCTTTCCCACAGGGCTGTCCCACGTGCACACGTGGTGGGAGTGGATCCTCGGCTTGAACGTCAAGGCAGTGCAGGGAAAACAGGTTCCTCTGGAATGGACTGACACATCTGGGGGACTCTTGGAATGGTGGCACGACCCTGGAGTTCCTCTCGCCTTTCCTGTGGAGAGCGCCTCCTCTTGAGATGCGACGGGAACGCCGGGAATTCTTTCCCTACGAAACAGGGAAAGGATCCCTCATCTCGAGCTAGGAGGCGGAAACGGGGCTCCCCTGGATGTGTGCGGGACCCCACGTGCTTCCTCTCGAGTGGAGACGGGTATGTCGGGGAACTTCTTGAGTTGCAGCAAGGGTGTGAAGGACCCTTTGGAAGTTCCAGTGGTTAGACGTGATTAGCCTCGAGAAGCCTCAGCGGAAATGGGCCTCATCTCGCCTGGAGGGCAAAACCTCCTGGATTTTCTCGAGTTGCGGCAGGTGCTCTCGACTTACGACGGGGACCTCAGGGACCCGCTCTGGTGGCCTCAGGAAAGGCCAGTCCCCATGCGAGTTCCTCGGGGGCCTCTCGACATTCCTCTCCCGTCGATGCCGGGGCCTAAGAACTTGTGTGGAGTCGGGGCCGGAACCTGAGGTTTCCTCTCCAGTGCTGACATGGATCTTGGGGTACTTCTGGAGTCTCCCCAGGGGAGTCAGTCCTCGTCTCGAATGCGGGCATGCACTTGCGCTTTCCTCCAGAGCGGTAGCAGCAGTGTCACGCAGTCCGCCGCGTGGATCAAAGGATCTATGGTTTTCCCTCGAGTCTTTCCCACGAGGCTTTCCCACGAGGCTTTCCCACAGGGCTGTCCCACGTGCACACGTGGTGGGAGTCGATCCTCGGCTTGAACGTCAAGGCAGTGCAGGGAAAACAGGTTCCTCTGGAATGGACTGACACATCTGGGGGACTCTTGGAATGGTGGCACGACCCTGGACTTCCTCTCGCCTTTCCTGTGGAGAGCGCCTCCTCTTGAGATGCGACGGGAACGCCGGGAATTCTTTCCCTACGAAACAGGGAAAGGATCCCTCATCTCGAGCTAGGAGGCGGAAACGGGGCTCCCCTGGATGTGTGTGGGACCCCACGTGCTTCCTCTCGAGTGGAGACGGGTATGTCTGGGAACTTCTTGAGTTGCAGCAAGGGTGTGAAGGACCCTTTGGAAGTTCCAGTGGTTAGACGTGATTAGCCTCGAGAAGCCTCAGCGGAAATGGGCCTCATCTCGCCTGGAGGGCAAAACCTCCTGGATTTTCTCGAGTTGCGGCAGGTGCTCTCGACTTACGACGGGGACCTCAGGGACCCGCTCTGGTGGCCTCAGGAAAGGCCAGTCCCCATGCGAGTTCCTCGGGGGCCTCTCGGGATTCCTCTCCCGTCGATGAGGGGCCTAAGACCTTGTGTGGAGTCGGGGCCGGAACCTGAGGATTCCTCTCCAGTGCTGACATGGATCTTGGGGTATTTCTGGAGTCTCCCCAGGGGAGTCAGTCCTCGTCTCGAATGCGGGCATGCACTTGCGCTTTCCTCCAGAGCGGTAGCAGCAGTGTCACGCAGTCCGCCGCGTGGATCAAAGGATCTATGGTTTTCCCTCGAGTCTTTCCAACGAGGCTTTCCCACGAGGCTTTCCCACAGGGCTGACCCACGTGCACACGTGGTGGGAGTCGATCCTCGGCTTGAACGTCAAGGCAGTGCAGGGAAAACAGGTTTCTCTGGAATGGACTGACACTTCTGGGGGACTCTTGGAATGGTGGCACGACCCTGGAGTTCCTCTCGCCTTTCCTGTGGAGAGCGCCTCCTCTTGAGATGCGACGGGAACGCCGGAATTCTTTCCCTATGAAACAGGGAAAGGATCCCTCATTTCGAGCTAGGAGGCGGAAACGGGTCTCCCCTGGATGTGTGCGGGACCCCACGTGCTTCCTCTCGAGTGGAGACGGGTATGTCGGGGAACTTCTAGGGTTGCAGCAAGGGTGTGAAGGACCCTTTTTAATTTCCAGTGGTTAGATGTGATTGGCCTCGAGAAGCCTCAGTGGAAATGGGCCTCATCTCGCCTGGAGGTGAAAACCTCCTGGATTTTCTCGAGTTGCGGCAGGTGCTCTCGACTTACGACGGGGACCTCAGGGACCCGCTCTGGTGGCCTCAGGAAAGGCCAGTCCCCATGCGAGTTCCTCGGGGGCCTCTCGGGATTCCTCTCCCGTCGATGCCGGGGCCTAAGACCTTGTGTGGAGTCGGGGCCGGAACCTGAGGATTCCTCTCCAGTGCTGACATGGATCTTGGGGTACTTCTGGAGTCTCCCCAGGGGAGTCAGTCCTCGTCTCGAATGCGGGAAAGCACTTGCGCTTTCCTCCAGAGCGGTAGCAGCAGTGTCACGCAGTCCGCCACGTGGATCAAAGGATCTATGGTTTTCCCTCGAGTCTTTCCCACGAGGCTTTCCCACGAGGCTTTCCCACAGGGCTGTCCCACGTGCACACGTGGTGGGAGTCGATCCTCGGCTTGAACGTCAAGGCAGTGCAGGGAAAAAAGGTTCCTCTGGAATGGACTGACACATCTGGGGGACTCTTGGAATGGTGTCACGACCCTGGAGTTCCTCTCGCCTTTCCTGTGGAGAGCGCCTCCTCTTGAGATGCGACGGGAACGCCGGGAATTCTTTCCCTACGAAACAGGGAAAGGATCCCTCATCTCGAGCTAGGAGGCGGAAACGGGGCTCCCCTGGATGTGTGCGGGACCCCACGTGCTTCCTCTTGAGTGGAGACGGGTATGTCGGGGAACTTCTTGAGTTGCAGCAATGGTGTGAAGGACCCTTTGGAAGTTCCAGTGGTTAGATGTGATTGGCCTCGAGAAGCCTCAGTGGAAATGGGCCTCATCTCGCCTGGAGGGCAAAACCTCCTGGATTTTCTCGAGTTGCGGCAGGTGCTCTCGACTTACGACGGGGACCTCAGGGAACCGCTCTGTTGGCCTCAGGAAAAGCCAGTCCCCATGCGAGTTCCTCTGGGGCATCTCGGGATTCGTCTCCCGTCGATGCCGGGGCCTAAGACCTTGTGTGGAGTCGGGGCCGGAACCTGAGGATTCCTCTCCAGTGCTGACATGGATCTTGGGGTACTTCTGGAGTCTCCCCAGGGGAGTCAGTCCTCGTCTCGAATACGGGCATGCATTGCGCTTTCCTCCAGAGCGGTAGCAGCAGTGTCACGCAGTCCGCCGCGTGGATCAAAGGATCTATGGTTTTCCCTCGAGTCTTTCCCACGAGGCTTTCCCACAGGGCTGTCCCACGTGCACACGTGGTGGGAGTCGATCCTCGGCTTGAACGTCAAGGCAGTGCAGGGAAAACAGGTTCCTCTGGAATGGACTGACACATCTGGGGGACTCTTGGAATGGTGGCACGACCCTGGAGTTCCTCTCGCCTTTCCTGTGGAGAGCGCCTCCTCTTGAGATGCGACGGGAACGCCGGGAATTCTTTCCCTACGAAACAGGGAAAGGATCCCTCATCTCGAGCTAGGAGGCGGAAACGGGGCTCCCCTGGATGTATGCGGGACACCACGTGCTTCCTCTCGAGTGGAGACGGGTATGTCGGGGAACTTCTTGAGTTGCAGCAAGGGTGTGAAGGACCCTTTGGAAGTTCCAGTGGTTAGATGTGATTGGCCTCGAGAAGCCTCAGCGGAAATGGGCCTCATCTCGCCTGGAGGGCAAAACCTCCTGGATTTTCTCGAGTTGCGGCAGGTGCTCTCGACTTACGACGGGGACCTCAGGGACCCGCTCTGGTGGCCTCAGGAAAGGCCAGTCCCCATGCGAGTTCCTCTGGGGCCTCTCGGGATTCCTCTCCAGTCGATGCCGGGGCCTAAGACCTTGTGTGGAGTCGGGACCGGAACCTGAGGATTCCTCTCCAGTGCTGACATGGACCTTGGGGTACTTCTGGAGTCTCCCCAGCGGAGTCAGTCCTCGTCTCGAATGCGGGCATGCACTTGCGCTTTCCTCCATACTGGTAGCAGCAGTGTCACGCAGTCCGCCGCGTGGATCAAAGGATCTGTGGTTTTCCCTCGAGTCTTTCCCACGAGGCTTTCCCACGAGGCTTTCCCACAGGGCTGTCCCACGTGCACACGTGGTGGGAGCCGATCCTCGGCTTGAACGTCAAGGCAGTGCAGGGAAAACAGGTTCCTCTGGAATGGACTGACACATCTGGGGGACTCTTGGAATGGTGGCACGACCCTGGAGTTCCTCTCGCCTTTCCTGTGGAGAGCGCCTCCTCTTGAGATGCGACGGGAACGCCGGGAATTCTTTCCCTATGAAACAGGGAAAGGATCCCTCATCTCGAGCTAGGAGGCGGAAACGGGGCTCCCCTGGATGTGTGCAGGACACCACGTGCTTCCTCACGAGTGGAGACGGGTATGTCGGGGAACTTCTTGAGTTGCAGCAAGGGTGTGAAGGACCCTTTGGAAGTTCCAGTGGTTAGATGTGATTGGCCTCGAGAAGCCTCAGCGGAAATGGGCCTCATCTCGCCTGGAGGGCAAAACCTCCTGGATTTTCTCGAGTTGCGGCAGGTGCTCTCGACTTACGACGGGGACCTCAGGGACCCGCTCTGGTGGCCTCAGGAAAGGCCAGTACCCATGCGAGTTCCTCGGGGGCCTCTCGGGATTCCTCTCCCGTCGATGCCGGGGCCTAAGACCCTGTGTGGAGTCGGGGCCGGAACCTGAGGATTCCTCTCCAGTGCTGACATGGATCTTGGGGTACTTCTGGAGTCTCCCCAGGGGAGTCAGTCCTCGTCTCGAATGCGGGCATGCACTTGCGCTTTCCTCCAGAGCGGTAGCAGCAGTGTCACGCAGTCCGCCGCGTGGATCAAAGGATCTATGGTTTTCCCTCGAGTCTTTCCCACAGGCTTTCCCACGAGGCTTTCCCACAGGGCTGTCCCACGTGCACACGTGTTGGGAGTCGATCCTCGGCTTGAACGTCAAGGCAGTGCAGGGAAAACAGGTTCCTCTGGAATGGACTGACACATCTGGGGTCTCTTGGAATGGTGGCACGACCCTTGAGTTCCTCTCGGCTTTCCTGTGCAGAGCTCCTCCTTTTGAGATGCGACGGGAACGCCGGGAATTCTTTCCCTACGAAACAGGGAAAGGATCCCTCATCTCGAGCTAGGAGGCGGAAAAGGGGCTCCCGTGGATGTGTGCGGGACCCCACGTGTTTCGCCTCGAGTGGAGACGGGTATGTCGCGGAACTGCTTGAGTTGCAGCAAGGGTATGAAGGACCCTTTGGAAGTTCCAGTGGTTAGATGTGATTAGCCTCGAGAAGCCTCAGCAGAAATGGGCCTCATCACGCCTGGAGGGCAAAACCTCCTGGATTTTCTCGAGTTGTGGCAGGTGCTCTCGACTTACGACGGGGACCTCAGGGACCCGCTCTGGTGGCCTCAGGAAAGGCCAGTCCCCATGCGAGTTCCTCGGGGGCCTCTGGGGATTCCTCTCCCGTCGATGCCGGGGCCTAAGACCTTGTGTGGATTCGGGGCCGGAAACTGAGGATTCCTCTCCAGTGCTGACATGGATCTTGGGGTACTTCTGGAGTCTCCCCAGGGGAGTCAGTCCTCGTCTCGAATGCGGGCATGCACTTGCGCTTTCCTCCAGAGCGGTAGCAGCAGTGTCACGCAGTCCGCTGCGTGGATCAAAGGATCTATGGTTTTCCCTCGAGTCTTTCCCACGAGGCTTTCCCACGAGGCTTTCCCACAGGGCTGTCCCACGTGCACACGTGGTGGGAGTCGATCCTCGGCTGGAAAGTCAAGGCAGTGCAGGGAAAACAGTTTCCTCTGGAATGGATTGACACATCTGGGGGTCTCTTGGAATGGTGGCACGACCCTGGAGTTCCTCTCCCCTTTCCTGTGGAGAGCGCCTCCTCTTGAGATGCGACGGGAACGCCGGGAATTCTTTCCCTACGAAACAGGGAATGGATCCCTCATCTCGAGCTAGGAGGCGGAAACGGGGCTCCCCTGGATGTGTGCGGGACACCACGTGCTTCCTCTCGAGTGCAGACGGGTATGTCGGGGAACTTCTTGAGTTGCAGCAAGGGTGTGTAGGACCCTTTGGAAGGTCCAGTGGTTAGATGTGATTGGCCTCGAGAAACCTCAGCGGAAATGGGCCTCATCTCGCCTGGAGGGCAAAACCTCCTGGATTTTCTCGAGTTGCGGCAGGAGCTCTCGACTTACGACGGGGACCTGAGGGACCCGCTCTCGTGGCCTCAGGAAAGGCCAGTCCCCATGCGATTTCCTCGGGGGCCTCTCGGGATTCCTCTCCCGTCGATGCCGGGGCCTAAGACCTTGTGTGGAGTCGGGGCCGGAACCTGAGGATTCCTCTCCAGTGCTGACATGGATCTTGGGGTACTTCTGGAGTCTCCCCAGGGGAGTCAGTCCTCGTCTCGAATGCGGGCATGCACTTGCGCTTTCCTCCAGAGCGGTAGCAGCAGTGTCACGCAGTCCGCCGCGTGGATCAAAGGATCTATGGTTTTCCCTCGAGTCTTTCCCACAGGCTTTCCCACGAGGCTTTCCCACAGGGCTGTCCCACGTGCACACGTGTTGGGAGTCGATCCTCGGCTTGAACGTCAAGGCAGTGCAGGGAAAACAGGTTCCTCTGGAATGGACTGACACATCTGGGGGACTCTTGGAATGGTGGCAAGACCCTGGAGTTCCTCTCGCCTTTCCTGTGGAGAGCGCCTCCTCTTGAGATGCGACGGGAACGCCGGGAATTCTTTCCCTACGAAACAGGGAAAGGATCCCTCATCTCGAGCTAGGAGGCGGAAACGGGGCTGCCCTGGATGTGTGCGGGACCCACGTGCTTCCTCTCGAGTGGAGACGGGTATGTCGGGGAACTTCTTGAGTTGCAACAAGGGTGTGAAGGACCCTTTGGAAGTTCCAGTGGTTAGACGTGATTAGCCTCGAGAAGCCTCAGCGGAAATGGGCCTCATCTCGCCTGGATGGCAAAACCTCCTGGATTTTCTCGAGTTGCGGCAGGTGCTCTCGAGTTACGTCGGCGACCTCAGGGACCCGCTCTGGTGGCCTCAGGAAAGGCCAGTCCCCATGCGAGTTCCTCGGGGGCCTCTTGGGATTCCTCTCCCATCGATGCCGGGGCCTAAGACCTTGTGTTTAGTCGGGGCCGGAACCTGAGGATTCCTCTCCAGTGCTGACATGGATCTTGGGGTACTTCTGGAGTCTCCCCAGGGGAGTCAGTCCTCGTCTCGAATGCGGGATTGCACTTGCACTTTCCTCCAGAGCGGTAGCAGCAGTGTCACGCAGTCCGCCGCGTGAGTCAAAGGATCTATGGTTTTCCCTCGAGTCTTTCCCACGAGGCTTTCCCACGAGGCTTTCCCACAGGGCTGTCCCACGTGCACACGTGGTGGGAGTCGATCGTCGGCTTGAACGTTAAGGCAGTGTAGGGAAAACAGGGTCCCTGGAATGGACTGACACATCTGGGGGACTCTTGGAATGGTGGCACGACCCTGGAGTTCCTCTCGCCTTTCTTGTGGAGAGCGCCTCCTCTTGAGATGCGACGGGAACGCCGGGGAATCTTTCCCTACGAAACAGGGAAAGGATCCCTCATCTCGAGCTAGGAGGCGGAAACGGGGCTCCCCTGGATATGTGCGGGACCCCACGTGCTTCCTCTCGAGTGGAGACGTGTATGTCGGGGCACTTCTTGAGTTGCAGCAAGGGTGTGAAGGACCCTTTGGAAGTTCCAGTGGTTAGACGTGATTAGCCTCGAGAAGCCTCAGCGGAAATGGGCCTCATCTCGCCTGGAGGGCAAAACCTCCTGGATTTTCTCGAGTTGCGGCAGGTGCTCTCGACTTACGACGGGGACCTGAGGGACCCGCTCTGGTGGCCTCAGGAAAGGCCAGTCCCCATGCGAGTTCCTCGGGGGCCTCTCGGGATTCCTCTCCCGTCGATGCCGGGGCCTAAGACCTTGTGTGGAGTCGGGGCCGGAACCTGAGGATTCCTCTCCAGTGCTGACATGGATCTTGGGGTACTTCTGGAGTCTCCCCAGGGGAGTCAGTCCTCGTCTCGAATGCGGGCATGCACTTGCGCTTTCCTCCAGAGCGGTAGCAGCAGTGTCACGCAGTCCGCCGCGTGGATCAAAGGATCTATGGTTTTCCCTCGAGTCTTTCCCACGAGGCTTTCCCACGAGGCTTTCCCACAGGGCTGTCCCACGTGCACACGTGTTGGGAGTCGATCCTCGGCTTGAACGTCAAGGCAGTGCAGGGAAAACAGGTTCCTCTGGAATGGACTGACACATCTGGGGTCTCTTGGAATGGTGGCACGACCCTTGAGTTCCTCTCGGCTTTCCTGTGCAGAGCTCCTCCTTTTTAGATGCGACGGGAACGCCGGGAATTCTTTCCCTAAGAAACAGGGAAAGGATCCCTCAGCTCGAGCTAGGAGGCGGAAACGGGGCTCCCCTGGATGTGTGCGGGACACCACGTGCTTCCTCTCGAGTGCAGACGGGTATGTCGGGGAACTTATTGAGTTGCAGCAAGGGTGTGAAGGACCCTTTGGAAGTTCCAGTGGTTAGACGTGATTGGCCTCGAGAAGCCTCAGCGGAAATGGGCCTCATCTCCCCTGGAGGGCAAAACCTCCTGGATTTTCTCGAGTTGCGGCAGGTGCTCTCGACTTACGACGGGGACCTCAGGGAACCGCTCTGGTGGCCTCAGGAAAGGCCAGTCCCCATGCGAGTTCCTCGGGGGCCTCTCGGGATTCCTCTCCCGTCGATGCCGGGGCCTAAGACCGTGTGTGGAGTCGGGGCCGGAACCTGAGGATTCCTCTCCAGTGCTGACATGGATCTTGGGGTACTTCTGGAGTCTCCCCAGGGGAGTCAGTCCTCGTCTCGAATGCGGGCATGCACTTGCGCTTTCCTCCAGAGCGGTAGCAGCAGTGTCACGCAGTCTGCCGCGTGGATCAAAGGATCTATGGTTTTCCCTCGAGTCTTTCCCACGAGGCTTTCCCACGAGGCTTTCCCACAGGGCTGTCCCACGTGCACACGTGGTGGGAGTCGATCCTCGGCTTGAACGTCAAGGCAGTGCAGGGAAAACCGGTTCCTCTGGAATGGACTGACACATCTGGGGGACTCTTGGAATGGTGGCACGACCCTGGAGTTCCTCTCGCCTTTCCTGTGGAGAGCGCCTCCTCTTGAGATGCGACGGGAACGCCGGGAATTCTCTCCCTACGAAACAGGGAAAGGATCCCTCATCTCGAGCTAGGAGGCGGAAACGGGGCTCCCCTGGATGTGTGCGGGACCCACGTGCTTCGTCTCGAGTGGAGACGGGTATGTCGGGGAACTTCTTGAGTTGCAGCAAGGGTGTGAATGACCCTTTGGAAGTTCAGTGGTTAGACGTGATTAGCCTCCAGAAGCCTCAGCGGAAATGGGCCTCATCTCGCCTGGAGGGCAAAACCTCCTGGATTTTCTCGAGTTGCGACAGGTGCTCTCGACTTACGACGGGGACCTCAGGGACCCGCTCTGCTGGCCTCAGGAAAGGCCAGTCCTCAAGCGAGTTCCTCGGGGGCCTCTCGGGATTCCTCTCCCGTCGATGCCGGGGCCTAAGACCTTGTGAGGAGTCGGGGCCGGAACCTGAGGATTCCTCTCCAGTGCTGACATGGATCTTATGGTACTTCTGGAGTCTCCCCAGGGGAGTCAGTCCTCGTCTCGAATGCGGGCATGCACTTGTGCTTTCCTCCAGAGCGGTAGCAGCAGTGTCACGCATTCCGCCGCGTGGATCAAAGGATCTGTGGTTTTCCCTCGAGTCTTTCCCACGAGGCTTTCCCACGAGGCGTTCCCACAGGGCTGTCCCACGTGCACACTTGGTGGGAGTCGATCCTCGGCTTGAACGTCAAGGCAGTGCAGGGAAAACAGGTTCCTCTGGAGTGGACTGACACATCTGGGGGACTCTTGGAATGGTGGCATGACCCTGGAGTTCCTCTCCCCTTTCCTGTGGAGAGCGCCTCCTCTTGAGATGCGACGGGAACGCCGGGAATTCTTTCCCTACGAAACAGGGAAAGGATCCCTCATCTCGAGCTAGGAGGCGGAAACGGGGCTCCCCTGGATGTGTGCGGGACCCCAGGTGCTTCCTCTCGAGTGCAGACGGGTATGTCGGGGAACTTCTTGAGTTGCAGCAAGGGTGTGAAGGACCCTTTGGAAGTTCCAGTGGTTAGATGTGATTAGCCTCGAGAAGCCTCAGCGGAAATGGGCCTCATCTCGCCTGGAGGTGAAAACCTCCTGGATTTTCTCGAGTTGCGGCAGGTGCTCTCGACTTACGACGGGGACCTCAGGGACCCGCTCTGGTGGCCTCAGGAAAGGCCAGTCCCCATGCGAGTTCCTCGGGGGCCTCTCGGGATTCCTCTCCCGTCGATGCCGGGGCCTAAGACCTTGTGTGGAGTCGGGGCCGGAACCTGAGGATTCCTCTCCAGTGCTGACATGGATCTTGGGGTACTTCTGGAGTCTCCCCAGGGGAGTCAGTCCTCGTCTCGAATGCGGGAAAGCACTTGCGCTTTCCTCCAGAGCGGTAGCAGCAGTGTCACGCAGTCCGCCACGTGGATCAAAGGATCTATGGTTTTCCCTCGAGTCTTTCCCACGAGGCTTTCCCACGAGGCTTTCCCACAGGGCTGTCCCACGTGCACACGTGGTGGGAGTCGATCCTCGGCTTGAACGTCAAGGCAGTGCAGGGAAAAAAGGTTCCTCTGGAATGGACTGACACATCTGGGGGACTCTTGGAATGGTGTCACGACCCTGGAGTTCCTCTCGCCTTTCCTGTGGAGAGCGCCTCCTCTTGAGATGCGACGGGAACGCCGGGAATTCTTTCCCTACGAAACAGGGAAAGGATCCCTCATCTCGAGCTAGGAGGCGGAAACGGGGCTCCCCTGGATGTGTGCGGGACCCCACGTGCTTCCTCTTGAGTGGAGACGGGTATGTCGGGGAACTTCTTGAGTTGCAGCAATGGTGTGAAGGACCCTTTGGAAGTTCCAGTGGTTAGATGTGATTGGCCTCGAGAAGCCTCAGTGGAAATGGGCCTCATCTCGCCTGGAGGGCAAAACCTCCTGGATTTTCTCGAGTTGCGGCAGGTGCTCTCGACTTACGACGGGGACCTCAGGGAACCGCTCTGTTGGCCTCAGGAAAAGCCAGTCCCCATGCGAGTTCCTCTGGGGCGTCTCGGGATTCGTCTCCCGTCGATGCCGGGGCCTAAGACCTTGTGTGGAGTCGGGGCCGGAACCTGAGGATTCCTCTCCAGTGCTGACATGGATCTTGGGGTACTTCTGGAGTCTCCCCAGGGGAGTCAGTCCTCGTCTCGAATACGGGCATGCATTGCGCTTTCCTCCAGAGCGGTAGCAGCAGTGTCACGCAGTCCGCCGCGTGGATCAAAGGATCTATGTTTTTCCCTCGAGTCTTTCCCACGAGGCTTTCCCACAGGGCTGTCCCACGTGCACACGTGGTGGGAGTCGATCCTCGGCTTGAACGTCAAGGCAGTGCAGGGAAAACAGGTTCCTCTGGAATGGACTGACACATCTGGGGGACTCTTGGAATGGTGGCACGACCCGGGAGTTCCTCTCACCTTTCCTGTGGAGAGCGCCTCCTCTTGAGATGCGACGGGAACGCCGGGAATTCTTTCCCTACGAAACAGGGAAAGGATCCCTCATCTCGAGCTAGGAGGCGGAAACGGGGCTCCCCTGGATGTGTGCGGGACCCACGTGCTTCCTCTCGAGTGGAGACGGGTATGTCGGGGAACTTCTTTAGTTGCAGCAAGGGTGTGAAGGACCCTTTGGAAGTTCCAGTGGTTAGATGTGATTGGCCTCGAGAAGCCTCAGCGGAAATGGGCCTCATCTCGCCTGGAGGGCAAAACCTCCTAGATTTTCTCGAGTTGCGGCAGGTGCTCTCGACTTACGACGTGGACCTCAGGGACCCGCTCTGGTGACCTCAGGAAAGGCCAGTCCCCATGCGAGTTCCTCGGGGGCCTCTCGGGATTCCTCTCCCGTCGATGCCGGGGCCTAAGACCTTGTGTGGAGTCGGGGCCGGAACCTGAGGATTCCTCTCCAGTGCTGACATGGATCTTGGGGTACATCTGGAGTCTCCCCAGGGGAGTCAGTCCTCGTCTCGAATGCGGGCATGCACTTGCGCTTTCCTCCATACTGGTAGCAGCAGTGTCACGCAGTCCGCCGCGTGGATCAAAGGATCTATGGTTTTCCCTCGAGTCTTTCCCACGAGGCTTTCCCACGAGGCTTTCCCACAGGGATGTCCAACGTGCACACGTGGTGGGAGTCGATCCTCGGCTTGAACGTCAAGGCAGTGCAGGGAAAACAGGTTCCTCTGGAATGGACTGACACATCTGGGGGACTCTTGGAATGGTGGCACGACCCGGGAGTTCCTCTCACCTTTCCTGTGGAGAGCGCCTCCTCTTGAGATGCGACGGGAACGCCGGGAATTCTTTCCCTACGAAACAGGGAAAGGATCCCTCATCTCGAGCTAGGAGGCGGAAACGGGGCTCCCCTGGATGTATGCGGGACCCCACGTGCTTCCTCTCGAGTGGAGACGGGTATGTAGGGGAACTTCTTGAGTTGCAGCAATGGTGTGAAGGACCCTTTGGAAGTTCCAGTGGTTAGATGTGATTGGCCTCGAGAAGCCTCAGCGGAAATGGGCCTCATCTCGCCTGGAGGGCAAAACCTCCTGGATTTTCTCGAGTTGCGGCAGGTGCTCTCGACTTACGACGGGGACCTCAGGGACCCGCTTTGGTGGCCTCAGGAAAGGCCAGTCCTCACTCGAGTTCCTAGGGGGCCTCTCGGGATTCCTCTCCCGTCGATGCTGGGGCCTAAGACCTTGTGTGGAGTCGGGACCGGAACCTGAGGATTCCTCTCCAGTGCTGACATGGACCTTGGGGTACTTCTGGAGTCTCCCCAGCGGAGTCAGTCCTCGTCTCGAATGCGGGCATGCACTTGCGCTTTCCTCCATACTGGTAACAGCAGTGTCACGCAGTCCGCCGCGTGGATCAAAGGATCTGTGGTTTTCCCTCGAGTCTTTCCCACGAGGCTTTCCCACGAGGCTTTCCCACAGGGCTGTCCCACGTGCACACGTGGTGGGAGTCGATCCTCGGCTTGAACGTCAAGGCAGTGCAGGGAAAACAGGTTCCTCTGGAATGGACTGACACATCTGGGGGACTCTTGGAATGGTGGCACGACCCTGGAGTTCCTCTCGCCTTTCCTGTGGAGAGCGCCTCCTCTTGAGATGCGACGGGAACACCGGGAATTCTTTCCCTACGAAACAGGGAAAGGATCCCTCATCTCGAGCTAGGAGGCGGAAACGGGGCTCCCCTGGATGTGTGCGGGACCCCACGTGCTTCCTCTCGAGTGGAGACGGGTATGTCGGGGAACTTCTTGAGTTGCAGCAAGGGTGTGAAGGACCCTTTGGAAGTTCCAGTGGTTAGACGTGATTAGCCTCGAGAAGAATCAGCGGAAATGGGCCTCATCTCGCCTGGAGGGCAAAACCTCCTGGATTTTCTCGAGTTGCGGCAGGTGCTCTCGACTTACGACGGGGACCTCAGGGACCCGCTCTGGTGGCCTCAGGAAAAGCCAGTCCCCATGCGAGTTCCTCGGGGGCCTCTCGGGATTCCTCTCCCGTCGTTGCCGGGGCCTAAGACCTTGTGTGGAGTCGGGGCCGGAACCTGAGGATTCCTCTCCAGTGCTGACATGGATCTTGGGGTACTTCTGGAGTCTCCCCAGGGGAGTCAGTCCTCGTCTCGAATGCGGGCATGCACTTGCGCTTTCCTCCAGAGCGGTAGCAGCAGTGTCACGCAGTCCGCCGCGTGGATCAAAGGATCTATGGTTTTCCCTCGAGTCTTTCCCACGAGGCTTTCCCACGAGGCTTTCCCACAGGGCTGTCCCACGTGCACAGGTGGTGGGAGTCGATCCTCGGCTTGAACGTCAAGGCAGTGCAGGGAAAACAGGTTCCTCTGGAATGGACTGACACATCTGGGCGACTCTTGGAATGGTGGCACGACCCTGGAGTTCCTCTCGCCTTTCCTGTGGAGAGCGCCTCCTCTTGAGATGCGACAGGAACGCCGGGAATTCTTTCCCTACGAAACAGGGAAAGGATCCCTCATCTCGAGCTAGGAGGCGGAAACGGGGCCCCCCTGGATGTGTGCGGGACCCCACGTGCTTCCTCTCGAGTGGAGACGGGTATGTCGGGGAACTTCTTGAGTTGCAACAAGGGTGTGAAGGACCCTTTGGAAGTTCCAGTGGTTAGACGTGATTAGCCTCGAGAAGCCTCAGCGGAAATGGGCCTCATCTCGCCTGGAGGGCAAAACCTCCTGGATTTTCTCGAGTTGCGGCAGGTGCTCTCGACTTACGACGGGGACCTCAGGGACCCGCTCTGGTGGCCTCAGGAAAGGCCAGTCCCCATGCGAGTTCCTCGGGGGCCTCTCGGGATTCCTCTCCCGTCGATGCCGGGGCCTAAGACCTTGTGTGGAGTCGGGGCCGGAACCTGAGGATTCCTCTCCAGTGCTGACATGGATCTTGGAGTACTTCTGGAGTCTCCCCAGGGGAGTCAGTCCTCGTCTCGAATGCGGGCATGCACTTGCGCTTTCCTCCAGAGCGGTAGCAGCAGTGTCACGCAGTCCGACGCGTGGATCAAAGGATCTATGGTTTTCCCTCGAGTCTTTCCCACGAGGCTTTCCCACGAGGCTTTCCCACAGGGCTGTCCCACGTGCACACGTGGTGGGAGTCGATCCTCGGCTTGAAAGTCAAGGCAGTGCAGGGAAAACAGGTTCCTCTGGAATGGACTGACACATCTGGGGGACTCATGGAATGGTGTCACGACCCTGGAGTTCCTCTCTACATTCCTGTGGAGAGCGCCTCCTCTTGAGATGCGATGGGAACGCCGGGAATTCTTTCCCTACGAAACAGGGAAAGGATCCCTCATCTCGAGCTAGGAGGTGGAACCGGGGCTCCCCTGGATGTGTGCGGGAACCCACGTGCTTCTTCTCGAGTGGAGACGGGTATGTCGGGGAACTTCTTGAGTTGCAGCAATGGTGTGAAGGATCCTTTGGAAGATCCAGTGGTTAGATGTGAGTGGCCTCGAGAAGCCTCAGCGGAAATGGGCCTCATCTCGCCTGGAGGGCAAAACCTCCTGGATTTTCTCGAGTTGCGGCAGGTGCTCTCGACTTACGACGGGGACCTCAGGGAACCGCTCTGGTGGCCTCAGGAAAGGCCAGTCCCCATGCGAGTACCTCGGGGGCGTCTCGGGATTCCTCTCCCGTCGATGCCGGGGCCTAAGACCTTGTGTGGAGTCGGGGCCGGAACCTGAGGATTCCTCTCCAGTGCTGACATGGATCTTGGGGTACTTCTGGAGTCTCCCCAGGGGAGTCAGTCCTCGTCTCGAATGCGGGCATGCATTGCGCTTTCCTCAAGAGCGGTAGCAGCAGTGTCACGCAGTCCGCCGCGTGGATCAAAGGATCTATGGTTTTCCCTCGAGTCTTTCCCACGAGGCTTTCCCACGAGGCTTTCCCACAGGGCTGTCCCACGTGCACACGTGGTGGGAGTCGATCCTCGGCTTGAACGTCAAGGCAGTGCAGGGAAAACAGGTTCCTCTGGAATGGACTGACACATCTGGGGGACTCTTGGAATGGTGGCACGACCCTGGAGTTCCTCTCGCCTTTCCTGTGGAGAGCGCCTCCTCTTGAGATGCGACGGGAACGCCGGGAATTCTTTACCTACGAAACAGGGAAAGGATCCCTCATCTCGAGCTAGGAGGCGGAAACGGGGCTCCCCTGGATGTGTGCGGGACCCCATGTGCTTCCTCTCGAGTGGAGACGGGTATGTCTGGGAACTTCTGGAGTTGCAGCAAGGGTGTGAAGGACCCTTTGGAAGTTCCAGTGGTTAGACGTGATTAGCCTCGAGAAGCCTCAGCGGAAATGGGCCTCATCTCGCCTGGAGGGCAAAACCTCCTGGATTTTCTCGAGTTGCGGCAGGTGCTCTCGACTTACGACGGGGACCTCAGGGACCCGCTCTGGTGGCCTCAGGAAAGGCCAGTCCCCATGCGAGTTCATCGGGGGCCTCTTGGGATTCCTCTCCCGTCGATGCCGGGGCCTAAGACCTTGTGTGGAGTCGGGGCCGGAACCTGAGGATTCCTCTCCAGTGCTGACATGGATCTTGGGGTACTTCTGGAGTCTCCCCAGGGGAGTCAGGCCTCGTCTCGAATGCGGGCATGCACTTGCGCTTTCCTCCAGAGCGGTAGCAGCAGTGTCACGCAGTCCGCCGCGTGGATCAAATGATCTATGTTTTTCCCTCGAGTCTTTCCCACGAGGCTTTCCCACGAGGCTTTCCCACAGGGCTGTCCCACGTGAACACGTGGTGGGAGTCGATCCTCGGCTTGAACGTCAAGGCAGTGCAGGGAAAACAGGTTCCTCTGGAATGGACTGACACATCTGGGGGACTCTTGGAATGGTGGCACGACCCTGGAGTTCCTCTCGCCTTTCCTGTGGAGAGCGCCTCCTCTTGAGATGCGACGGGAACGCCGGGAATTCTTTACCTACGAAACAGGGAAAGGATCCCTCATCTCGAGCTAGGAGGCGGAAACGGGGCTCCCCTGGATGTGTGCGGGACCCCACGTGCTTCCTCTCGAGTGGAGACGGGTATGTAGGGGAACTTCTTGAGTTGCAGCAAGGGTGTGAAGGACCCTTTGGAAGTTCCAGTGGTTAGACGTGATTAGCCTCGAGAAGCCTCAGCGGAAATGGGCCTCATCTCGCCTGGAGGGCAAAACCTCCTGGATTTTCTCGAGTTGCGGCAGGTGCTCTCGACTTACGACGGGGACCTCAGGGACCGCTCTGGTGGCCTCAGGAAAGGCCAGTCCCCATGCGAGTTCCTCGGGGGCCTCTCGGGATTCCTCTCCCGTCGATGCCGGGGCGTAAGACCTTGTGTGGAGTCTGGGCCGGAACCTGAGGATTCCTCTCCAGTGCTGACATGGATCTTGGGGTACTTCTGGAGTCTCCCCAGGGGAGTCAGTCCTCGTCTCGAATGCGGGCATGCACTTGCGCTTTCCTCCAGAGCGGTAGCAGCAGTGTCACGCAGTCCGCCGCGTGGATCAAAGGATCTATGGTTTTCCCTCGAGTCTTTCCCACGAGGCTTTCCCACGAGGCTTTCCCACAGGGCTGTCCCACGTGCACAGGTGGTGGGAGTCGATCCTCGGCTTGAACGTCAAGGCAGTGCAGGGAAAACAGGTTCCTCTTGAATGGACTGACACATCTGGGCGACTCTTGGAATGGTGGCACGACCCTGGAGTTCCTCTCGCCTTTCCTGTGGAGAGCGCCTCCTCTTGAGATGCGACAGGAACGCCGGGAATTCTTTCCCTACGAAACAGGGAAAGGATCCCTCATATCGAGCTAGGAGGCGGAAACGGGGCCCCCCTGGATGTGTGCGGGACCCCACGTGCTTCCTCTCGAGTGGAGACGGGTATGTCGGGGAACTTCTTGAGTTGCAACAAGGGTGTGAAGGACCCTTTGGAAGTTCCAGTGGTTAGACGTGATTAGCCTCGAGAAGCCTCAGCGGAAATGGGCCTCATCTCGCCTGGAGGGCAAAACCTCCTGGATTTTCTCGAGTTGCGGCAGGTGCTCTCGACTTACGACGGGGACCTCAGGGACCCGCTCTGGTGACCTCAGGAAAGGCCAGTCCCCATGCGAGTTCCTCGGGGGCCTCTCGGGATTTCTCTCCCGTCGATGCCGGGGCCTAAGACCTTGTGTGGAGTCGGGGCCGGAACCTGAGAATTCCTCTCCAGTGCTGACATGGATCTTGGGGTACTTCTGGAGTCTCCCCAGGGGAGTCAGTCCTCGTCTCGAATGCGGGCATGCACTTGCGCTTTCCTCCAGAGCGGTAGCAGCAGTGTCACGCAGTCCGCCGCGTGGATCAAAGGATCTATGGTTTTCCCTCGAGTCTTTCCCACGAGGCTTTCCCACGAGGCTTTCCCACAGGGCTGTCCCACGTGAACAGGTGGTGGGAGTCGATCCTCGGTTTGAACGTCAAGGCAGTGCAGGGAAAACAGGTTCCTCTGGAATGGACTGACACATCTGGGGGACTCTTGGAATGGTGGCACGACCCTGGAGTTCCTCTCGCCTTTCCTGTGGAGAGCGCCTCCTCTTGAGATGCGACGGGAACGCCGGGAATTCTTTCCCTACGAAACAGGGAAAGGATCCCTCATCTCGAGCTAGGAGGCGGAAATGGGGCTCCCCTGGATGTGTGCGGGACCCCACGTGCTTCCTCTCGAGTGGAGACGGGTATGTCGGGGAACTTCTTGAGTTGCAGCAAGGGTGTGAAGGACCCTTTGGAATTTCCAGTGGTTAGATGTGATTGGCCTCGAGAAGCCTCAGCGGAAATGGGCCTCATCTCGCCTGGAGGGCAAAACCTCCTGGATTTTCTCGAGTTGCGGCAGGTGCTCTCGACTTACGACGGGGACCTCAGGGACCCGCTCTGGTGGCCTCAGGAAAGGGCAGTCCCCATGCGACTTCCTCGGGGGCCTCTCGGGATTCCTCTCCCGGCGATGCCGGGGCCGAAGACCTTGTGTGGAGTCGGGGCCGGAACCAGAAGATTCCTCTCCAGTGCTGACATGGATCTTGGGGTACTTCTGGAGTCTCCCCAGGGGAGTCAGTCCTCATCTCGAATGCGGGCATGCACTTGCGCTTTCCTCCAGTGCGGTAGCAGCAGTGTCACGCAGTCCGCCGCGTGGATCAAAGGATCTATGGTTTTCCCTCGAGTCTTTCCCACGAGGCTTTCCCACGAGGCTTTCCACAGGGCTGTCCCACGTGCACACGTGGTGGGACTCGATTCTCGGCTTGAACGTCAAGGCAGTGCAGGGAAAACAGGTTCCTCTGGAATGGACTGACACATCTGGGGGACTCTTGGAATGGTGGCACGACCCTGGAGTTCCTCTCGCCTTTCCTGTGGAGAGCGCCTCCTCTTGAGATGCGACGGGAACGCCGGGAATTCTTTCCCTACGAAACAGGGAAAGGATCCCTCATCTCGAGCTAGGAGGCGGAAACGGGGCTCCCCTGGATGTGTGCGGGACCCCACGTGCTTCCTCTCGAGTGGAGACTGGTATGTCGGGGAACTTCTTGAGTTGCAGCAAGGGTGTGAAGGACCCTTTGGAAGTTCCAGTGGTTAGATGTGATTGGCCTCGAGAAGCCTCAGCGGAAATGGGCCTCATCTCGCCTGGAGGGCAAAACCTCCTGGATTTTCTCGAGTTGCGTCATGTGCTCTCGACTTACGACGGGGACCTCGGGGACCCGCTCTGGTGGCCTCAGGAAAGGCCAGTCCCCATGCGAGTTCCTCGGGGGCCTCTCGGGATTCCTCTCCCGTCGATGCCGGGGCCTAAGACCTTGTGTGGAGTCTGGGCCGGAACCTGAGGATTCCTCTCCAGTGCTGACATGGATCTTGGGGTACTTCTGGAGTCTCCCCAGGGGAGTCAGTCCTCGTCTCGAATGCGGGCATGCACTTGCGCTTTCCTCCAGAGCGGTAGCAGCAGTGTCACGCAGTCCGCCTCGTGGATCAAAGGATCTATGGTTTTCCCTCGAGTCTTTCCCACGAGGCTTTCCCACGAGGCTTTCCACAGGGCTGTCCCACCTGCACACGTGGTGGGAGTCGATCCTCGGCTTGAACGTCAAGGCAGTGCAGGGAAAACAGGTTCCTCTGGAATGGACTGACACATCTGGGGGACTCTTGGAATGGTGGCACGACCCTGGAGTTCCTCTCGCCTTTCCTGTGGAGAGCGCCTCCTCTTGAGATGCGACGGGAACGCCGGGAATTCTTTCCCTACGAAACAGGGAAAGGATCCCTCATCTCGAGCTAGGAGGTGGAAACGGGGTTCCCCTGGATGTGTGCGGGACCCCATGTGCTTCCTCTCGAGTGGAGACGGGTATGTCTGGGAACTTCTTGAGTTGCAGCAAGGGTGTGAAGGACCCTTTGGAAGTTCCAGTGGTTAGACGTGATTAGCCTCGAGAAGCCTCAGTGGAAATGGGCCTCATCTCGCCTGGAGGGTAAAACCTCCTGGATTTTCTCGAGTTGCGGCAGGTGCTCTCGACTTACGACGGGGACCTCAGGGACCCGCTCTGGTGGCCTTAGGAAAGGCCAGTCCCCATGCGAGTTCATCGGGGGCCTCTCGGGATTCCTCTCCCGTCGATGCCGGGGCCTAAGACCTTGTGTGGAGTCGGGGCCGGAACCTGAGGATTCCTCTCCAGTGCTGACATGGATCTTGGGGTACTTCTGGAGTCTCCCCAGGGGAGTCAGTCCTCGTCTCGAATGCGGGCATGCACTTGGGCTTTCCTCCAGAGCGGTAGCAGCAGTGTCTCGCAGTCCGCCGCGTGGATCAAAGGATCTATGGTTTTCCCTCGAGTCTTTCCCACGAGGCTTTCCCACAGGGCTGTCCCACGTGCACACGTGGTGGGAGTCGATCCTCGGCTTGAACGTCAAGGCAGTGCAGGGAAAACAGGTTCCTCTGGAATGGACTGACACATCTGGGGGACTCTTGGAATGGTGGCACGACCCTGGAGTTCCTCTCGCCTTTCCTGTGTAGAGCGCCTCCTCTTGAGATGCGACGGGAACGCCGGGAATTCTTTACCTACGAAACAGGGAAAGGATCCCTCATCTCGAGCTAGGAGGCGGAAACGGGGCTCCCCTGGATGTGTGCGGGACCCCACGTGCTTCCTCTCGAGTGGAGACGGGTATGTAGGGGAACTTCTTGAGTTGCAGCATGGGTGTGAAGGACCCTTTGGAAGTTCCAGTGGTTAGACGTGATTAGCCTCGAGAAGCCTCAGCGGAAATGGGCCTCATCTCGCCTGGAGGGCAAAACCTCCTGGATTTTCTCGAGTTGCGGCAGGTGCTCTCGACTTACGACGGGGACCTCAGGGACCGCTCTGGTGGCCTCAGGAAAGGCCAGTCCCCATGCGAGTTCTTCGGGGGCCTCTCGGGATTCCTCTCCCGTCGATGCCGGGGCCTAAGACCTTGTGTGGAGTCGGGGCCGGAACCTGAGGATTCCTCTCCAGTGCTGACATGGATCTTGGGGTACTTCTGGAGTCTCCCCAGGGGAGTCAGTCCTCGTCTCGAATGCGGGCATGCACTTGCGCTTTCCTCCAGAGCGGTAGCAGCAGTGTCACGCAGTCCGCCGCGTGGATCAAAGGATCTATGGTTTTCCCTCGAGTCTTTCCCACGAGGCTTTCCCACGAGGCTTTCCCACAGGGCTGTCCCACGTGCACACGTGGTGGGAGTCGATCCTCAGCTTGAACGTCAAGGCAGTGCAGGGAAAGCAGGTTCCTCTGGAATGGACTGACACATTTGGGGGACTCTTGGAATGGTGGCACGACCCTGGAGTTCCTCTCGCCATTCCTGTGGAGAGCGCCTCCTTTTGAGATGCGACGGGAACACCGGGAATTCTTTCCCTACGAAACAGGGAAAGGATCCCTCATCTCGAGCTAGGAGGCGGAAATGGGGCTCCCCTGGATGTTTGCGGGACCCCACGTGCTTCCTCTCGAGTGGAGACGGGTATGTCGGGGAACTTCTAGAGTTGCAGCAAGGGTGTGAAGGACCCTTTGGAAGTTCCAGTGGTTAGATGTGATTTGCCTTGAGAAGCCTCAGCGGAAATGGGCTTCATCTCGCCTGGAGGGCAAAACCTCCTGGATTTTCTCGAGTTGCGGCAGGTGCTCTCGACTTACGACGGGGACCTCAGGGACCGCTCTGGTGGCCTCAGGAAAGGCCAGTCCCCATGCGAGTTCCTCGGGGGCCTCTCGGGATTCCTCTCCCGTCGATGCCGGGGCCTAAGACCTTGTGTGGAGTCGGGGCCGGAACCTGAGGATTCCTCTCCAGTGCTGACATGGATCTTGGGGTACTTCTGGAGTCTCCCCAGGGGAGTCAGTCCTCGTCTCGAATGCGGGCATGCACTTGCGCTTTCCTCCAGAGCGGTAGCAGCAGTGTCACGCAGTCCGCCGCGTGGATCAAAGGATCTATGGTTTTCCCTCGAGTCTTTCCCACGAGGCTTTCCCACGAGGCTTTCCCACAGGGCTGTCCCACGTGCACACGTGGTGGGAGTCGATCCTCGGCTTGAAAGTCAAGGCAGTGCAGGGAAAACAGGTTCCTCTGGAATGGACTGACACATCTGGGGGACTCATGGAATGGTGTCACGACCCTGGAGTTCCTCTCTACATTCCTGTGGAGAGCGCCTCCTCTTGAGATGCGATGGGAACGCCGGGAATTCTTTCCCTACGAAACAGGGAAAGGATCCCTCATCTCGAGCTAGGAGGTGGAACCGGGGCTCCCCTGGATGTGTGCGGGAACCCACGTGCTTCTTCTCGAGTGGAGACGGGTATGTCGGGGAACTTCTTGAGTTGCAGCAATGGTGTGAAGGATCCTTTGGAAGATCCAGTGGTTAGATGTGAGTGGCCTCGAGAAGCCTCAGCGGAAATGGGCCTCATCTCGCCTGGAGGGCAAAACCTCCTGGATTTTCTCGAGTTGCGGCAGGTGCTCTCGACTTACGACGGGGACCTCAGGGAACCGCTCTGGTGGCCTCAGGAAAGGCCAGTCCCCATGCGAGTACCTCGGGGGCGTCTCGGGATTCCTCTCCCGTCGATGCCGGGGCCTAAGACCTTGTGTGGAGTCGGGGCCGGAACCTGAGGATTCCTCTCCAGTGCTGACATGGATCTTGGGGTACTTCTGGAGTCTCCCCAGGGGAGTCAGTCCTCGTCTCGAATGCGGGCATGCATTGCGCTTTCCTCAAGAGCGGTAGCAGCAGTGTCACGCAGTCCGCCGCGTGGATCAAAGGATCTATGGTTTTCCCTCGAGTCTTTCCCACGAGGCTTTCCCACGAGGCTTTCCCACAGGGCTGTCCCACGTGCACACGTGGTGGGAGTCGATCCTCGGCTTGAACGTCAAGGCAGTGCAGGGAAAACAGGTTCCTCTGGAATGGACTGACACATCTGGGGGACTCTTGGAATGGTGGCACGACCCTGGAGTTCCTCTCGCCTTTCCTGTGGAGAGCGCCTCCTCTTCAGATGCGACGGGAAAGCCGGGAATTCTTTCCCTACGAAACAGAGAAAGGATCCCTCATCTCGAGCTAGGAGGCGGAAATGGGGATCCCCTGGATGTGTGCGGGACACCACGTGCTTCCTCTCGAGTGCAGACGGGTATGTCGGGGAACTTCTTGAGTTGCAGCAAGGGTGTGAAGGACCCTTTGGAAGTTCCAGAGGTTAGATGTGATTGGCCTCGAGAAGCCTCAGTGGAAATGGGCCTCATCTCGCCTGGAGGGCAAAACCTCCTGGATTTTCTCGAGTTGCGGCAGGTGCTCTCGACTTACGACGGGGACCTCAGGGACCCGCTCTGGTGGCCTCAGGAAAGGCCAGTCCCCATGCGAGTTCCTCGGGGGCGTCTCGGGATTCCTCTCCCGTCGATGCCGGGGCCTAAGACCTTGTGTGGAGTCGGGGCCGGAACCTGAGGATTCCTCTCCAGTGCTGACATGGATCTTGGGGTACTTCTGGAGTCTCCCCAGGGGAGTCAGGCCTCGTCTCGAATGCGGGCATGCACTTGCGCTTTCCTCCAGAGCGGTAGCAGCAGTGTCACTCAGTCCGCCGCGTGGATCAAAGGATCTATAGTTTTCCCTCGAGTCTTTCCCACGAGGCTTTCCCACGAGGCTTTCCCACAGGGCTGTCCCACGTGCACACGTGGTGGGAGTCGATCCTCGGCTTGAACGTCAAGGCAGTGCAGGGAAAACAGGTTCCTCTGGAATGGACTGACACATCTGGGGGACTCTTGGAATGGTGGCACGACCCTGGAGTTCCTCTCGCCTTTCCTGTGGAGAGCGCCTCCTCTTGAGATGCGACGGGAACGCCGGGAATTCTTTCCCTACGAAACAGGGAAAGGATCCCTCATCTCGAGCTAGGAGGCGGAAACGGGGCTCCCCTGGATGTGTGCGGGACCCCATGTGCTTCCTCTCGAGTGGAGACGGGTATGTCTGGGAACTTCTTGAGTTGCAGCAAGGGTGTGAAGGACCCTTTGGAAGTTCCAGTGGTTAGACGTGATTAGCCTCGAGAAGCCTCAGCGGAAATGGGCCTCATCTCGCCTGGAGGGCAAAACCTCCTGGATTTTCTCGAGTTGCGGCAGGTGCTCTCGACTTACGACGGGGACCTCAGGGACCCGCTCTGGTGGCCTCAGGAAAGGCCAGTCCCCATGCGAGTTCATCGGGGGCCTCTTGGGATTCCTCTCCCGTCGATGCCGGGGCCTAAGACCTTGTGTGGAGTCGGGGCCGGAACCTGAGGATTCCTCTCCAGTGCTGACATGGATCTTGGGGTACTTCTGGAGTCTCCCCAGGGGAGTCAGGCCTCGTCTCGAATGCGGGCATGCACTTGCGCTTTCCTCCAGAGCGGTAGCAGCAGTGTCACGCAGTCCGCCGCGTGGATCAAATGATCTATGTTTTTCCCTCGAGTCTTTCCCACGAGGCTTTCCCACGAGGCTTTCCCACAGGGCTGTCCCACGTGAACACGTGGTGGGAGTCGATCCTCGGCTTGAACGTCAAGGCAGTGCAGGGAAAACAGGTTCCTCTGGAATGGACTGACACATCTGGGGGACTCTTGGAATGGTGGCACGACCCTGGAGTTCCTCTCGCCTTTCCTGTGGAGAGCGCCTCCTCTTGAGATGCGACGGGAACGCCGGGAATTCTTTACCTACGAAACAGGGAAAGGATCCCTCATCTCGAGCTAGGAGGCGGAAACGGGGCTCCCCTGGATGTGTGCGGGACCCCACGTGCTTCCTCTCGAGTGGAGACGGGTATGTAGGGGAACTTCTTGAGTTGCAGCAAGGGTGTGAAGGACCCTTTGGAAGTTCCAGTGGTTAGACGTGATTAGCCTCGAGAAGCCTCAGCGGAAATGGGCCTCATCTCGCCTGGAGGGCAAAACCTCCTGGATTTTCTCGAGTTGCGGCAGGTGCTCTCGACTTACGACGGGGACCTCAGGGACCGCTCTGGTGGCCTCAGGAAAGGCCAGTCCCCATGCGAGTTCCTCGGGGGCCTCTCGGGATTCCTCTCCCGTCGATGCCGGGGCGTAAGACCTTGTGTGGAGTCTGGGCCGGAACCTGAGGATTCCTCTCCAGTGCTGACATGGATCTTGGGGTACTTCTGGAGTCTCCCCAGGGGAGTCAGTCCTCGTCTCGAATGCGGGCATGCACTTGCGCTTTCCTCCAGAGCGGTAGCAGCAGTGTCACGCAGTCCGCCGCGTGGATCAAAGGATCTATGGTTTTCCCTCGAGTCTTTCCCACGAGGCTTTCCCACGAGGCTTTCCCACAGGGCTGTCCCACGTGCACAGGTGGTGGGAGTCGATCCTCGGCTTGAACGTCAAGGCAGTGCAGGGAAAACAGGTTCCTCTTGAATGGACTGACACATCTGGGCGACTCTTGGAATGGTGGCACGACCCTGGAGTTCCTCTCGCCTTTCCTGTGGAGAGCGCCTCCTCTTGAGATGCGACAGGAACGCCGGGAATTCTTTCCCTACGAAACAGGGAAAGGATCCCTCATATCGAGCTAGGAGGCGGAAACGGGGCCCCCCTGGATGTGTGCGGGACCCCACGTGCTTCCTCTCGAGTGGAGACGGGTATGTCGGGGAACTTCTTGAGTTGCAACAAGGGTGTGAAGGACCCTTTGGAAGTTCCAGTGGTTAGACGTGATTAGCCTCGAGAAGCCTCAGCGGAAATGGGCCTCATCTCGCCTGGAGGGCAAAACCTCCTGGATTTTCTCGAGTTGCGGCAGGTGCTCTCGACTTACGACGGGGACCTCAGGGACCCGCTCTGGTGACCTCAGGAAAGGCCAGTCCCCATGCGAGTTCCTCGGGGGCCTCTCGGGATTTCTCTCCCGTCGATGCCGGGGCCTAAGACCTTGTGTGGAGTCGGGGCCGGAACCTGAGAATTCCTCTCCAGTGCTGACATGGATCTTGGGGTACTTCTGGAGTCTCCCCAGGGGAGTCAGTCCTCGTCTCGAATGCGGGCATGCACTTGCGCTTTCCTCCAGAGCGGTAGCAGCAGTGTCACGCAGTCCGCCGCGTGGATCAAAGGATCTATGGTTTTCCCTCGAGTCTTTCCCACGAGGCTTTCCCACGAGGCTTTCCCACAGGGCTGTCCCACGTGAACAGGTGGTGGGAGTCGATCCTCGGTTTGAACGTCAAGGCAGTGCAGGGAAAACAGGTTCCTCTGGAATGGACTGACACATCTGGGGGACTCTTGGAATGGTGGCACGACCCTGGAGTTCCTCTCGCCTTTCCTGTGGAGAGCGCCTCCTCTTGAGATGCGACGGGAACGCCGGGAATTCTTTCCCTACGAAACAGGGAAAGGATCCCTCATCTCGAGCTAGGAGGCGGAAATGGGGCTCCCCTGGATGTGTGCGGGACCCCACGTGCTTCCTCTCGAGTGGAGACGGGTATGTCGGGGAACTTCTTGAGTTGCAGCAAGGGTGTGAAGGACCCTTTGGAATTTCCAGTGGTTAGATGTGATTGGCCTCGAGAAGCCTCAGCGGAAATGGGCCTCATCTCGCCTGGAGGGCAAAACCTCCTGGATTTTCTCGAGTTGCGGCAGGTGCTCTCGACTTACGACGGGGACCTCAGGGACCCGCTCTGGTGGCCTCAGGAAAGGGCAGTCCCCATGCGACTTCCTCGGGGGCCTCTCGGGATTCCTCTCCCGGCGATGCCGGGGCCGAAGACCTTGTGTGGAGTCGGGGCCGGAACCAGAAGATTCCTCTCCAGTGCTGACATGGATCTTGGGGTACTTCTGGAGTCTCCCCAGGGGAGTCAGTCCTCATCTCGAATGCGGGCATGCACTTGCGCTTTCCTCCAGTGCGGTAGCAGCAGTGTCACGCAGTCCGCCGCGTGGATCAAAGGATCTATGGTTTTCCCTCGAGTCTTTCCCACGAGGCTTTCCCACGAGGCTTTCCACAGGGCTGTCCCACGTGCACACGTGGTGGGACTCGATTCTCGGCTTGAACGTCAAGGCAGTGCAGGGAAAACAGGTTCCTCTGGAATGGACTGACACATCTGGGGGACTCTTGGAATGGTGGCACGACCCTGGAGTTCCTCTCGCCTTTCCTGTGGAGAGCGCCTCCTCTTGAGATGCGACGGGAACGCCGGGAATTCTTTCCCTACGAAACAGGGAAAGGATCCCTCATCTCGAGCTAGGAGGCGGAAACGGGGCTCCCCTGGATGTGTGCGGGACCCCACGTGCTTCCTCTCGAGTGGAGACTGGTATGTCGGGGAACTTCTTGAGTTGCAGCAAGGGTGTGAAGGACCCTTTGGAAGTTCCAGTGGTTAGATGTGATTGGCCTCGAGAAGCCTCAGCGGAAATGGGCCTCATCTCGCCTGGAGGGCAAAACCTCCTGGATTTTCTCGAGTTGCGTCATGTGCTCTCGACTTACGACGGGGACCTCGGGGACCCGCTCTGGTGGCCTCAGGAAAGGCCAGTCCCCATGCGAGTTCCTCGGGGGCCTCTCGGGATTCCTCTCCCGTCGATGCCGGGGCCTAAGACCTTGTGTGGAGTCTGGGCCGGAACCTGAGGATTCCTCTCCAGTGCTGACATGGATCTTGGGGTACTTCTGGAGTCTCCCCAGGGGAGTCAGTCCTCGTCTCGAATGCGGGCATGCACTTGCGCTTTCCTCCAGAGCGGTAGCAGCAGTGTCACGCAGTCCGCCTCGTGGATCAAAGGATCTATGGTTTTCCCTCGAGTCTTTCCCACGAGGCTTTCCCACGAGGCTTTCCACAGGGCTGTCCCACCTGCACACGTGGTGGGAGTCGATCCTCGGCTTGAACGTCAAGGCAGTGCAGGGAAAACAGGTTCCTCTGGAATGGACTGACACATCTGGGGGACTCTTGGAATGGTGGCACGACCCTGGAGTTCCTCTCGCCTTTCCTGTGGAGAGCGCCTCCTCTTGAGATGCGACGGGAACGCCGGGAATTCTTTCCCTACGAAACAGGGAAAGGATCCCTCATCTCGAGCTAGGAGGTGGAAACGGGGTTCCCCTGGATGTGTGCGGGACCCCATGTGCTTCCTCTCGAGTGGAGACGGGTATGTCTGGGAACTTCTTGAGTTGCAGCAAGGGTGTGAAGGACCCTTTGGAAGTTCCAGTGGTTAGACGTGATTAGCCTCGAGAAGCCTCAGCGGAAATGGGCCTCATCTCGCCTGGAGGGTAAAACCTCCTGGATTTTCTCGAGTTGCGGCAGGTGCTCTCGACTTACGACGGGGACCTCAGGGACCCGCTCTGGTGGCCTTAGGAAAGGCCAGTCCCCATGCGAGTTCATCGGGGGCCTCTCGGGATTCCTCTCCCGTCGATGCCGGGGCCTAAGACCTTGTGTGGAGTCGGGGCCGGAACCTGAGGATTCCTCTCCAGTGCTGACATGGATCTTGGGGTACTTCTGGAGTCTCCCCAGGGGAGTCAGTCCTCGTCTCGAATGCGGGCATGCACTTGGGCTTTCCTCCAGAGCGGTAGCAGCAGTGTCTCGCAGTCCGCCGCGTGGATCAAAGGATCTATGGTTTTCCCTCGAGTCTTTCCCACGAGGCTTTCCCACAGGGCTGTCCCACGTGCACACGTGGTGGGAGTCGATCCTCGGCTTGAACGTCAAGGCAGTGCAGGGAAAACAGGTTCCTCTGGAATGGACTGACACATCTGGGGGACTCTTGGAATGGTGGCACGACCCTGGAGTTCCTCTCGCCTTTCCTGTGTAGAGCGCCTCCTCTTGAGATGCGACGGGAACGCCGGGAATTCTTTACCTACGAAACAGGGAAAGGATCCCTCATCTCGAGCTAGGAGGCGGAAACGGGGCTCCCCTGGATGTGTGCGGGACCCCACGTGCTTCCTCTCGAGTGGAGACGGGTATGTAGGGGAACTTCTTGAGTTGCAGCATGGGTGTGAAGGACCCTTTGGAAGTTCCAGTGGTTAGACGTGATTAGCCTCGAGAAGCCTCAGCGGAAATGGGCCTCATCTCGCCTGGAGGGCAAAACCTCCTGGATTTTCTCGAGTTGCGGCAGGTGCTCTCGACTTACGACGGGGACCTCAGGGACCGCTCTGGTGGCCTCAGGAAAGGCCAGTCCCCATGCGAGTTCTTCGGGGGCCTCTCGGGATTCCTCTCCCGTCGATGCCGGGGCCTAAGACCTTGTGTGGAGTCGGGGCCGGAACCTGAGGATTCCTCTCCAGTGCTGACATGGATCTTGGGGTACTTCTGGAGTCTCCCCAGGGGAGTCAGTCCTCGTCTCGAATGCGGGCATGCACTTGCGCTTTCCTCCAGAGCGGTAGCAGCAGTGTCACGCAGTCCGCCGCGTGGATCAAAGGATCTATGGTTTTCCCTCGAGTCTTTCCCACGAGGCTTTCCCACGAGGCTTTCCCACAGGGCTGTCCCACGTGCACACGTGGTGGGAGTCGATCCTCAGCTTGAACGTCAAGGCAGTGCAGGGAAAGCAGGTTCCTCTGGAATGGACTGACACATTTGGGGGACTCTTGGAATGGTGGCACGACCCTGGAGTTCCTCTCGCCATTCCTGTGGAGAGCGCCTCCTTTTGAGATGCGACGGGAACACCGGGAATTCTTTCCCTACGAAACAGGGAAAGGATCCCTCATCTCGAGCTAGGAGGCGGAAATGGGGCTCCCCTGGATGTTTGCGGGACCCCACGTGCTTCCTCTCGAGTGGAGACGGGTATGTCGGGGAACTTCTAGAGTTGCAGCAAGGGTGTGAAGGACCCTTTGGAAGTTCCAGTGGTTAGATGTGATTTGCCTTGAGAAGCCTCAGCGGAAATGGGCTTCATCTCGCCTGGAGGGCAAAACCTCCTGGATTTTCTCGAGTTGCGGCAGGTGCTCTCGACTTACGACGGGGACCTCAGGGACCGCTCTGGTGGCCTCAGGAAAGGCCAGTCCCCATGCGAGTTCCTCGGGGGCCTCTCGGGATTCCTCTCCCGTCGATGCCGGGGCCTAAGACCTTGTGTGGAGTCGGGGCCGGAACCTGAGGATTCCTCTCCAGTGCTGACATGGATCTTGGGGTACTTCTGGAGTCTCCCCAGGGGAGTCAGTCCTCGTCTCGAATGCGGGCATGCACTTGCGCTTTCCTCCAGAGCGGTAGCAGCAGTGTCACGCAGTCCGCCGCGTGGATCAAAGGATCTATGGTTTTCCCTCGAGTCTTTCCCACGAGGCTTTCCCACGAGGCTTTCCCACAGGGCTGTCCCACGTGCACACGTGGTGGGAGTCGATCCTCGGCTTGAAAGTCAAGGCAGTGCAGGGAAAACAGGTTCCTCTGGAATGGACTGACACATCTGGGGGACTCATGGAATGGTGTCACGACCCTGGAGTTCCTCTCTACATTCCTGTGGAGAGCGCCTCCTCTTGAGATGCGATGGGAACGCCGGGAATTCTTTCCCTACGAAACAGGGAAAGGATCCCTCATCTCGAGCTAGGAGGTGGAACCGGGGCTCCCCTGGATGTGTGCGGGAACCCACGTGCTTCTTCTCGAGTGGAGACGGGTATGTCGGGGAACTTCTTGAGTTGCAGCAATGGTGTGAAGGATCCTTTGGAAGATCCAGTGGTTAGATGTGAGTGGCCTCGAGAAGCCTCAGCGGAAATGGGCCTCATCTCGCCTGGAGGGCAAAACCTCCTGGATTTTCTCGAGTTGCGGCAGGTGCTCTCGACTTACGACGGGGACCTCAGGGAACCGCTCTGGTGGCCTCAGGAAAGGCCAGTCCCCATGCGAGTACCTCGGGGGCGTCTCGGGATTCCTCTCCCGTCGATGCCGGGGCCTAAGACCTTGTGTGGAGTCGGGGCCGGAACCTGAGGATTCCTCTCCAGTGCTGACATGGATCTTGGGGTACTTCTGGAGTCTCCCCAGGGGAGTCAGTCCTCGTCTCGAATGCGGGCATGCATTGCGCTTTCCTCAAGAGCGGTAGCAGCAGTGTCACGCAGTCCGCCGCGTGGATCAAAGGATCTATGGTTTTCCCTCGAGTCTTTCCCACGAGGCTTTCCCACGAGGCTTTCCCACAGGGCTGTCCCACGTGCACACGTGGTGGGAGTCGATCCTCGGCTTGAACGTCAAGGCAGTGCAGGGAAAACAGGTTCCTCTGGAATGGACTGACACATCTGGGGGACTCTTGGAATGGTGGCACGACCCTGGAGTTCCTCTCGCCTTTCCTGTGGAGAGCGCCTCCTCTTCAGATGCGACGGGAAAGCCGGGAATTCTTTCCCTACGAAACAGAGAAAGGATCCCTCATCTCGAGCTAGGAGGCGGAAATGGGGATCCCCTGGATGTGTGCGGGACACCACGTGCTTCCTCTCGAGTGCAGACGGGTATGTCGGGGAACTTCTTGAGTTGCAGCAAGGGTGTGAAGGACCCTTTGGAAGTTCCAGAGGTTAGATGTGATTGGCCTCGAGAAGCCTCAGTGGAAATGGGCCTCATCTCGCCTGGAGGGCAAAACCTCCTGGATTTTCTCGAGTTGCGGCAGGTGCTCTCGACTTACGACGGGGACCTCAGGGACCCGCTCTGGTGGCCTCAGGAAAGGCCAGTCCCCATGCGAGTTCCTCGGGGGCGTCTCGGGATTCCTCTCCCGTCGATGCCGGGGCCTAAGACCTTGTGTGGAGTCGGGGCCGGAACCTGAGGATTCCTCTCCAGTGCTGACATGGATCTTGGGGTACTTCTGGAGTCTCCCCAGGGGAGTCAGTCCTCGTCTCGAATGCGGGCATGCACTTGCGCTTTCCTCCAGAGCGGTAGCAGCAGTGTCACGCAGTCCGCCTCGTGGATCAAAGGATCTATGGTTTTCCCTCGAGTCTTTCCCACGAGGCTTTCCCACGAGGCTTTCCACAGGGCTGTCCCACCTGCACACGTGGTGGGAGTCGATCCTCGGCTTGAACGTCAAGGCAGTGCAGGGAAAACAGGTTCCTCTGGAATGGACTGACACATCTGGGGGACTCTTGGAATGGTGGCACGACCCTGGAGTTCCTCTCGCCTTTCCTGTGGAGAGCGCCTCCTCTTGAGATGCGACGGGAACGCCGGGAATTCTTTCCCTACGAAACAGGGAAAGGATCCCTCATCTCGAGCTAGGAGGTGGAAACGGGGTTCCCCTGGATGTGTGCGGGACCCCATGTGCTTCCTCTCGAGTGGAGACGGGTTTGTCGGGGAACTTCTTGAGTTGCAGCAAGGGTGTGAAGGACCCTTTGGAAGTTCCAGTGGTTAGACGTGATTAGCCTCGAGAAGCCTCAGCGGAAATGGGCCTCATCTCGCCTGGAGGGTAAAACCTCCTGGATTTTCTCGAGTTGCGGCAGGTGCTCTCGACTTACGACGGGGACCTCAGGGACCCGCTCTGGTGGCCTTAGGAAAGGCCAGTCCCCATGCGAGTTCATCGGGGGCCTCTCGGGATTCCTCTCCCGTCGATGCCGGGGCCTAAGACCTTGTGTGGAGTCGGGGCCGGAACCTGAGGATTCCTCTCCAGTGCTGACATGGATCTTGGGGTACTTCTGGAGTCTCCCCAGGGGAGTCAGTCCTCGTCTCGAATGCGGGCATGCACTTGGGCTTTCCTCCAGAGCGGTAGCAGCAGTGTCTCGCAGTCCGCCGCGTGGATCAAAGGATCTATGGTTTTCCCTCGAGTCTTTCCCACGAGGCTTTCCCACAGGGCTGTCCCACGTGCACACGTGGTGGGAGTCGATCCTCGGCTTGAACGTCAAGGCAGTGCAGGGAAAACAGGTTCCTCTGGAATGGACTGACACATCTGGGGGACTCTTGGAATGGTGGCACGACCCTGGAGTTCCTCTCGCCTTTCCTGTGTAGAGCGCCTCCTCTTGAGATGCGACGGGAACGCCGGGAATTCTTTACCTACGAAACAGGGAAAGGATCCCTCATCTCGAGCTAGGAGGCGGAAACGGGGCTCCCCTGGATGTGTGCGGGACCCCACGTGCTTCCTCTCGAGTGGAGACGGGTATGTAGGGGAACTTCTTGAGTTGCAGCATGGGTGTGAAGGACCCTTTGGAAGTTCCAGTGGTTAGACGTGATTAGCCTCGAGAAGCCTCAGCGGAAATGGGCCTCATCTCGCCTGGAGGGCAAAACCTCCTGGATTTTCTCGAGTTGCGGCAGGTGCTCTCGACTTACGACGGGGACCTCAGGGACCGCTCTGGTGGCCTCAGGAAAGGCCAGTCCCCATGCGAGTTCTTCGGGGGCCTCTCGGGATTCCTCTCCCGTCGATGCCGGGGCCTAAGACCTTGTGTGGAGTCGGGGCCGGAACCTGAGGATTCCTCTCCAGTGCTGACATGGATCTTGGGGTACTTCTGGAGTCTCCCCAGGGGAGTCAGTCCTCGTCTCGAATGCGGGCATGCACTTGCGCTTTCCTCCAGAGCGGTAGCAGCAGTGTCACGCAGTCCGCCGCGTGGATCAAAGGATCTATGGTTTTCCCTCGAGTCTTTCCCACGAGGCTTTCCCACGAGGCTTTCCCACAGGGCTGTCCCACGTGCACACGTGGTGGGAGTCGATCCTCAGCTTGAACGTCAAGGCAGTGCAGGGAAAGCAGGTTCCTCTGGAATGGACTGACACATTTGGGGGACTCTTGGAATGGTGGCACGACCCTGGAGTTCCTCTCGCCATTCCTGTGGAGAGCGCCTCCTTTTGAGATGCGACGGGAACACCGGGAATTCTTTCCCTACGAAACAGGGAAAGGATCCCTCATCTCGAGCTAGGAGGCGGAAATGGGGCTCCCCTGGATGTTTGCGGGACCCCACGTGCTTCCTCTCGAGTGGAGACGGGTATGTCGGGGAACTTCTAGAGTTGCAGCAAGGGTGTGAAGGACCCTTTGGAAGTTCCAGTGGTTAGATGTGATTTGCCTTGAGAAGCCTCAGCGGAAATGGGCTTCATCTCGCCTGGAGGGCAAAACCTCCTGGATTTTCTCGAGTTGCGGCAGGTGCTCTCGACTTACGACGGGGACCTCAGGGACCGCTCTGGTGGCCTCAGGAAAGGCCAGTCCCCATGCGAGTTCCTCGGGGGCCTCTCGGGATTCCTCTCCCGTCGATGCCGGGGCCTAAGACCTTGTGTGGAGTCGGGGCCGGAACCTGAGGATTCCTCTCCAGTGCTGACATGGATCTTGGGGTACTTCTGGAGTCTCCCCAGGGGAGTCAGTCCTCGTCTCGAATGCGGGCATGCACTTGCGCTTTCCTCCAGAGCGGTAGCAGCAGTGTCACGCAGTCCGCCGCGTGGATCAAAGGATCTATGGTTTTCCCTCGAGTCTTTCCCACGAGGCTTTCCCACGAGGCTTTCCCACAGGGCTGTCCCACGTGCACACGTGGTGGGAGTCGATCCTCGGCTTGAAAGTCAAGGCAGTGCAGGGAAAACAGGTTCCTCTGGAATGGACTGACACATCTGGGGGACTCATGGAATGGTGTCACGACCCTGGAGTTCCTCTCTACATTCCTGTGGAGAGCGCCTCCTCTTGAGATGCGATGGGAACGCCGGGAATTCTTTCCCTACGAAACAGGGAAAGGATCCCTCATCTCGAGCTAGGAGGTGGAACCGGGGCTCCCCTGGATGTGTGCGGGAACCCACGTGCTTCTTCTCGAGTGGAGACGGGTATGTCGGGGAACTTCTTGAGTTGCAGCAATGGTGTGAAGGATCCTTTGGAAGATCCAGTGGTTAGATGTGAGTGGCCTCGAGAAGCCTCAGCGGAAATGGGCCTCATCTCGCCTGGAGGGCAAAACCTCCTGGATTTTCTCGAGTTGCGGCAGGTGCTCTCGACTTACGACGGGGACCTCAGGGAACCGCTCTGGTGGCCTCAGGAAAGGCCAGTCCCCATGCGAGTACCTCGGGGGCGTCTCGGGATTCCTCTCCCGTCGATGCCGGGGCCTAAGACCTTGTGTGGAGTCGGGGCCGGAACCTGAGGATTCCTCTCCAGTGCTGACATGGATCTTGGGGTACTTCTGGAGTCTCCCCAGGGGAGTCAGTCCTCGTCTCGAATGCGGGCATGCATTGCGCTTTCCTCAAGAGCGGTAGCAGCAGTGTCACGCAGTCCGCCGCGTGGATCAAAGGATCTATGGTTTTCCCTCGAGTCTTTCCCACGAGGCTTTCCCACGAGGCTTTCCCACAGGGCTGTCCCACGTGCACACGTGGTGGGAGTCGATCCTCGGCTTGAACGTCAAGGCAGTGCAGGGAAAACAGGTTCCTCTGGAATGGACTGACACATCTGGGGGACTCTTGGAATGGTGGCACGACCCTGGAGTTCCTCTCGCCTTTCCTGTGGAGAGCGCCTCCTCTTCAGATGCGACGGGAAAGCCGGGAATTCTTTCCCTACGAAACAGAGAAAGGATCCCTCATCTCGAGCTAGGAGGCGGAAATGGGGATCCCCTGGATGTGTGCGGGACACCACGTGCTTCCTCTCGAGTGCAGACGGGTATGTCGGGGAACTTCTTGAGTTGCAGCAAGGGTGTGAAGGACCCTTTGGAAGTTCCAGAGGTTAGATGTGATTGGCCTCGAGAAGCCTCAGTGGAAATGGGCCTCATCTCGCCTGGAGGGCAAAACCTCCTGGATTTTCTCGAGTTGCGGCAGGTGCTCTCGACTTACGACGGGGACCTCAGGGACCCGCTCTGGTGGCCTCAGGAAAGGCCAGTCCCCATGCGAGTTCCTCGGGGGCGTCTCGGGATTCCTCTCCCGTCGATGCCGGGGCCTAAGACCTTGTGTGGAGTCGGGGCCGGAACCTGAGGATTCCTCTCCAGTGCTGACATGGATCTTGGGGTACTTCTGGAGTCTCCCCAGGGGAGTCAGGCCTCGTCTCGAATGCGGGCATGCACTTGCGCTTTCCTCCAGAGCGGTAGCAGCAGTGTCACTCAGTCCGCCGCGTGGATCAAAGGATCTATAGTTTTCCCTCGAGTCTTTCCCACGAGGCTTTCCCACGAGGCTTTCCCACAGGGCTGTCCCACGTGCACACGTGGTGGGAGTCGATCCTCGGCTTGAACGTCAAGGCAGTGCAGGGAAAACAGGTTCCTCTGGAATGGACTGACACATCTGGGGGACTCTTGGAATGGTGGCACGACCCTGGAGTTCCTCTCGCCTTTCCTGTGGAGAGCGCCTCCTCTTGAGATGCGACGGGAACGCCGGGAATTCTTTACCTACGAAACAGGGAAAGGATCCCTCATCTCGAGCTAGGAGGCGGAAACGGGGCTCCCCTGGATGTGTGCGGGACCCCACGTGCTTCCTCTCGAGTGGAGACGTGTATGTCGGGGCACTTCTTGAGTTGCAGCAAGGGTGTGAAGGACCCTTTGGAAGTTCCAGTGGTTAGACGTGATTAGCCTCGAGAAGCCTCAGCGGAAATGGGCCTCATCTCGCCTGGAGGGCAAAACCTCCTGGATTTTCTCGAGTTGCGGCAGGTGCTCTCGACTTACGACGGGGACCTCAGGGACCGCTCTGGTGGCCTCAGGAAAGGCCAGTCCCCATGCGAGTTCCTCGGGGGCCTCTCGGGATTCCTCTCCCGTCGATGCCGGGGCGTAAGACCTTGTGTGGAGTCTGGGCCGGAACCTGAGGATTCCTCTCCAGTGCTGACATGGATCTTGGGGTACTTCTGGAGTCTCCCCAGGGGAGTCAGTCCTCGTCTCGAATGCGGGCATGCACTTGCGCTTTCCTCCAGAGCGGTAGCAGCAGTGTCACGCAGTCCGCCGCGTGGATCAAAGGATCTATGGTTTTCCCTCGAGTCTTTCCCACGAGGCTTTCCCACGAGGCTTTCCCACAGGGCTGTCCCACGTGCACAGGTGGTGGGAGTCGATCCTCGGCTTGAACGTCAAGGCAGTGCAGGGAAAACAGGTTCCTCTGGAATGGACTGACACATCTGGGCGACTCTTGGAATGGTGGCACGACCCTGGAGTTCCTCTCGCCTTTCCTGTGGAGAGCGCCTCCTCTTGAGATGCGACAGGAACGCCGGGAATTCTTTCCCTACGAAACAGGGAAAGGATCCCTCATATCGAGCTAGGAGGCGGAAACGGGGCCCCCCTGGATGTGTGCGGGACCCCACGTGCTTCCTCTCGAGTGGAGACGGGTATGTCGTGGAACTTCTTGAGTTGCAACAAGGGTGTGAAGGACCCTTTGGAAGTTCCAGTGGTTAGACGTGATTAGCCTCGAGAAGCCTCAGCGGAAATGGGCCTCATCTCGCCTGGAGGGCAAAACCTCCTGGATTTTCTCGAGTTGCGGCAGGTGCTCTCGACTTACGACGGGGACCTCAGGGACCCGCTCTGGTGGCCTCAGGAAAGGCCAGTCCCCATGCGACTTCCTCGGGGGCCTCTCGGGATTCCTCTCCCGTCGATGCCGGGGCCTAAGACCTTGTGTGGAGTCGGGGCCGGAACCTGAGGATTCCTCTCCAGTGCTGACATGGATCTTGGGGTACTTCTGGAGTCTCCCCAGGGGAGTCAGTCCTCGTCTCGAATGCGGGCATGCACTTGCGCTTTCCTCCAGAGCGGTAGCAGCAGTGTCACGCAGTCCGCCGCGTGGATCAAAGGATCTATGGTTTTCCCTCGAGTCTTTCCCACGAGGCTTTCCCACGAGGCTTTCCCACAGGGCTGTCCCACGTGCACACGTGGTGGGAGTCGATCCTTGGCTTGAAAGTCAAGGCAGTGCAGGGAAAACAGGTTCCTCTGGAATGGACTGACACATCTGGGGGACTCTTGGAATGGTGGCACGACCCTGGAGTTCCTCTCTACATTCCTGTGGAGAGCGCCTCCTCTTGAGATGCGACGGGAACGCCGGGAATTCTTTCCCTACGAAACAGGGAAAGGATCCCTCATCTCGAGCTAGGAGGTGGAACCGGGGCTCCCCTGGATGTGTGCGGGACCCCACGTGCTTCCTCTCGAGTGGAGACGGGTATGTCGGGGAACTTCTTGAGTTGCAGCAATGGTGTGAAGGATCCTTTGGAAGATCCAGTGGTTAGATGTGAGTGGCCTCGAGAAGCCTCAGCGGAAATGGGCCTCATCTCGCCTGGAGGGCAAAACCTCCTGGATTTTCTCGAGTTGCGGCAGGTGCTCTCGACTTACGACGGGGACCTCAGGGAACCGCTCTGGTGGCTTCAGGAAAGGCCAGTCCCCATGCGAGTACCTCGGGGGCGTCTCGGGATTCCTCTCCCGTCGATGCCGGGGCCTAAGACCTTGTGTGGAGTCGGGGCCGGAACCTGAGGATTCCTCTCCAGTGCTGACATGGATCTTGGGGTACTTCTGGAGTCTCCCCAGGGGAGTCAGTCCTCGTCTCGAATGCGGGCATGCATTGCGCTTTCCTCAAGAGCGGTAGCAGCAGTGTCACGCAGTCCGCCGCGTGGATCAAAGGATCTATGGTTTTCCCTCGAGTCTTTCCCACGAGGCTTTCCCACGAGGCTTTCCCACAGGGCTGTCCCACGTGCACACGTGGTGGGAGTCGATCCCCGGCTTGAACGTCAAGGCAGTGCAGGGAAAACAGGTTCCTCTGGAATGGACTGACACATCTGGGGGACTCTTGGAATGGTGGCACGACCCTGGAGTTCCTCTCGCCTTTCCTGTGGAGAGCGCCTCCTCTTCAGATGCGACGGGAAAGCCGGGAATTCTTTCCCTACGAAACAGAGAAAGGATCCCTCATCTCGAGCTAGGAGGCGGAAACGGGGCTCCCCTGGATGTTTGCGGGACACCACGTGCTTCCTCTCGAGTGCAGACGGGTATGTCGGGGAACTTCTTGAGTTGCAGCAAGGGTGTGAAGGACCCTTTGGAAGTTCCAGAGGTTAGATGTGATTGGCCTCGAGAAGCCTCAGTGGAAATGGGCCTCATCTCGCCTGGAGGGCAAAACCTCCTGGATTTTCTCGAGTTGCGGCAGGTGCTCTCGACTAAAGACGGGGAACTCAGGGACCCGCTCTGGTGGCCTCAGGAAAGGCCAGTCCCCATGCGAGTTCCTCGGGGGCGTCTCGGGATTCCTCTCCCGTCGATGCCGGGGCCTAAGACCTTGTGTGGAGTCGGGGCCGGAACCTGAGGATTCCTCTCCAGTGCTGACATGGATCTTGGGGTACTTCTGGAGTCTCCCCAGGGGAGTCAGTCCTCGTCTCGAATGCGGGCATGCACTTGCGCTTTCCTCCAGAGCGGTAGCAGCAGTGTCACGCAGTCCGCCGCGTGGATCAAAGGATCTATGGTTTTCCCTCGAGTCTTTCCCACGAGGCTTTCCCACGAGGCTTTCCACAGGGCTGTCCCACGTGCACACGTGGTGGGAGTCGATCCTCGGCTTGAACGTCAAGGCAGTGCAGGGAAAACAGGTTACTCTGGAATGGACTGACACATCTGGGGGACTCTTGGAATGGTGGCACGACCCTGGGGTTCCTCTCGCCTTTCCTGTGGAGAGCGCCTCCTCTTGAGATGCGACGGGAACGCCGGGAATTCTTTACCTACGAAACAGGGAAAGGATCCCTCATCTCGAGCTAGGAGGCGGAAACGGGGCTCCCCTGGATGTGTGCGGGACCCCACGTGCTTCCTCTCGAGTGGAGACGGGTATGTAGGGGAACTTCTTGAGTTGCAGCAAGGGTGTGAAGGACCCTTTGGAAGTTCCAGTGGTTAGACGTGATTAGCCTCGAGAAGCCTCAGCGGAAATGGGCCTCATCTCGCCTGGAGGGCAAAACCTCCTGGATTTTCTCGAGTTGCGGCAGGTGCTCTCGACTTACGACGGGGACCTCAGGGACCGCTCTGGTGGCCTCAGGAAAGGCCAGTCCCCATGCGAGTTCCTCGGGGGCCTCTCGGGATTCCTCTCCCGTCGATGCCGGGGCCTAAGACCTTGTGTGGAGTCTGGGCCGGAACCTGAGGATTCCTCTCCAGTGCTGACATGGATCTTGGGGTACTTCTGGAGTCTCCCCAGGGGAGTCAGTCCTCGTCTCGAATGCGGGCATGCACTTGCGCTTTCCTCCAGAGCGCTGGCAGCAGTGTCACGCAGTCCGCCGCGTGGATCAAAGGATCTATGGTTTTCCCTCGAGTCTTTCCCACGAGGCTTTCCCACGAGGCTTTCCCGCAGGGTTGTCCCACGTGCACACGTGGTGGGAGTCGATCCTCGGCTTGAACGTCAAGGCAGTGCAGGGAAAACAGGTTCCTCTGGAATGGACTGACACATCTGGGGGACTCTTGGAATGGTGGCACGACCCTGGAGTTCCTCTCGCCTTTCCTGTGGAGAGCGCCTCCTCTTGAGATGCGACGGGAACACCGGGAATTCTTTCCCTACGAAACAGGGAAAGGATCCCTCATCTCGAGCTAGGAGGCGGAAACGGGGCTCCCCTGGATGTGTGCGGGACCCCACGTGCTTCCTCTCGAGTGGAGACGGGTATGTCGGGGAACTTCTTGAGTTGCAGCAAGGGTGTGAAGCACCCTTTGGAAGTTCCAGTGGTTAGACGTGATTAGCCTCGAGAAGCCTCAGCGGAAATGGGCCTCATCTCGCCTGGAGGGCAAAACCTCCTGGATTTTCTCGAGTTGCGGCAGGTGCTCTCGACTTACGACGGGGACCTCAGGGACCCGCTCTGGTGGCCTCAGGAAAGGCCAGTCCCCATGCGAGTTCCTCGGGGGCCTCACGGGATTCCTCTCCCGTCGTTGCCGGGGCCTAAGACCTTGTGTGGAGTCGGGGCCGGAACCTGAGGATTCCTCTCCAGTGCTGACTTGGATCTTGGGGTACTTCTGGAGTCTCCCCAGGGGAGTCAGTCCTCGTCTCGAATGCGGGCATGCACTTGCGCTTTCCTCCAGAGCGGTAGCAGCAGTGTCACGCAGTCCGCCGCGTGGATCAAAGGATCTATGGTTTTCCCTCGAGTCTTTCCCACGAGGCTTTCCCACGAGGCTTTCCCACAGGGCTGTCCCACGTGCACACGGGGTGGGAGTGGATCCTCGGCTTGAACGTCAAGGCAGTGCAGGGAAAACAGGTTCCTCTGGAATGGACTGACACATCTGGGGGACTCTTGGAATGGTGGCACGACCCTGGAGTTCCTCTCGCCTTTCCTGTGGAGAGCGCCTCCTCTTGAGATGCGACAGGAACGCCGGGAATTCTTTCCCTACGAAACAGGGAAAGGATCCCTCATCTCGAGCTAGGAGGCGGAAACGGGGCTCCCCTGGATGTGTGCGGGACCCCACGTGCATCCTCTCGAGTGCAGACGGGTATGTCGGGGAACTTCTTGAGTTGCAGCAAGGGTGTGAAGGACCCTTTGGAAGTTCCAGAGGTTAGATGTGATTGGCCTCGAGAAGCCTCAGTGGAAATGGGCCTCATCTCGCCTGGAGGGCAAAACCTCCTGGATTTTCTCGAGTTGCGGCAGGTGCTCTCGACTTACGACGGGGACCTCAGGGACCGCTCTGGTGGCCTCAGGAAAGGCCAGTCCCCATGCGAGTTCCTCGGGGGCCTCTCGGGATTCCTCTCCCGTCGTTGCCGGGGCCTAAGACCTTGTGTGGAGTCGGGGCCGGAACCTGAGGATTCCTCTCCAGTGCTGACTTGGATCTTGGGGTACTTCTGGAGTCTCCCCAGGGGAGTCAGTCCTCGTCTCGAATGCGGGCATGCACTTGCGCTTTCCTCCAGAGCGGTAGCAGCAGTGTCACGCAGTCCGCCGCGTGGATCAAAGGATCTATGGTTTTCCCTCGAGTCTTTCCCACGAGGCTTTCCCACGAGGCTTTCCCACAGGGCTGTCCCACGTGCACACGTGGTGGGAGTCGATCCTCGGCTTGAACGTCAAGGCAGTGCAGGGAAAACAGGTTCCTCTGGAATGGACTGACACATCTGGGGGACTCTTGGAATGGTGGCACGACCCTGGAGTTCCTCTCGCCTTTCCTGTGGAGAGCGCCTCCTCTTGAGATGCGACAGGAACGCCGGGAATTCTTTCCCTACGAAACAGGGAAAGGATCCCTCATCTCGAGCTAGGAGGCGGAAACGGGGCTCCCCTGGATGTGTGCGGGACCCCACGTGCTTCCTCTCGAGTGGAGACGGGTATGTCGGGGAACTTCTTGAGTTGCAACAAGGGTGTGAAGGACCCTTTGGAAGTTCCAGTGGTTAGACGTGATTAGCCTCGAGAAGCCTCAGCGGAAATGGGCCTCATCTCGCCTGGAGGGCAAAACCTCCTGGATTTTCTCGAGTTGCGGCAGGTGCTCTCGACTTACGACGGGGACCTCAGGGACCCGCTCTGGTGGCCTCAGGAAAGGCCAGTCCCCATGCGAGTTCCTCGGGGGCCTCTCGGGATTCCTCTCCCGTCGATGCCGGGGCCTAAGACCTTGTGTGGAGTCCGGGCCGCAACCTGAGGATTCCTCTCCAGTGCTGACATGGATCTTGGGGTAATTCTGGAGTCTCCCCAGGGGAGTCAGTCCTCGTCTCGAATGCGGGCATGCACTTGCGCTTTCTTCCAGAGCGGTAGCAGCAGTGTCACGCAGTCCGCCGCGTGTATCAAAGGATCTATGGTTTTCCCTCGAGTCTTTCCCACGAGGCTTTCCCACGAGGCTTTCCCACAGGGCTGTCCCACGTGCACACGTGGTGGGAGTCGATCCTCGGCTTGAACGTCAAGGCAGTGCAGGGAAAACAGGTTCCTCTGGAATGGACTGACACATCTGGGGGACTCTTGGAATGGTGTCACGACCCTGGAGTTCCTCTCGCCTCTCCTGTGGAGAGCGCCTCCTCTTGAGATGCGACGGGAACGCCGGGAATTCTTTCCATACGAAACAGGGAAAGGATCCCTCATCTCGAGCTAGGAGGCGGAAACGGGGCTCCCCTGGATGTGTGCGGGACACCACGTGCTTTCTCTCGAGTGGAGACGGGTATGTCGGGGAACTTCTTGAGTTGCAACAAGGGTGTGAAGGACCCTTTGGAAGTTCCAGTGGTTAGACGTGATTAGCCTCGAGAAGCCTCAGCGGAAATGGGCCTCATCTCGCCTGGAGGGCAAAACCTCCTGAAATTTCTCGAGTTGCGGCAGGTGCTCTCGACTTACGACGGGGACCTCAGGGACCCGCTCTGGTGGCTTCAGGAAAGGCCAGTCCCCATGCGAGTTCCTCGGGGGCCTCTCGGGATTCCTCTCCCGTCGATGCCGGGGCCTAAGACCTTGTGTGGAGTCGGGGCCGGAACCTGAGGATTCCTCTCCAGTGCTGACATGGATCTTGGGGTACTTCTGGAGTCTCCCCAGGGGAGTCAGTCCTCGTCTCGAATGCGGGCATGCACTTGCGCTTTCCTCCAGAGCGGTAGCAGCATTGTCACGCAGTCCGCCGCGTGGATCGAAGGATCTATGGTTTTCCCTCGAGTCTTTCCCACGAGGCTTTCCCACGAGGCTTTCCCACAGGACTGTCCCACGTGCACACGTGGTGGGAGTCGATCCTCGGCTTGAACGTCAAGGCAGTACAGGGAAAACAGGTTCCCCTGGAATGGACTGACACATCTGGGGGACTCTTGGAATGGTGGCACGACCCTGGAGTTCCTCTCGCCTTTCCTGTGGAGAGCGCCTCCTCTTGAGATGCGACGGGAACACCGGGAATTTTTTACCTACGAAACAGGGAAAGGATCCCTCATCTCGAGCTAGGAGGCGGAAACGGGGCTCCCCTGGATGTGTGCGGGACCCCACGTGCTTCCTCTCGAGTGGAGACGGGTATGTCGGGGAACTTCTTGAGTTGCAGCAAGGGTGTGAAGGACCCTTTGGAAGTTCCAGTGGTTAGACGTGATTAGCCTCGAGAAGCCTCAGCGGAAATGGGCCTCATCTCGCCTGGAGGGCAAAACCCCCTGGATTTTCTCGAGTTGCGGCAGGTGCTCTCGACTTACGACGGGGACCTCAGGGACCCGCTCTGGTGGCCTCAGGAAAGGCCAGTCCCCATGCGAGATCCTCTGGGGATTCCTCTCCCGTCGATGCCGGGGCCTAAGACCTTGTGTGGAGTCGGGGCCGGAACCTGAGGATTCCTCTCCAGTGCTGACATGGATCTTGGGGTACTTCTGGAGTCTCCCCAGGGGAGTCAGTCCTCGTCTCGAATGCGGGCATGCACTTGCGCTTTCCTCCAGAGCGGTAGCAGCAGTGTCACGCAGTCCGCCGCGTGGATCAAAGGATCTATGGTTTTCCCTCGAGTCTTTCCCACGAGGCTTTCCCACGAGGCTTTCCCACAGGGCTGTCCCACGTGCACACGTGGTGGGAGTCGATCCTCGGCTTGAACGTCAAGGCAGTGAAGGGAAAACAGGTTCCTCTGGAATGGACTGACCCATCTGGGCGTCTCTTGGAATGGTGGCACGACCCTGGAGTTCCTCTCGCCTCTCCTGTGGAGAGCGCCTCCTCTTGAGATGCGACGGGAACGCCGGGAATTCTTTCCCTAAGAAACAGGGAAAGGATCCCTCATCTCGAGCTAGGAGGCGGAAAAGGGGCTCCCCTGGATGTGTGCGGGATACCACGTGCTTCCTATCGAGTGGAGACGGGTATGTCGGGGAACTTCTTGAGTAGCAGCAAGGGTGTGAAGGACCCTTTGGAAGTTCCAGTGGTCAGATGTGATTGGCCTCGAGAAGCCTCAGCAGAAATGGGCCTCATCTCGCCTGGAGGGCAAAACATCCTGGATTTTCTCGAGTTATGGCAGGTGCTCTCGACTTACGACGGGGACCTCAGGGACCCTCTCTGGTGGCCTCAGGAAAGGCCAGTCCCCATGCGAGTTCCTCGGGGGCCTCTCGGGATTCCTCTCCCGTCGATGCCGGGGCCTAAGACCTTGTGTGGAGTCGGGGCCGGAACCTGAGGATTCCTCTCCAGTGCTGACATGGATCTTGGGGTACTTCTGGAGTCTCCCCAGGGGAGTCAGTCCTCGTCTCGAATGCGGGCATGCACTTGCGCTTTCCTCCAGAGCGGTAGCAGCAGTGTCACGCAGTCCGCCGCGTGGATCAAAGGATCTATGGTTTTCCCTCGAGTCTTTCCCACGAGGCTTTCCCACGAGGCTTTCCCACAGGGCTGTCCCACCTGCACACGTGGTGGGAGTCGATCCTCGGCTTGAACGTCAAGGCAGTGCAGGGAAAACAGGTTCCTCTGGAATGGACTGACACATCTGGGGGACTCTTGGAATGGTGGCACGACCCTGGAGTTCCTCTCGCCTTTCCTGTGGAGAGCGCCTCCTCTTCAGATGCGACGGGAACGCCGGGAATTCTTTCCCTACGAAACAGGGAAAGGATCCCTCATCTCGAGCTAGGAGGCGGAAACGGGGCTCCCCTGGATGTGTGCGGGACCCCACGTGCTTCCTCTCGAGTGGAGACGGGTATGTCGGGGAACATCTTGAGTTGCAGCAAGGGTGTGAAGGACCCTTTGGAAGTTCCAGTGGTTAGACGTGATTAGCCTCGAGAAGCCTCAGCGGAAATGGGCCTCATCTCGCCTGGAGGGCAAAACCTCCTGGATTTTCTCGAGTTGCGGCAGGTGCTCTCGACTTACGACGGGGACCTCAGGGACCCGCTCTGGTGGCCTCAGGAAAGGCCAGTCCCCATGCGAGTTCCTCTGGGGATTCCTCTCCCGTCGATGCCGGGGCCTAAGACCTTGTGTGGAGTCGGGGCCGGAACCTGAGGATTCCTCTCCAGTGCTGACATGGATCATGGGGTACTTCTGGAGTCTCCTCAGGGGAGTCAGTCCTCGTCTCGAATGCGGGCATGCACTTGCGCTTTCCTCCAGAGCGGTAGCAGCAGTGTCACGCAGTCCGCCGCGTGGATCAAAGGATCTATGGTTTTCCCTCGAGTCTTTCCCACGAGGCTTTCCCACGAGGCTTTCCCACAGGGCTGTCCCACGTGCACACGTGGTGGGCGTTGATCCTCGGCTTGAACGTCAAGGCAGTGCAGGGAAAACAGGTTCCTCTGGAATGGACTGACACATCTGGGGGACTCTTGGAATGGTGGCACGACCCTGGACTTCCTCTCGCCTTTCCTGTGGAGAGCGCCTCCTCTTGAGATGCGACGGGAACGCCGGGAATTCTTTCCCTACGAAACAGGGAAAGGATCCCTCATCTCGAGCTAGGAGGCGGAAACGGGGCTCCCCTGGATGTGTGCGGGACCCCACGTGCTTCCTCTCGAGTGGAGACGGGTATGTCGGGGCACTTCTTGAGTTGCAGCAAGGGTGTGAAGGACCCTTTGGAAGTTCCAGTGGTTAGACGTGATTAGCCTCGAGAAGCCTCAGCGGAAATGGGCCTCATCTCGCCTGGAGGGCAAAACCTCCTGGATTTTCTCGAGTTGCGGCAGGTGCTCTCGACTTACGACGGGGACCTCAGGGACCCGCTCTGGTGGCCTCAGGAAAGGCCAGTCCCCATGCGAGTTCCTCGGGGGCCTCTCGGGATTCCTCTCCCGTCGATGCCGGGGCCTAAGACCTTGTGTGGAGTCGGGGCCGGAACCTGAGGATTCCTCTCCAGTGCTGACATGGATCTTGGGGTACTTCTGGAGTCTCCCCAGGGGAGTCAGTCCTCGTCTCGAATGCGGGCATGCACTTGCGCTTTCCTCCAGAGCGGTAGCAGCAGTGTCACGCAGTCCGCCGCGTGGATCAAAGGATCTATGGTTTTCCCTCGAGTCTTTCCCACGAGGCTCTCCCACGAGGCTTTCCCACAGGGCTGTCCCACGTGCACAGGTGGTGGGAGTGGATCCTCGGCTTGAACGTCAAGGCAGTGCAGGGAAAACAGGTTCCTCTGGAATGGACTGACCCATCTGGGCGTCTCTTGGAATGGTGGCACGACCCTGGAGTTCCTCTCGCCTCTCCTGTGGAGAGCGCCTCCTCTTGAAGATGCGACGGGAACGCCGGGAATTCTTTCCCTAAGAAACAGGGAAAGGATCCCTCATCTCGAGCTAGGAGGCGGAAACGGGGCTCCCCTGGATGTGTGCGGGACCCCACGTGCTTCCTCTCGAGTGGAGACGGATATGTAGGGGAACTTCTTGAGTTGCAGCAAGGGTGTGAAGGACCCTTTGGAAGTTCCAGTGGTTAGACGTGATTAGCCTCGAGAAGCCTCAGCGGAAATGGGCCTCATCTCGCCTGGAGGGCAAAACCTCCTGGATTTTCTCGAGTTGCGGCATGTGCTCTCGACTTACGACGGGGACCTCAGTGACCCGCTCTGGTGACCTCAGGAAAGGCCAGTCCCCATGCGAGTTCCTCGGGGGCCTCTCGGGATTCCTCTCCCATTGATTCCGGGGCCTAAGACCTTGTGTGGAGTCGGGGCCGGAACCTGGGGATTCCTCTCCAGTGCTGACATGGATCTTGGGGTACTTCTGGAGTCTCCCCAGGGGAGTCAGTACTCGTCTCGAATGCGGGCATGCACTTGCGCTTTCCTCCAGAGGGGTAGCAGCAGTGTCACGCAGTCCACCGCGTGGATCAAAGGATCTATGGTTTTCCTTCGAGTCTTTCCCACAAGGCTTTCCCACGAGGCTTTCCCACAGGGCTGTCCCACGTGCACACGTGGTGGGAGTGGATCCTCGGCTTGAACGTCAAGGCAGTGCAGGGAAAACAGGTTCCTCTGGAATGGACTGACACATCTGGGGGACTCTTGGAATGGTGGCACGACCCTGGAGTTCCTCTCGCCTTTCCTGTGGAGAGCGCCTCTTCTTGAGATGCGACGGGAACGCCGGGAATTCTTTCCCTACGAAACAGGGAAAGGATCCCTCATCTCGAGCTAGGAGGCGGAAACGGGGCTCCCCTGGATGTGTGCGGGACCCCACGTGCTTCCTCTCGAGTGGAGACGGGTATGTCGGGGAACTTCTTGAGTTGCAGCAAGGGTGTGAAGGACCCTTTGGAAGTTCCAGTGGTTAGACGTGATTCGCCTCGAGAAGCCTCAGTGGAAACGGGCCTCATCTCGCCTGGAGGGCAAAACCTCCTGGATTTTCTCGAGTTGCGGCAGGTGCTCTCGACTTACGACGGGGACCTCAGGGACCCGCTCTGGTGGCCTCAGGAAAGGCCAGTCCCCATGCGAATTCCTCGGGGGCCTCTCGGGATTACTCTCCCGTCGATGCCGGGCCTAAGACCTTGTGTGGAGTCGGGGCCGGAACCTGAGGATTCCTCTCCAGTGCTGACATGGATCTTGGGGTACTTCTGGAGTCTCCCCAGGGGAGTCAGTCCTCGTCTCGAATGCGGGCATGCACTTGCGCTTTCCTCTAGAGCGGTAGCAGCAGTGTTACGCAGTCCGTCGCGTGGATCAAAGGATCTATGGTTTTCCCTCGAGTCTTTCCCACGAGGCTTTCCCACGAGGCTTTCCCACAGGGCTGTCCCACGTGCACACGTGGTGGGAGTCGATCCTCGGCTTGAACGTCAAGGCAGTGCAGGGAAAACAGGTTCCTCTGTAATGGACTGACACATCTGGGCGTCTCCTGGAATGGTGGCACGACCCTGGAGTTCCTCTCGCCTCTCCTGTGGAGAGCCCCTCCTCTTGAGATGCGACGGGAACGCCGGGAATTCTTTCCTAAGAAACAGGGAAAGGATCCCTCATCTCGAGCTAGGAGGCGGAAACGGCTCTCCCCTGGATGTGTGCGGGACCCCACGTGATTCCTCTCGAGTGGAGACGGGTATGTCGGGGAACTTCTTGAGTTGCAGCAAGGGTGTGAAGGACCCTTTGGAAGTTCCAGTGGTTAGATGTGATTAGCCTCGAGAAGCCTCAGCGGAAATGGGCCTCATCTTGCCTGGAGGGCAAAACCTCCTGGATTTTCTCGAGTTGCGGCATGTGCTCTCGACTTACTACGGGGACCTCAGGGACCCGCTCTGGTGACCTCAGGAAAGGCCAGTCCCCATGCGACTTCCTCGGGGGCCTCTCGGGATTCCTCTCCCATTGATGCCGGGGCCTAAGACCTTGTGTGGAGTCGGGGCCGGAACCTGAGGATTCCTCTCCAGTGCTGACATGGATCATGGGGTACTTCTGGAGTCTCCCCAGGGGAGTCAGTCTTCGTCTCGAATGCGGGCATGTACTTGCGATTTCCTCCAGAGCGGTAGCAGCAGTGTCACGCAGTCCGCCGCGTGGATCAAAGGATCTATGATTTTCCCTCGAGTCTTTCCCACGAGGCTTTCCCACGAGGCTTTCCCACAGGGCTGTCCCACGTGCACACGTGGTGGGAGTGGATCCTCGGCTTGAACGTCAAGGCAGTGCAGGGAAAACAGGTTCCTCTGGAATGGACTGACACATCTGGGGGACTCTTGGAATGGTGGCACGACCCTGGAGTTCCTCTCGCCTTTCCTGTGGAGAGCGCCTCCTCTTGAGATGCGACGGGAACTCCGGGAATTCTTTCCCTACGAAACAGGGAAAGGATCCCTCATCTCGAGCTAGGAGGCGGAAACGGGGCTCCCCTGGATGTGTGCGGGACCCCAGGTGCTTGCTCTCGAGTGGAGACGGGTATGTCGGGGAATTCTTGAGTTGCAGCAAGGGTGTGAAGGACCCTTTGGAAGTTCCAGTGGTTAGACGTGATTCGCCGCGAGAAGCCTCAGCGGAAATGGGCCTCATCTCGCCTGGAGGGCAAAACCTGCTGGATTTTCTCGAGTTGCGGCAGGTGCTCTCGACTTACGACGGGGACCTCAGGGACCCGCTCTGGTGGCCTCAGGAAAGGCCAGTCCCCATGCGAATTCCTCGGGGGCCTCTCGGGATTACTCTCCCGTCGATGCCGGGGCCTAAGACCTTGTGTGGAGTCGGGGCCGGAACCTGAGGATTCCTCTCCGGTGCTGACATGGATCTTGGGGTTCTTCTGAAGTCTCCCCAGGGGAGTCAGTCCTCGTCTCGAATGCGGACATGCACTTGCGCTTTCCTCCAGAGCGGTAACAGCAGTGTCACGCGGTCCGCCGCGTGGATCAAAGGATCTATGGTTTTCCCTCGAGTCTTTCCCACGAGGCTTTCCCACGAGGCTTTCCCACAGGGCTGTCCCACGTGCACACGTGGTGGGAGTCGATCCTCGGCTTGAACGTCAAGGCAGTGAAGGGAAAACAGGTTCCTCTGGAATGGACTGACACATCTGGGGGACTCTTGGAATGGTGGCACGACCCTGGAGTTCCTCTCGCCTTTCCTGTGGAGAGCGCCTCCTCTTGAGATGCGACGGGAACGCCGGGAATTCTTTCCCTACGAAACAGGGAAAGGATCCCTCATCTCGAGCTAGGAGGCGGAAACGGGGCTCCCCTGGATGTGTGCTGGACCCCAGGTGCTTCCTCTCGAGTGGAGACGGGTATGTCGGGGAATTCTTGAGTTGCAGCAAGGGTGTGAAGGACCCTTTGGAAGTTCCAGTGGTTAGACGTGATTCGCCTCGAGAAGCCTCAGCGGAAATGGGCCTCATCTCGCCTGGAGGGCAAAACCTCCTGGATTTTCTCGAGTTGCGGCAGGTGCTCTCGACTTACGACGGGGACCTCAGGGACCCGCTCTGGTGGCCTCAGGAAAGGCCAGTCCCCATGCGAATTCCTCGGGGGCCTCTCGGGATTACTCTCCCGTCGATGCCGGGGCCTAAGACCTTGTGTGGATTCGGGGCCGGAACCTGAGGATTCCTCTCCGGTGCTGACATGGATCTTGGGGTACTTCTGGAGTCTCCCCAGGGGAGTCAGTCCTCGTCTCGAATGCGGACATGCACTTGCGCTTTCCTCCAGAGCGGTAGCAGCAGTGTCACGCAGTCCGCCGCGTGGATCAAAGGATCTATGGTTTTCCCTCGAGTCTTTCCCACGAGGCTTTCCCACGAGGCTTTCCCACAGGGCTGTCCCACGTGCACAGGTGGTGGGAGTCGATCCTCGGCTTGAACGTCAAGGCAGTGCAGGGAAAACAGGTTCCTCTGTAATGGACTGACACATCTGGGGGTCTCTTGGAATGGTGGCACGACCCTGGAGATCCTCTCGCCTCTCCTGTGGAGAGCCCCTCATCTTGAGATGCGACGGGAACGCCGGGAATTCTTTCCCTACGAAACAGGGAAAGGATCCCTCATCTCGAGCTAGGAGGCGGAAACGGGGCTCCCCTGGATGTGTGCGGGACACCACGTGCTTCCTATCGAGTGGAGACGGGTATGTCGGGGAACTTCTTGAGTAGCAGCAAGGGTGTGAAGGACCCTTTGGAAGTTCCAGTGTTTAGATGTGATTGGCCTCGAGAAGCCTCAGCGGAAATGGGCCTCATCTCGCCTGGAGGGCAAAACCTCCTGGATTTTCTCGAGTTACGGCAGGTGTTCTCGACTTACGACGGGGACCTCAGGGACGCGCTCTGGTGGCCTCAGGAAAGGCCAGTCCCCATGCGAGTTCCTCGGGGGCCTCTCGGGATTCCTCTCCCGTCGATGCCGGGGCCTAAGACCTTGTGTGGAGTCGGGGCCGGAACCTGAGGATTCCTCTCCAGTGCTGACATGGATCTTGGGGTACTTCTGGAGTCTCCCCAGGGGAGTCAGTGCTCGTCTCGAATGCGGGCATGCACTTGCGCTTTCCTCCAGAGCGGTAGCAGCAGTGTCACGCGGTCCGCCGCGTGGATCAAAGTATCTATGGTTTTCCCTCGAGTCTTTCCCACGAGGCTTTCCCACGAGGCTTTCCCACAGGGCTGTCCCACGTGCACACGTGGTGGGAGTCGATCCTCGGCTTGAACGTCAGGCAGTGCAGGGAAAACAGGTTCCTCTGGAATGGACTGACACATCTGGGGGTCTCTTGGAATGGTGCCACGACCCTGGAGTTCCTCTCGCCTTTCCTGTGGAGAGCGCCACCTCTTGAGATGCGACGGGAACGCCGGGAATTCTTTCCCTACGAAACAGGGAAAGGATCCCTCATCTCGAGCTAGGAGGCGGAAACGGGGCTCCCCTGGATGGGTGCGGGACCCCACGTGCTTCCTCTCGAGTGGAGACGGGTATGTCGGGGAACTTCTTGAGTTGCAGCAATGGTGTGAACGACCCTTTGGAAGTTCCAGCGGTTACATGTGATTAGCCTCGAGAAGCCTCAGCGGAAATGGGCCTCATCTCGCCTGGAGGGCAAAACCTCCTGAATTTTCTCGAGTTGCGGCAGGTGCTCTCGACTTACGATGGGGACCTCAGGGAACCGCTCTGGTGGCCTCAGGAAAGGCCAGGACCCATGCGAGTTCCTCGGGGGCCTCTCGGCATTCCTCTCCCGTCGATGCAGGGGCCTAAGACCTTGTGTGGATTCGGGGCCGGAACCTGAGGATTCCTCTCCAGTGCTGACATGGATCTTGGGGTATTTCTGGAGTCTCCCCAGGGGAGTCAGTCCTCGTCTCGAATGCGGGCATGCACTTGCGCTTTCCTCCAGAGCGGTAGCAGCATTGTCACGCAATCCGCCGCGTGGATCAAAGGATCTATGGTTTTCCCTCGAGTCTTTCCCACGAGGCTTTCCCACGAGGCTTTCCCACAGGGCTGTCCCACGTGCACACGTGGTGGTAGTGGATCCTCGGCTTGAACGTCAAGGCAGTGCAGGGAAAACAGGTTCCTCTGGAATGGACTGACACATCTGGGGGACTCTTGGAATGGTGTCACGACCCTGGAGTTCCTCTCGCCTTTCCTGTGGAGAGCGCCTCCTCTTGAGATGCGACGGGAACGCCGGGAATTCTTTCCCTACGAAACAGGGAAAGGATCCCTCATCTCGAGCTAGGAGGCGGAAACGGGGCTCCCCTGGATGTGTGCGGGACCCCACGTGCTTCCTCTCGAGTGGAGACGGGTATGTCGGGGAACTTCTTGAGTTGCAGCAAGGGTGTGAAGGACCCTTTGGAAGTTCCAGTGGTTAGACGTGATTAGCCTCGAGAAGCCTCACCGGAAATGGGCCTCATCTCGCCTGGAGGGCAAAACCTCCTGGATTTTCTCTAGTTGTGGCAGGTGCTCTCGACGTACGACGGGGACGTCAGGGACCCGCTCTGGTGGCCTCAGGAAAGGCCAGTCCCCATGCGAGTTCCTCGGGGGCCTCTCGGGATTCCTCTCCCGTCGATGCCGGGGCCTAAGACCTTGTGTGGAGTCGGGGCCGGAACCTGAGGATTCCTCTCCAGTGCTGACATGGATCTTGGGGTACTTCTGGAGTCTCCCCAGGGGAGTCAGTCCTCGTCTCGAATGCGGGCATGCACTTGCGCTTTCCTCCAGAGCGGTAGCAGCAGTGTCACGCAGTCCGCCGCGTGGATCAAAGGATCTATGGTTTTCCCTCGAGTCTTTCCCACGAGGCTTTCCCACGAGGCTTTCCCACAGGGCTGTCCCACGTGCACACGTGGTGGGAGTCGATCCTCGGCTTGAACGTCAAGGCAGTGCAGGGAAAACAGGTTCCTCTGGAATGGACTGACACATCTGGGGGACTCTTGGAATGGTGGCACGACCCTGGAGTTCCTCTCGCCTCTCCTGTGGAGAGCGCCTCCTCTTGAGATGCGACGGGAACGCCGGGAATTCTTTCCCTACGAAACAGGGAAAGGATCCCTCATCTCGAGCTAGGAGGCGGAAACGGGGCTCCCCTGGATGTGTGCGGGACCCCACGTGCTTCCTCTCGAGTGGAGACGGGTATGTCCGGGAACTTCTTGAGTTGCAACAAGGGTGTGAAGGACCCTTTGGAAGTTCCAGTGGTTAGACGTGATTAGCCTCGAGAAGCCTCAGCGGAAATGGGCCTCATCTCGCCTGGAGGGCAAAACCTCCTGAAATTTCTCGAGTTGCGGCAGGTGCTCTCGACTTACGACGGGGACCTCAGGGACCCGCTCTGGTGGCTTCAGGAAAGGCCAGACCCCATGCGAGTTCCTCGGGGGCCTCTCGGGATTACTCTCCCGTCGATGCCGGGGCCTAAGACCTTGTGTGGAGTCGGGGCCGGAACCTGAGGATTCCTCTCCAGTGCTGACATGGATCTTGGGGTACTTCTGGAGTCTCCCCAGGGGAGTCAGTCCTCGTCTCGAATGCGGGCATGCACTTGCGCTTTCCTCCAGAGCGGTAGCAGCAGTGTCACGCAGTCCGCCGCGTGGATCAAAGGATCTATGGTTTTCCCTCGAGTCTTTCCCACGAGGCTTTCCCACGAGGCTTTCCCACAAGACTGTCCCACGTGCACACGTGGTGGGAGTCGATCCTCGGCTTGAACGTCAAGGCAGTGCAGGGAAAACAGGTTCCTCTGGAATGGACTGACACATCTGGGGGACTCTTGGAATGGTGGCACGACCCTGGAGTTCCTCTCGCCTTTCCTGTGGAGAGCGCCTCCTCTTGAGATGCGACGGGAACACCGGGAATTTTTTACCTACGAAACAGGGAAAGGATCCCTCATCTCGAGCTAGGAGGCGGAAACGGGGCTCCCCTGGATGTGTGCGGGACCCCACGTGCTTCCTCTCGAGTGGAGACGGGTATGTCGGGGAACTTCTTGAGTTGCAGCAAGGGTGTGAAGGACCCTTTGGAAGTTCCAGTGGTTAGACGTGATTAGCCTCGAGAAGCCTCAGCGGAAATGGGCCTCATCTCGCCTGGAGGGCAAAACCTCCTGGATTTTCTCGAGTTGCGGCAGGTGCTCTCGACTTACGACGGGGACCTCAGGGACCCGCTCTGGTGGCCTCAGGAAAGGCCAGTCCCCATGCGAGTTCCTCTGGGGATTCCTCTCCCGTCGATGCCGGGGCCTAAGACCTTGTGTGGAGTCGGGGCCGGAACCTGAGGATTCCTCTCCAGTGCTGACATGGATCTTGGGGTACTTCTGGAGTCTCCCCAGGGGAGTCAGTCCTCGTCTCAAATGCGGGCATGCACTTGCGCTTTCCTCCAGAGCGGTAGCAGCAGTGTCACGCAGTCCGCCGCGTGGATCAAAGGATCTATGGTTTTCCCTCGAGTCTTTCCCACGAGGCTTTCCCACGAGGCTTTCCCACAGGGCTGTCCCACGTGCACACGTGGTGGGAGTCGATCCTCGGCTTGAACGTCAAGGCAGTGCAGGGAAAACAGGTTCCTCTGTAATGGACTGACACATCTGGGCGTCTCCTGGAATGGTGGCACGACCCTGGAGTTCCTCTCGCCTCTCCTGTGGAGAGCCCCTCCTCTTGAGATGCGACGGGAACGCCGGGAATTCTTTCCCTACGAAACAGGGAAAGGATCCCTCATCTCGAGCTAGGAGGCGGAAACGGCTCTCCCCTGGATGTGTGCGGGACCCCACGTGATTCCTCTCGAGTGGAGACGGGTATGTCGGGGAACTTCTTGAGTTGCAGCAAGGGTGTGAAGGACCCTTTGGAAGTTCCAGTGGTTAGATGTGATTAGCCTCGAGAAGCCTCAGCGGAAATGGGCCTCATCTTGCCTGGAGGGCAAAACCTCCTGGATTTTCTCGAGTTGCGGCATGTGCTCTCGACTTACGACGGGGACCTCAGGGACCCGCTCTGGTGACCTCAGGAAAGGCCAGTCCCCATGCGACTTCCTCGGGGGCCTCTCGCGATTCCTCTCCCATTGATGCCGGGGCCTAAGACCTTGTGTGGAGTCGGGGCCGGAACCTGAGGATTCCTCTCCAGTGCTGACATGGATCATGGGGTACTTCTGGAGTCTCCCCAGGGGAGTCAGTCTTCGTCTCGAATGCGGGCATGTACTTGCGATTTCCTCCAGAGCGGTAGCAGCAGTGTCACGCAGTCCGCCGCGTGGATCAAAGGATCTATGATTTTCCCTCGAGTCTTTCCCACGAGGCTTTCCCACGAGGCTTTCCCACAGGGATGTCCCACGTGCACACGTGGTGGGAGTGGATCCTCGGCTTGAACGTCAAGGCAGTGCAGGGAAAACAGGTTCCTCTGGAATGGACTGACACATCTGGGGGACTCTTGGAATGGTGGCACGACCCTGGAGTTCCTCTTGCCTTTCCTGTGGAGAGCGCCTCCTCTTGAGATGCGACGGGAACTCCGGGAATTCTTTCCCTACGAAACAGGGAAAGGATCCCTCATCTCGAGCTAGGAGGCGGAAACGGGGCTCCCCTGGATGTGTGCGGGACCCCAGGTGCTTGCTCTCGAGTGGAGACGGGTATGTCGGGGAATTCTTGAGTTGCAGCAAGGGTGTGAAGGACCCTTTGGAAGTTCCAGTGGTTAGACGTGATTCGCCGCGAGAAGCCTCAGCGGAAATGGGCCTCATCTCGCCTGGAGGGCAAAACCTGCTGGATTTTCTCGAGTTGCGGCAGGTGCTCTCGACTTACGACGGGGACCTCAGGGACCCGCTCTGGTGGCCTCAGGAAAGGCCAGTCCCCATGCGAATTCCTCGGGGGCCTCTCGGGATTACTCTCCCGTCGATGCCGGGGCCTAAGACCTTGTGTGGAGTCGGGGCCGGAACCTGAGGATTCCTCTCCGGTGCTGACATGGATCTTGGGGTTCTTCTGAAGTCTCCCCAGGGGAGTCAGTCCTCGTCTCGAATGCGGACATGCACTTGCGCTTTCCTCCAGAGCGGTAACAGCAGTGTCACGCGGTCCGCCGCGTGGATCAAAGGATCTATGGTTTTCCCTCGAGTCTTTCCCACGAGGCTTTCCCACGAGGCTTTCCCACAGGGCTGTCCCACGTGCACACGTGGTGGGAGTCGATCCTCGGCTTGAACGTCAAGGCAGTGCAGGGAAAACAGGTTCCTCTGGAATGGACTGACACATCTGGGGGTCTCTTGGAATGGTGCCACGACCCTGGAGTTCCTCTCGCCTTTCCTGTGGAGAGTGCCACCTCTTGAGATGCGACGGGATCTCCGGGAATTCTTTCCCTACGAAACAGGGAAAGGATCCCTCATCTCGAGCTAGGAGGCGGAAACGGGGCTCCCCTGGATGTGTGCGGGACCCCACGTGCTTCCTCTCGAGTGGAGACGGGTATGTCGGGGAACTTCTTGATTTGCAGCAACGGTGTGAAGCACCCTTTGGAAGTTCCAGTGGTTAGACGTGATTAGCCTCGAGAAGCCTCAGCGGAAATGGGCCTCATCTCGCCTGGAGGGCAAAACCTCCTGGATTTTCTCGAGTTGCGGCATGTGCTCTCGACTTACGACGGGGACCTCGGGGACCCGCTCTGGTGACCTCAGGAAAGGCCAGTCCCCATGCGAGTTCCTCGGGGGCCTCTCGGGATTCCTCTCCCATCGATGCCGGGGCCTAAGACCTTGTGTGGAGTCGGGGCCGGAACCTGAGGATTCCTCTCCAGTGCTGACATGGATCTTGGGGTACTTCTGGAGTCTCCCCAGGGGAGTCAGTCCTCGTCTCGAATGCGGGCATGCACTTGCGCTTTCCTCCAGAGCGGTAGCAGCAGTGTCGCGCAGTCCGCCGCGTGGATCAAAGGATCTATGTTTTTCCGTCGAGTCTTTCCCACGAGGCTTTCCCACGAGGCTTTCCCACAGGGCTGTCCCACGTGCACACGTGGTGGGAGTCGATCCTCGGCTTGAACGTCAAGGCAGTGAAGGGAAAACAGGTTCCTCTGGAATGGACTGACACATCTGGGGGACTCTTGGAATGGTGGCACGACCCTGGAGTTCCTCTCGCCTTTCCTGTGGAGAGCGCCTCCTCTTGAGATGCGACGGGAACGCCGGGAATTCTTTCCCTACGAAACAGGGAAAGGATCCCTCATCTCGAGCTAGGAGGCGGAAACGGGGCTCCCCTGGATGTGTGCTGGACCCCAGGTGCTTCCTCTCGAGTGGAGACGGGTATGTCGGGGAATTCTTGAGTTGCAGCAAGGGTGTGAAGGACCCTTTGGAAGTTCCAGTGGTTAGACGTGATTCGCCTCGAGAAGCCTCAGCGGAAATGGGCCTCATCTCGCCTGGAGGGCAAAACCTCCTGGATTTTCTCGAGTTGCGGCAGGTGCTCTCGACTTACGACGGGGACCTCAGGGACCCGCTCTGGTGGCCTCAGGAAAGGCCAGTCCCCATGCGAATTCCTCGGGGGCCTCTCGGGACTACTCTCCCGTCGATGCCGGGGCCTAAGACCTTGTGTGGATTCGGGGCCGGAACCTGAGGATTCCTCTCCGGTGCTGACATGGATCTTGGGGTACTTCTGGAGTCTCCCCAGGGGAGTCAGTCCTCGTCTCGAATGCGGACATGCACTTGCGCTTTCCTCCAGAGCGGTAGCAGCAGTGTCACGCGGTCCGCCGTGTGGATCAAAGTATCTATGGTTTTCCCTCGAGTCTTTCCCACGAGGCTTTCCCACGAGGCTTTCCCACAGGGCTGTCCCACGTGCACACGTGGTGGGAGTCGATCCTCGGCTTGAACGTCAGGCAGTGCAGGGAAAACAGGTTCCTCTGGAATGGACTGACACATCTGGGGGTCTCTTGGAATGGTGCCACGACCCTGGAGTTCCTCTCGCCTTTCCTGTGGAGAGCGCCACCTCTTGAGATGCGACGGGAACGCCGGGAATTCTTTCCCTACGAAACAGGGAAAGGATCCCTCATCTCGAGCTAGGAGGCGGAAACGGGGCTCCCCTGGATGGGTGCGGGACCCCACGTGCTTCCTCTCGAGTGGAGACGGTTATGTCGGGGAACTTCTTGAGTTGCAGCAATGGTGTGAACGACCCTTTGGAAGTTCCAGCGGTTACATGTGATTAGCCTCGAGAAGCCTCAGCGGAAATGGGCCTCATCTCGCCTGGAGGGCAAAACCTCCTGGATTTTCTCGAGTTGCGGCAGGTGCTCTCGACTTACGATGGGGACCTCAGGGAACCGCTCTGGTGGCCTCAGGAAAGGCCAGGACCCATGCGAGTTCCTCGGGGGCCTCTCGGCATTCCTCTCCCGTCGATGCAGGGGCCTAAGACCTTGTGTGGATTCGGGGCCGGAACCTGAGGATTCCTCTCCAGTGCTGACATGGATTTCGGGGTATTTCTGGAGTCTCCCCAGGGGAGTCAGTCCTCGTCTCGAATGCGGGCATGCACTTGCGCTTTCCTCCAGAGCGGTAGCAGCATTGTCACGCAATCCGCCGCGTGGATCAAAGGATCTATGGTTTTCCCTCGAGTCTTTCCCACGAGGCTTTCCCACGAGGCTTTCCCACAGGGCTGTCCCACGTGCACACGTGGTGGTAGTGGATCCTCGGCTTGAACGTCAAGGCAGTGCAGGGAAAACAGGTTCCTCTGGAATGGACTGACACATCTGGGGGACTCTTGGAATGGTGTCACGACCCTGGAGTTCCTCTCGCCTTTCCTGTGGAGAGCGCCTCCTCTTGAGATGCGACGGGAACGCCGGGAATTCTTTCCCTACGAAACAGGGAAAGGATCCCTCATCTCGAGCTAGGAGGCGGAAACGGGGCTCCCCTGGATGTGTGCGGGACCCCACGTGCTTCCTCTCGAGTGGAGACGGGTATGTCGGGGAACTTCTTGAGTTGCAGCAAGGGTGTGAAGGACCCTTTGGAAGTTCCAGTGGTTAGACGTGATTAGCCTCGAGAAGCCTCACCGGAAATGGGCCTCATCTCGCCTGGAGGGCAAAACCTCCTGGATGTTCTCTAGTTGTGGCAGGTGCTCTCGACGTACGACGGGGACGTCAGGGACCCGCTCTGGTGGCCTCAGGAAAGGCCAGTCCCCATGCGAGTTCCTCGGGGGCCTCTCGGGATTCCTCTCCAGTCGATGCCGGGGCCTAAGACCTTGTGTGGAGTCGGGGCCGGAACCTGAGGATTCCTCTCCAGTGCTGACATGGATCTTGGGGTACTTCTGGAGTCTCCCCAGGGGAGTCAGTCCTCGTCTCGAATGCGGGCATGCACTTGCGCTTTCCTCCAGAGCGGTAGCAGCAGTGTCACGCAGTCCGCCGCGTGGATCAAAGGATCTATGGTTTTCCCTCGAGTCTTTCCCACGAGGCTTTCCCACGAGGCTTTCCCACAGGGCTGTCCCACGTGCACACGTGGTGGGAGTCGATCCTCGGCTTGAACGTCAAGGCAGTGCAGGGAAAACAGGTTCCTCTGGAATGGACTGACACATCTGGGGGACTCTTGGAATGGTGGCACGACCCTGGAGTTCCTCTCGCCTTTCCTGTGGAGAGCGCCTCCTCTTGAGATGCGACGGGAACGCCGGGAATTCTTTCCCTACGAAACAGGGAAAGGATCCCTCATCTCGAGCTAGGAGGCGGAAACGGGGCTCCCCTGGATGTGTGCGGGACCCCAGGTGCTTGCTCTCGAGTGGAGACGGGTATGTCGGGGAATTCTTGAGTTGCAGCAAGGGTGTGAAGGACCCTTTGGAAGTTCCAGTGGTTAGACGTGATTCGCCGCGAGAAGCCTCAGCGGAAATGGGCCTCATCTCGCCTGGAGGGCAAAACCTGCTGGATTTTCTCGAGTTGCGGCAGGTGCTCTCGACTTACGACGGGGACCTCAGGGACCCGCTCTGGTGGCCTCAGGAAAGGCCAGTCCCCATGCGAATTCCTCGGGGGCCTCTCGGGATTACTCTCCCGTCGATGCCGGGGCCTAAGACCTTGTGTGGAGTCGGGGCCGGAACCTGAGGATTCCTCTCCGGTGCTGACATGGATCTTGGGGTTCTTCTGGAGTCTCCCCAGGGGAGTCAGTCCTCGTCTCGAATGCGGACATGCACTTGCGCTTTCCTCCAGAGCGGTAACAGCAGTGTCACGCGGTCCGCCGCGTGGATCAAAGGATCTATGGTTTTCCCTCGAGTCTTTCCCACGAGGCTTTCCCACGAGGCTTTCCCACAGGGCTGTTCCACGTGCACACGTGGTGGGAGTGGATCCTCGGCTTGAACGTCAAGGCAGTGCAGGGAAAACAGGTTCCTCTGGAATGGACTGACACATCTGGGGGTCTCTTGGAATGGTGCCACGACCCTGGAGTTCCTCTCGCCTTTCCTGTGGAGAGTGCCACCTCTTGAGATGCGACGGGAACGCCGGGAATTCTTTCCCTACGAAACAGGGAAAGGATCCCTCATCTCGAGCTAGGAGGCGGAAACGGGGCTCCCCTGGATGTGTGCGGGACCCCACGTGCTTCCTCTCGAGTGGAGACGGGTATGTCGGGGAACTTCTTGATTTGCAGCAAGGGTGTGAAGCACCCTTTGGAAGTTCCAGTGGTTAGACGTGATTAGCCTCGAGAAGCCTCAGCGGAAATGGGCCTCATCTCGCCTGGAGGGCAAAACCTCCTGGATTTTCTCGAGTTGCGGCATGTGCTCTCGACTTACGACGGGGACCTCGGGGACCCGCTCTAGTGACCTCAGGAAAGGCCAGTCCCCATGCGAGTTCCTCGGGGGCCTCTCGGGATTCCTCTCCCATCGATGCCGGGGCCTAAGACCTTGTGTGGAGTCGGGGCCGGAACCTGAGGATTCCTCTCCAGTGCTGACATGGATCTTGGGGTACTATTGGAGTCTCCCCAGGGGAGTCAGTCCTCGTCTCGAATGCCGGCATGCACTTGCGCTTTCCTCCAGAGCGGTAGCAGCAGTGTCACGCAGTCCGCCGCGTGGATCAAAGGATCTATGGTTTTCCCTCGAGTCTTTCCCACGAGGCTTTCCCACGAGGCTTTCCCACAGGGCTGTCCCACGTGCACACGTGGTGGGAGTCGATCCTCGGCTTGAACGTCAAGGCAGTGAAGGGAAAACAGGTTCCTCTGGAATGGACTGACACATCTGGGGGACTCTTGGAATGGTGGCACGACCCTGGAGTTCCTCTCGCCTTTCCTGTGGAGAGCGCCTCCTCTTGAGATGCGTCGGGAACGCCGGGAATTCTTTCCCTACGAAACAGGGAAAGATCCCTCATCTCGAGCTAGAAGGCGGAAACGGGGCTCCCCTGGATGTGTGCGGGACCCCACGTGCTTCCTCTCGAGTGGAGACGGGTATGTCGGGGAACTTCTTGAGTTGCAGCAAGGGTGTGAAGGACCCTTTGGAAGATCCAGTGGTTAGACGTGATTCGCCTCGAGAAGCCTCAGCGGAAATGGGCCTCATCTCGCCTGGAGGGCAAAACCTCCTGGATTTTCTCGAGTTGCGGCAGGTGCTCTCGACTTACGACGGGGACGTCAGGGACCCGCTTTGGTGGTATCAGGAAAGGCCAGTCCCCATGCGAGTTCCTCGGGGGCCTCTCGGGATTCCTCTCCCGTCGATGCCGGGGCCTAAGACCTTGTGTGGAGTCGGGGCCGGACCCTGAGGATTCCTCTCCAGTGCTGACATGGATCTTGGGGTACTTCTGGAGTCTCCCCAGGGGAGTCAGTCCTCGTCTCGAATGCGGGCATGCACTTGCGCTTTCCTCCAGAGCGGTAGCAGCAGTGTCACGCAGTCCGCCGCGTGGATCAAAGGATCTATGGTTTTCCCTCGAGTCTTTCCCACGAGGCTTTCCCACGAGGCTTTCCCACAGGGCTGTTCCACGTGCACACGTGGTGGGAGTGGATCCTCGGCTTGAACGTCAAGGCAGTGCAGGGAAAACAGGTTCCTCTGGAATGGACTGACACATCTGGGGGACTCTTGGAATGGTGTCACGACCCTGGAGTTCCTCTCGCCTTTCCTGTGGAGAGCGCCTCCTCTTGAGATGCGACGGGAACGCCGGGAATTCTTTCCCTACGAAACAGGGAAAGGATCCCTCATCTCGAGCTAGGAGGCGGAAACGGGGCTCCCCTGGATGTGTGCGGGACCCCAGGTGCTTCCTCTCGAGTGGAGACGGGTATGTCGGGGAATTCTTGAGTTGCAGCAAGGGTGTGAAGGACCCTTTGGAAGTTCCAGTGGTTAGACGTGATTCGCCTCGAGAAGCCTCAGCGGAAATGGGCCTCATCTCGCCTGGAGGGCAAAACCTGCTGGATTTTCTCGAGTTGCGGCAGGTGCTCTCGTCTTACGACGGGGACCTCAGGGACCCGCTCTGGTGGCCTCAGGAAAGGCCAGTCCCCATGCTAATTCCTCGGGGGCCTCTCGGGATTACTCTCCCGTCGATGCCGGGGCCTAAGACCTTGTGTGGAGTCGGGTCCGGAACCTGAGGATTCCTCTCCGGTGCTGACATGGATCTTGGGGTACTTCTGGAGTCTCCCCAGGGGAGTCAGTCCTCGTCTCGAATGCGGACATGCACTTGCGCTTTCCTCCAGAGCGGTAACAGCAGTGTCACGCGGTCCGCCGCGTGGATCAAAGGATCTATGGTTTTCCCTCGAGTCTTTCCCACGAGGCTTTCCCACGAGGCTTTCCCACAGGGCTGTCCCACGTGCACACGTGGTGGGAGTCGATCCTCGGCTTGAACGTCAAGGCAGTGCAGGGAAAACAGGTTCCTCTGGAATGGACTGACACATCTGGGGGTCTCTTGGAATGGTGCCACGACCCTGGAGTTCCTCTCGCCTTTCCTGTGGAGAGCGCCTCCTCTTGAGATGCGACGGGAACGCCGGGAATTGTTTCCCTACGAAACAGGGAAAGGATCCCTCATCTCGAGCTAGGAGGCGGAAACGGGACTCCCCTGGATGTGTGCGGGACCCCACGTGCTTCCTCTCGAGTGGAGACGGGTATGTCGGGGAACTTCTTGATTTGCAGCAAGGGTGTGAAGCACCCTTTGGAAGTTCCAGTGGTTAGACGTGATTAGCCTCGAGAAGCCTCAGCGGAAATGGGCCTCATCTCGCCTGGAGGGCAAAACCTCCTGGATTTTCTCGAGTTGCGGCAGGTGCTCTCGACTTACGATGGGGACCTCAGGGAACCGCTCTGGTGGCCTCAGGAAAGGCCAGGCCCCATGCGAGTTCCTCGGGGGCCTCTCGGCATTCCACTCCCGTCGATGCAGGGGCCTAAGACCTTGTGTGGAGTCGGGGCCGGAACCTGAGGATTCCTCTCCAGTGCTGACATGGATCTTGGGGTACTTCTGGAGTCTCCCCAGGGGAGTCAGTCCTCGTCTCGAATGCGGGCATGCACTTGCGCTTTCCTCCAGAGCGGTAGCAGCATTGTCACGCAATCCGCCGCGTGGATCAAAGGATCTATGGTTTTCCCTCGAGTCTTTCCCACGAGGCTTTCCCACGAGGCTTTCCCACAGGGCTGTCCCACGTGCACACGTGGTGGTAGTGGATCCTCGGCTTGAACGTCAAGGCAGTGCAGGGAAAACAGGTTCCTCTGGAATGGACTGACACATCTGGGGGACTCTTGGAATGGTGTCACGACCCTGGAGTTCCTCTCGCCTTTCCTGTGGAGAGCGCCTCCTCTTGAGATGCGACGGGAACGCCGGGAATTCTTTCCCTACGAAACAGGGAAAGGATCCCTCATCTCGAGCTAGGAGGCGGAAACGGGGCTCCCCTGGATGTGTGCGGGACCCCACGTGCTTCCTCTCGAGTGGAGACGGGTATGTCGGGGAACTTCTTGAGTTGCAGCAAGGGTGTGAAGGACACTTTGGAAGTTCCAGTGGTTAGACGTGATTAGCCTCGAGAAGCCTCAGCGGAAATGGGCCTCATCTCGCCTGGAGGGCAAAACCTCCTGGATTTTCTCGAGTTGTGGCAGGTGCTCTCGACGTACGACGGGGACGTCAGGGACCCGCTCTGGTGGCCTCAGGAAAGGCCAGTCCCCATGCGAGTTCCTCGGGGGCCTCTCGGGATTCCTCTCCCGTCGATGCCGGGGCCTAAGACCTTGTGTGGAGTCGGGGCCGGAACCTGAGGATTCCTCTCCAGTGCTGACATGGATCTTGGGGTACTTCTGGAGTCTCCCCAGGGGAGTCAGTCCTCGTCTCGAATGCGGGCATGCACTTGCGCTTTCCTCCAGAGCGGTAGCAGCAGTGTCACGCAGTCCGCCGCGTGGATCAAAGGATCTATGGTTTTCCCTCGAGTCTTTCCCACGAGGCTTTCCCACGAGGCTTTCCCACAGGGCTGTTCCACGTGCACACGTGGTGGGAGTGGATCCTCGGCTTGAACGTCAAGGCAGTGCAGGGAAAACAGGTTCCTCTGGAATGGACTGACCCATCTGGGCGTCTCTTGGAATGGTGGCACGACCCTGGAGTTCCTCTCGCCTGTCCTGTGGAGAGCGCCTCCTCTTGAGATGCGATGGGAACGCCGGGAATTCTTTCCCTACGAAACAGGGAAAGGATCCCTCATCTCGAGCTAGGAGGCGGAAACGGGGCTCCCCTGGATGTGTGCGGGACCCCAGGTGCTTCCTCTCGAGTGGAGACGGGTATGTCGGGGAATTCTTGAGTTGCAGCAAGGGTGTGAAGGACCCTTTGGAAGTTCCAGTGTTTAGATGTGATTGGCCTCGAGAAGCCTCAGCGGAAATGGGCCTCATCTCGCCTGGAGGGCAAAACCTCCTGGATTTTCTCGAGTTACGGCAGGTGTTCTCGACTTACGACGGGGACCTCAGGGACCCGCTCTGGTGGCCTCAGGAAAGGCCAGTCCCCATGCGAGTTCCTCGGGGGCCTCTCGGGATTCCTCTCCCGTCGATGCCGGGGCCTAAGACCTTGTGTGGAGTCGGGGCCGGAACCTGAGGATTCCTCTCCAGTGCTGACATGGATCTTGGGGTACTTCTGGAGTCTCCCCAGGGGAGTCAGTGTTCGTCTCGAATGCGGGCATGCACTTGCGCTTTCCTCCAGAGCGGTAGCAGCAGTGTCACGCGGTCCGCCGCGTGGATCAAAGGATCTATGGTTTTCCCTCGAGTCTTTCCCACGAGGCTTTCCCACGAGGCTTTCCCACAGGGCTGTCCCACGTGCACACGTGGTGGGAGTCGATCCTCGGCTTGAACGTCAGGCAGTGCAGGGAAAACAGGTTCCTCTGGAATGGACTGACACATCTGGGGGTCTCTTGGAATGGTGCCACGACCCTGGAGTTCCTCTCGCCTTTCCTGTGGAGAGCGCCACCTCTTGAGATGCGACGGGAACGCCGGGAATTCTTTCCCTACGAAACAGGGAAAGGATCCCTCATCTCGAGCTAGGAGGCGGAAACGGGGCTCCCCTGGATGGGTGCGGGACCCCACGTGCTTCCTCTCGAGTGGAGACGGGTATGTCGGGGAACTTCTTGAGTTGCAGCAATGGTGTGAACGACCCTTTGGAAGTTCCAGCGGTTACATGTGATTAGCCTCGAGAAGCCTCAGCGGAAATGGGCCTCATCTCGCCTGGAGGGCAAAACCTCCTGGATTTTCTCGAGTTGCGGCAGGTGCTCTCGACTTACGATGGGGACCTCAGGGACCCGCTCTGGTGGCCTCAGGAAAGGCCAGGCCCCATGCGAGTTCCTCGGGGGCCTCTCGGCATTCCTCTCCCGTCGATGCAGGGGCCTAAGACCTTGTGTGGAGACGGGACCGGAACCTGAGGATTCCTCTCCAGTGCTGACATGGATCTTGGGGTACTTCTGGAGTCTCCCCAGGGGAGTCAGTCCTCGTCTCGAATGCGGGCATGCACTTGCGCTTTCCTCCAGAGCGGTAGCAGCAGTGTCACGCAGTCCGCCGCGTGGATCAAAGGATCTATGGTTTTCCCTCGAGTCTTTCCCACGAGGCTTTCCCACGAGGCTTTCCCACAGGGCTGTCCCACGTGCACACGTGGTGGGAGTGGATCCTCGGCTTGAACGTCAAGGCAGTGCAGGGAAAACAGGTTCCTCTGGAATGGACTGACACATCTGGGGGACTCTTGGAATGGTGGCACGACCCTGGAGTTCCTCTAGCCTTTCCTGTGGAGAGCGCCTCCTCTTGAGATGCGACGGGAACGCCGGGAATTCTTTCCCTACGAAATAGGGAAAGGATCCCTCATCTCGAGCTAGGAGGCGGAAACGGGGCTCCCCTGGATGTGTGCGGGACCCCACGTGCTTCCTCTCGAGTGGAGACGGGTATGTCGGGGAACTTCTTGATTTGCAGCAAGGGTGTGAAGCACCCTTTGGAAGTTCCAGTGGTTAGACGTGATTAGCCTCGAGAAGCCTCAGCGGAAATGGGCCTCATCTCGCCTGGAGGGCAAAACCTCCTGGATTTTCTCGAGTTGCGGCAGGTGCTCTCGACTTACGACGGGGACCACAGGGACCCGCTCTGGTGGCCTCAAGAAAGGCCAGTCCCCATGCGAGTTCCTCGGGGGCCTCTCGGGATTCCTCTCCCGTCGATGCCGGGGCCTAAGACCTTGTGTGGATTCGGGGCCGGAACCTGAGGATTCCTCTCCAGTGCTGACATGGATCTTGGGGTACTTCTGGAGTCTCCCCAGGGGAGTCAGTCCTCGTCCCGAATGCGGGCATGCACTTGCGCTTTCCTCCAGAGCGGTAGCAGCAGTGTCACGCAGTCCGCCGCGTGGATCAAAGGATCTATGGTTGTCCCTCGAGTCTTTCCCACGAGGCTTTCCCACGAGGCTTTCCCACAGGGCTGTCCCACGTGCACAGGTGGTGGGAGTCGATCCTCGGCTTGAACGTCAAGGCAGTGCAGGGATAACAGGTTCCTCTGTAATGGACTGACACATCTGGGTGTCTCTTGGAATGGTGGCACGACCCTGGAGTTCCTCTCGCCTCTCCTGTGGAGAGCCCCTCCTCTTGAGATGCGACGGGAACGCCGGGAATTCTTTCCCTAAGAAACAGGGAAAGGATCCCTCATCTCGAGCTAGGAGGCGGAAAAGGGGCTCCCCTGTATATGTGCGGGACCCCACGTGATTCCTCTCGAGTGGAGACGGGTATGTCGGGGAACTTCTTGAGTTGCAGCAAGGGTGTGAAGGACTCTTTGGAAGTTCCAGTGGTTAGATGTGATTAGCCTCGAGAAGCCTCAGCGGAAATGGGCCTCATCTCGCCTGGAGGGCAAAACCTCCTGGATTTTCTCGAGTTGCGGCAGGTGCTCTCGACTTACGACGGGGACCTCAGGGACCCGCTCTGGTGGCCTCAGGAAAGGCCAGTCCCCATGCGAGTTCCTCTGGGGATTCCTCTCCCGTCGATGCCGGGGCCTAAGACCTTGTGTGGAGTCGGGGCCGGAACCTGAGGATTCCTCTCCAGTGCTGACATGGATCTTGGGGTACTTCTGGAGTCTCCCCAGGGGAGTCAGTCCTCGTCTCGAATGCGGGCATGCACTTGCGCTTTCCTCCAGAGCGGTAGCAGCAGTGTCACGCAGTCCGCCGCGTGGATCAAAGGATCTATGGTTTTCCCTCGAGTCTTTCCCACGAGGCTTTCCCACGAGGCTTTCCCACAGGGCTGTCCCACGTGCACACGTGGTGGGAGTCGATCCTCGGCTTGAACGTCAAGGCAGTGCAGGGAAAACAGGTTCCTCTGGAATGGACTGACACATCTGGGGGACTCTTGGAATGGTGGCACGACCCTGGAGTTCCTCTCGCCTTTCCTGTGGAGAGCGCCTCCTCTTGAGATGCGACGGGAACGCCGGGAATTCTTTCCCTACGAAAGAGGGAAAGGATCCCTCATCTCGAGCTAGGAGGCGGAAACGGGGCTCCCCTGGATGTGTGCGGGACCCCACGTGCTTCCTCTCGAGTGGAGACGGGTATGTCGGGGAACTTCTTGAGTTGCAGCAAGGGTGTTAAGGACCCTTTGGAAGTTCCAGTGGTTAGACGTGATTAGCCTCGAGAAGCCTCAGCGGAAATGGGCCTCATCTCGCCTGGAGGGCAAAACCTCCTGGATTTTCTCGAGTTGCGGCAGGTGCTCTCGACTTACGACGGGGACCTCAGGGACCCGCTCTGGTGGCCTCAGGAAAGGCCAGTCCCCATGCGAGTTCCTCTGGGGATTCCTCTCCCGTCGATGCCGGGGCCTAAGACCTTGTGTGGAGTCGGGGCCGGAACCTGAGGATTCCTCTCCAGTGCTGACATGGATCTTGGGGTACTTCTGGAGTCTCCCCAGGGGAGTCAGTCCTCGTCTCGAATGCGGGCATGCACTTGCGCTTTCCTCCAGAGCGGTAGCAGCAGTGTCACGCAGTCCGCCGCGTGGATCAAAGGATCTATGGTTTTCCCTCGAGTCTTTCCCACGAGGCTTTCCCACGAGGCTTTCCCACAGGGCTGTCCCACGTGCACACGTGGTGGGAGTGGATCCTCGGCTTGAACGTCAAGGCAGTGCAGGGAAAACAGGTTCCTCTGGAATGGACTGACACATCTGGGGGACTCTTGGAATGGTGGCACGACCCTGGAGTTCCTCTCGCCTTTCCTGTGGAGAGCGCCTCCTCTTGAGATGCGACGGGAACGCCGGGAATTCTTTCCCTACGACACAGGGAAAGGATCCCTCATCTCGAGCTAGGAGGCGGAAACGGCTCTCCCCTGGATGTGTGCGGGACCCCACGTGCTTCCTCTCGAGTGGAGACGGGTATGTCGGGGAACTTCTTGAGTTGCATCAAGGGTGTGAAGGACCCTTTGGAAGTTCCAGTGGTTAGATGTGATTAGCCTCGAGAAGCCTCAGCGGAAATGATCCTCATCTTGCCTGGAGGGCAAAACCTCCTGGATTTTCTCGAGTTGCGGCATGTGCTCTCGACTTACGACGGGGACCTCAGGGACCCGCTCTGGTGACCTCAGGAAAGGCCAGTCCCCATGCGACTTCCTCGGGGGCCTCTCGGGATTCCTCTCCCATTGATGCCGGGGCCTAAGACCTTGTGTGGAGTCGGGGCCGGAACCTGAGGATTCCTCTCCAGTGCTGACATGGATCATGGGGTACTTCTGGAGTCTCCCCAGGGGAGTCAGTCCTCGTCTCGAATGCGGGCATGTACTTGCGATTTCCTCCAGAGCGGTAGCAGCAGTGTCACGCAGTCCGCCGCGTGGATCAAAGGATCTATGATTTTCCCTCGAGTCTTTCCCACGAGGCTTTCCCACGAGGCTTTCCCACAGGGCTGTCCCACGTGCACACGTGGTGGGAGTGGATCCTCGGCTTGAACGTCAAGGCAGTGCAGGGAAAACAGGTTCCTCTGGAATGGACTGACACATCTGGGGGACTCTTGGAATGGTGGCACGACCCTGGAGTTCCTCTCGCCTTTCCTGTGGAGAGCGCCTCCTCTTGAGATGCGACGGGAACGCCGGGAATTCTTTCCCTACGAAACAGGGAAAGGATCCCTCATCTCGAGCTAGGAGGCGGAAACGGGGCTCCCCTGGATGTGTGCGGGACCCCAGGTGCTTGCTCTCGAGTGGAGACGGGTATGTCGGGGAATTCTTGAGTTGCAGCAAGGGTGTGAAGGACCCTTTGGAAGTTCCAGTGGTTAGACGTTATTCGCCGCGAGAAGCCTCAGCGGAAATGGGCCTCATCTCGCCTGGAGGGCAAAACCTGCTGGATTTTCTCGAGTTGCGGCAGGTGCTCTCGACTTACGACGGGGACCTCAGGGACCCGCTCTGGTGGCCTCAGGAAAGGCCAGTCCCCATGCGAATTCCTCGGGGGCCTCTCGGGATTACTCTCCCGTCGATGCCGGGGCCTAAGACCTTGTGTGGAGTCGGGGCCGGAACCTGAGGATTCCTCTCCGGTGCTGACATGGATCTTGGGGTTCTTCTGGAGTCTCCCCAGGGGAGTCAGTCCTCGTCTCGAATGCGGACATGCACTTGCGCTTTCCTCCAGAGCGGTAACAGCAGTGTCACGCGGTCCGCCGCGTGGATCAAAGGATCTATGGTTTTCCCTCGAGTCTTTCCCACGAGGCTTTCCCACGAGGCTTTCCCACAGGGCTGTTCCACGTGCACACGTGGTGGGAGTGGATCCTCGGCTTGAACGTCAAGGCAGTGCAGGGAAAACAGGTTCCTCTGGAATGGACTGACACATCTGGGGGTCTCTTGGAATGGTGCCACGACCCTGGAGTTCCTCTCGCCTTTCCTGTGGAGAGTGCCACCTCTTGAGATGCGACGGGAACGCCGGGAATTCTTTCCCTACGAAACAGGGAAAGGATCCCTCATCTCGAGCTAGGAGGCGGAAACGGGGCTCCCCTGGATGTGTGCGGGACCCCACGTGCTTCCTCTCGAGTGGAGACGGGTATGTCGGGGAACTTCTTGATTTGCAGCAAGGGTGTGAAGCACCCTTTGGAAGTTCCAGTGGTTAGACGTGATTAGCCTCGAGAAGCCTCAGCGGAAATGGGCCTCATCTCGCCTGGAGGGCAAAACCTCCTGGATTTTCTCGAGTTGCGGCATGTGCTCTCGACTTACGACGGGGACCTCGGGGACCCGCTCTAGTGACCTCAGGAAAGGCCAGTCCCCATGCGAGTTCCTCGGGGGCCTCTCGGGATTCCTCTCCCATCGATGCCGGGGCCTAAGACCTTGTGTGGAGTCGGGGCCGGAACCTGAGGATTCCTCTCCAGTGCTGACATGGATCTTGGGGTACTTCTGGAGTCTCCCCAGGGGAGTCAGTCCTCGTCTCGAATGCCGGCATGCACTTGCGCTTTCCTCCAGAGCGGTAGCAGCAGTGTCACGCAGTCCGCCGCGTGGATCAAAGGATCTATGGTTTTCCCTCGAGTCTTTCCCACGAGGCTTTCCCACGAGGCTTTCCCACAGGGCTGTCCCACGTGCACACGTGGTGGGAGTCGATCCTCGGCTTGAACGTCAAGGCAGTGAAGGGAAAACAGGTTCCTCTGGAATGGACTGACACATCTGGGGGACTCTTGGAATGGTGGCACGACCCTGGAGTTCCTCTCGCCTTTCCTGTGGAGAGCGCCTCCTCTTGAGATGCGTCGGGAACGCCGGGAATTCTTTCCCTACGAAACAGGGAAAGATCCCTCATCTCGAGCTAGAAGGCGGAAACGGGGCTCCCCTGGATGTGTGCGGGACCCCACGTGCTTCCTCTCGAGTGGAGACGGGTATGTCGGGGAACTTCTTGAGTTGCAGCAAGGGTGTGAAGGACCCTTTGGAAGTTCCAGTGGTTAGACGTGATTCGCCTCGAGAAGCCTCAGCGGAAATGGGCCTCATCTCGCCTGGAGGGCAAAACCTCCTGGATTTTCTCGAGTTGCGGCAGGTGCTCTCGACTTACGACGGGGACGTCAGGGACCCGCTTTGGTGGTATCAGGAAAGGCCAGTCCCCATGCGAGTTCCTCGGGGGCCTCTCGGGATTCCTCTCCCGTCGATGCCGGGGCCTAAGACCTTGTGTGGAGTCGGGGCCGGACCCTGAGGATTCCTCTCCAGTGCTGACATGGATCTTGGGGTACTTCTGGAGTCTCCCCAGGGGAGTCAGTCCTCGTCTCGAATGCGGGCATGCACTTGCGCTTTCCTCCAGAGCGGTAGCAGCAGTGTCACGCAGTCCGCCGCGTGGATCAAAGGATCTATGGTTTTCCCTCGAGTCTTTCCCACGAGGCTTTCCCACGAGGCTTTCCCACAGGGCTGTTCCACGTGCACACGTGGTGGGAGTGGATCCTCGGCTTGAACGTCAAGGCAGTGCAGGGAAAACAGGTTCCTCTGGAATGGACTGACACATCTGGGGGACTCTTGGAATGGTGTCACGACCCTGGAGTTCCTCTCGCCTTTCCTGTGGAGAGCGCCTCCTCTTGAGATGCGACGGGAACGCCGGGAATTCTTTCCCTACGAAACAGGGAAAGGATCCCTCATCTCGAGCTAGGAGGCGGAAACGGGGCTCCCCTGGATGTGTGCGGGACCCCAGGTGCTTCCTCTCGAGTGGAGACGGGTATGTCGGGGAATTCTTGAGTTGCAGCAAGGGTGTGAAGGACCCTTTGGAAGTTCCAGTGGTTAGACGTGATTCGCCTCGAGAAGCCTCAGCGGAAATGGGCCTCATCTCGCCTGGAGGGCAAAACCTGCTGGATTTTCTCGAGTTGCGGCAGGTGCTCTCGTCTTACGACGGGGACCTCAGGGACCCGCTCTGGTGGCCTCAGGAAAGGCCAGTCCCCATGCTAATTCCTCGGGGGCCTCTCGGGATTACTCTCCCGTCGATGCCGGGGCCTAAGACCTTGTGTGGAGTCGGGGCCGGAACCTGAGGATTCCTCTCCGGTGCTGACATGGATCTTGGGGTACTTCTGGAGTCTCCCCAGGGGAGTCAGTCCTCGTCTCGAATGCGGACATGCACTTGCGCTTTCCTCCAGAGCGGTAACAGCAGTGTCACGCGGTCCGCCGCGTGGATCAAAGGATCTATGGTTTTCCCTCGAGTCTTTCCCACGAGGCTTTCCCACGAGGCTTTCCCACAGGGCTGTCCCACGTGCACACGTGGTGGGAGTCGATCCTCGGCTTGAACGTCAAGGCAGTGCAGGGAAAACAGGTTCCTCTGGAATGGACTGACACATCTGGGGGTCTCTTGGAATGGTGCCACGACCCTGGAGTTCCTCTCGCCTTTCCTGTGGAGAGCGCCTCCTCTTGAGATGCGACGGGAACGCCGGGAATTGTTTCCCTACGAAACAGGGAAAGGATCCCTCATCTCGAGCTAGGAGGCGGAAACGGGACTCCCCTGGATGTGTGCGGGACCCCACGTGCTTCCTCTCGAGTGGAGACGGGTATGTCGGGGAACTTCTTGATTTGCAGCAAGGGTGTGAAGCACCCTTTGGAAGTTCCAGTGGTTAGACGTGATTAGCCTCGAGAAGCCTCAGCGGAAATGGGCCTCATCTCGCCTGGAGGGCAAAACCTCCTGGATTTTCTCGAGTTGTGGCAGGTGCTCTCGACGTACGACGGGGACGTCAGGGACCCGCTCTGGTGGCCTCAGGAAAGGCCAGTCCCCATGCGAGTTCCTCGGGGGCCTCTCGGGATTCCTCTCCCGTCGATGCAGGGGCCTAAGACCTTGTGTGGAGTCGGGGCCGGAACCTGAGGATTCCTCTCCAGTGCTGACATGGATCTTGGGGTACTTCTGGAGTCTCCCCAGGGGAGTCAGTCCTCGTCTCGAATGCGGGCATGCACTTGCGCTTTCCTCCAGAGCGGTAGCAGCAGTGTCACGCAGTCCGCCGCGTGGATCAAAGGATCTATGGTTTTCCCTCGAGTCTTTCCCACGAGGCTTTCCCACGAGGCTTTCCCACAGGGCTGTTCCACGTGCACACGTGGTGGGAGTGGATCCTCGGCTTGAACGTCAAGGCAGTGCAGGGAAAACAGGTTCCTCTGGAATGGACTGACCCATCTGGGCGTCTCTTGGAATGGTGGCACGACCCTGGAGTTCCTCTCGCCTGTCCTGTGGAGAGCGCCTCCTCTTGAGATGCGATGGGAACGCCGGGAATTCTTTCCCTACGAAACAGGGAAAGGATCCCTCATCTCGAGCTAGGAGGCGGAAACGGGGCTCCCCTGGATGTGTGCGGGACCCCAGGTGCTTCCTCTCGAGTGGAGACGGGTATGTCGGGGAATTCTTGAGTTGCAGCAAGGGTGTGAAGGACCCTTTGGAAGTTCCAGTGTTTAGATGTGATTGGCCTCGAGAAGCCTCAGCGGAAATGGGCCTCATCTCGCCTGGAGGGCAAAACCTCCTGGATTTTCTCGAGTTACGGCAGGTGTTCTCGACTTACGACGGGGACCTCAGGGACCCGCTCTGGTGGCCTCAGGAAAGGCCAGTCCCCATGCGAGTTCCTCGGGGGCCTCTCGGGATTCCTCTCCCGTCGATGCCGGGGCCTAAGACCTTGTGTGGAGTCGGGGCCGGAACCTGAGGATTCCTCTCCAGTGCTGACATGGATCTTGGGGTACTTCTGGAGTCTCCCCAGGGGAGTCAGTGTTCGTCTCGAATGCGGGCATGCACTTGCGCTTTCCTCCAGAGCGGTAGCAGCAGTGTCACGCGGTCCGCCGCGTGGATCAAAGGATCTATGGTTTTCCCTCGAGTCTTTCCCACGAGGCTTTCCCACGAGGCTTTCCCACAGGGCTGTCCCACGTGCACACGTGGTGGGAGTCGATCCTCGGCTTGAACGTCAGGCAGTGCAGGGAAAACAGGTTCCTCTGGAATGGACTGACACATCTGGGGGTCTCTTGGAATGGTGCCACGACCCTGGAGTTCCTCTCGCCTTTCCTGTGGAGAGCGCCACCTCTTGAGATGCGACGGGAACGCCGGGAATTCTTTCCCTACGAAACAGGGAAAGGATCCCTCATCTCGAGCTAGGAGGCGGAAACGGGGCTCCCCTGGATGGGTGCGGGACCCCACGTGCTTCCTCTCGAGTGGAGACGGGTATGTCGGGGAACTTCTTGAGTTGCAGCAATGGTGTGAACGACCCTTTGGAAGTTCCAGCGGTTACATGTGATTAGCCTCGAGAAGCCTCAGCGGAAATGGGCCTCATCTCGCCTGGAGGGCAAAACCTCCTGGATTTTCTCGAGTTGCGGCAGGTGCTCTCGACTTACGATGGGGACCTCAGGGACCCGCTCTGGTGGCCTCAGGAAAGGCCAGGCCCCATGCGAGTTCCTCGGGGGCCTCTCGGCATTCCTCTCCCGTCGATGCAGGGGCCTAAGACCTTGTGTGGAGACGGGACCGGAACCTGAGGATTCCTCTCCAGTGCTGACATGGATCTTGGGGTACTTCTGGAGTCTCCCCAGGGGAGTCAGTCCTCGTCTCGAATGCGGGCATGCACTTGCGCTTTCCTCCAGAGCGGTAGCAGCAGTGTCACGCAGTCCGCCGCGTGGATCAAAGGATCTATGGTTTTCCCTCGAGTCTTTCCCACGAGGCTTTCCCACGAGGCTTTCCCACAGGGCTGTCCCACGTGCACACGTGGTGGGAGTGGATCCTCGGCTTGAACGTCAAGGCAGTGCAGGGAAAACAGGTTCCTCTGGAATGGACTGACACATCTGGGGGACTCTTGGAATGGTGGCACGACCCTGGAGTTCCTCTCGCCTTTCCTGTGGAGAGCGCCTCCTCTTGAGATGCGACGGGAACGCCGGGAATTCTTTCCCTACGAAATAGGGAAAGGATCCCTCATCTCGAGCTAGGAGGCGGAAACGGGGCTCCCCTGGATGTGTGCGGGACCCCACGTGCTTCCTCTCGAGTGGAGACGGGTATGTCGGGGAACTTCTTGATTTGCAGCAAGGGTGTGAAGCACCCTTTGGAAGTTCCAGTGGTTAGACGTGATTAGCCTCGAGAAGCCTCAGCGGAAATGGGCCTCATCTCGCCTGGAGGGCAAAACCTCCTGGATTTTCTCGAGTTGCGGCAGGTGCTCTCGACTTACGACGGGGACCACAGGGACCCGCTCTGGTGGCCTCAAGAAAGGCCAGTCCCCATGCGAGTTCCTCGGGGGCCTCTCGGGATTCCTCTCCCGTCGATGCCGGGGCCTAAGACCTTGTGTGGATTCGGGGCCGGAACCTGAGGATTCCTCTCCAGTGCTGACATGGATCTTGGGGTACTTCTGGAGTCTCCCCAGGGGAGTCAGTCCTCGTCCCGAATGCGGGCATGCACTTGCGCTTTCCTCCAGAGCGGTAGCAGCAGTGTCACGCAGTCCGCCGCGTGGATCAAAGGATCTATGGTTGTCCCTCGAGTCTTTCCCACGAGGCTTTCCCACGAGGCTTTCCCACAGGGCTGTCCCACGTGCACAGGTGGTGGGAGTCGATCCTCGGCTTGAACGTCAAGGCAGTGCAGGGAAAACAGGTTCCTCTGTAATGGACTGACACATCTGGGTGTCTCTTGGAATGGTGGCACGACCCTGGAGTTCCTCTCGCCTCTCCTGTGGAGAGCCCCTCCTCTTGAGATGCGACGGGAACGCCGGGAATTCTTTCCCTAAGAAACAGGGAAAGGATCCCTCATCTCGAGCTAGGAGGCGGAAAAGGGGCTCCCCTGTATATGTGCGGGACCCCACGTGATTCCTCTCGAGTGGAGACGGGTATGTCGGGGAACTTCTTGAGTTGCAGCAAGGGTGTGAAGGACTCTTTGGAAGTTCCAGTGGTTAGATGTGATTAGCCTCGAGAAGCCTCAGCGGAAATGGGCCTCATCTCGCCTGGAGGGCAAAACCTCCTGGATTTTCTCGAGTTGCGGCAGGTGCTCTCGACTTACGACGGGGACCTCAGGGACCCGCTCTGGTGGCCTCAGGAAAGGCCAGTCCCCATGCGAATTCCTCGGGGGCCTCTCGGGATTACTCTCCCGTCGATGCCGGGCCTAAGACCTTGTGTGGAGTCGGGGCCGGAACCTGAGGATTCCTCTCCAGTGCTGACATGGATCTTGGGGTACTTCTGGAGTCTCCCCAGGGGAGTCAGTCCTCGTCTCGAATGCGGGCATGCACTTGCGCTTTCCTCTAGAGCGGTAGCAGCAGTGTTACGCAGTCCGTCGCGTGGATCAAAGGATCTATGTTTTTCCCTCGAGTCTTTCCCACGAGGCTTTCCCACGAGGCTTTCCCACAGGGCTGTCCCACGTGCACACGTGGTGGGAGTCGATCCTCGGCTTGAACGTCAAGGCAGTGCAGGGAAAACAGGTTCCTCTGTAATGGACTGACACATCTGGGCGTCTCCTGGAATGGTGGCACGACCCTGGAGTTCCTCTCGCCTCTCCTGTGGAGAGCCCCTCCTCTTGAGATGCGACGGGAACGCCGGGAATTCTTTCCTAAGAAACAGGGAAAGGATCCCTCATCTCGAGCTAGGAGGCGGAAACGGCTCTCCCCTGGATGTGTGCGGGACCCCACGTGATTCCTCTCGAGTGGAGACGGGTATGTCGGGGAACTTCTTGAGTTGCAGCAAGGGTGTGAAGGACCCTTTGGAAGTTCCAGTGGTTAGATGTGATTAGCCTCGAGAAGCCTCAGCGGAAATGGGCCTCATCTTGCCTGGAGGGCAAAACCTCCTGGATTTTCTCGAGTTGCGGCATGTGCTCTCGACTTACGACGGGGACCTCAGGGACCCGCTCTGGTGACCTCAGGAAAGGCCAGTCCCCATGCGACTTCCTCGGGGGCCTCTCGGGATTCCTCTCCCATTGATGCCGGGGCCTAAGACCTTGTGTGGAGTCGGGGCCGGAACCTGAGGATTCCTCTCCAGTGCTGACATGGATCATGGGGTACTTCTGGAGTCTCCCCAGGGGAGTCAGTCTTCGTCTCGAATGCGGGCATGTACTTGCGATTTCCTCCAGAGCGGTAGCAGCAGTGTCACGCAGTCCGCCGCGTGGATCAAAGGATCTATGATTTTCCCTCGAGTCTTTCCCACGAGGCTTTCCCACGAGGCTTTCCCACAGGGCTGTCCCACGTGCACACGTGGTGGGAGTGGATCCTCGGCTTGAACGTCAAGGCAGTGCAGGGAAAACAGGTTCCTCTGGAATGGACTGACACATCTGGGGGACTCTTGGAATGGTGGCACGACCCTGGAGTTCCTCTCGCCTTTCCTGTGGAGAGCGCCTCCTCTTGAGATGCGACGGGAACTCCGGGAATTCTTTCCCTACGAAACAGGGAAAGGATCCCTCATCTCGAGCTAGGAGGCGGAAACGGGGCTCCCCTGGATGTGTGCGGGACCCCAGGTGCTTGCTCTCGAGTGGAGACGGGTATGTCGGGGAATTCTTGAGTTGCAGCAAGGGTGTGAAGGACCCTTTGGAAGTTCCAGTGGTTAGACGTGATTCGCCGCGAGAAGCCTCAGCGGAAATGGGCCTCATCTCGCCTGGAGGGCAAAACCTGCTGGATTTTCTCGAGTTGCGGCAGGTGCTCTCGACTTACGACGGGGACCTCAGGGACCCGCTCTGGTGGCCTCAGGAAAGGCCAGTCCCCATGCGAATTCCTCGGGGGCCTCTCGGGATTACTCTCCCGTCGATGCCGGGGCCTAAGACCTTGTGTGGAGTCGGGGCCGGAACCTGAGGATTCCTCTCCGGTGCTGACATGGATCTTGGGGTTCTTCTGAAGTCTCCCCAGGGGAGTCAGTCCTCGTCTCGAATGCGGACATGCACTTGCGCTTTCCTCCAGAGCGGTAACAGCAGTGTCACGCGGTCCGCCGCGTGGATCAAAGGATCTATGGTTTTCCCTCGAGTCTTTCCCACGAGGCTTTCCCACGAGGCTTTCCCACAGGGCTGTCCCACGTGCACACGTGGTGGGAGTCGATCCTCGGCTTGAACGTCAAGTCAGTGCAGGGAAAACAGGTTCCTCTGGAATGGACTGACACATCTGGGGGTCTCTTGGAATGGTGCCACGACCCTGGAGTTCCTCTCGCCTTTCCTGTGGAGAGCGCCACCTCTTGAGATGCGACGGGATCTCCGGGAATTCTTTCCCTACGAAACAGGGAAAGGATCCCTCATCTCGAGCTAGGAGGCGGAAACGGGGCTCCCCTGGATGTGTGCGGAACCCCACGTGCTTCCTCTCGAGTGGAGACTGGTATGTCGGGGAACTTCTTGATTTGCAGCAACGGTGTGAAGCACCCTTTGGAAGTTCCAGTGGTTAGACGTGATTAGCCTCGAGAAGCCTCAGCGGAAATGGGCCTCATCTCGCCTGGAGGGCAAAACCTCCTGGATTTTCTCGAGTTGCGGCATGTTCTCTCGACTTACGACGGGGACCTCGGGAACCCGCTCTGGTGACCTCAGGAAAGGCCAGTCCCCATGCGAGTTCCTCGGGGGCCTCTCGGGATTCCTCTCCCATCGATGCCGGGGCCTAAGACCTTGTGTGGAGTCGGGGCCGGAACCTGAGGATTCCTCTCCAGTGCTGACATGGATCTTGGGGTACTTCTGGAGTCTCCCCAGGGGAGTCAGTCCTCGTCTCGAATGCGGGCATGCACTTGCGCTTTCCTCCAGAGCGGTAGCAGCAGTGTCGCGCAGTCCGCCGCGTGGATCAAAGGATCTATGGTTTTCCCTCGAGTCTTTCCCACGAGGCTTTCCCACGAGGCTTTCCCACAGGGCTGTCCCACGTGCACACGTGGTGGGAGTCGATCCTCGGCTTGAACGTCAAGGCAGTGCAGGGAAAACAGGTTCCTCTGGAATGGACTGACACATCTGGGGGACTCTTGGAATGGTGGCACGACCCTGGAGTTCCTCTCGCCTCTCCTGTGGAGAGTGCCTCCTCTTGAGATGCGACGGGAACGCCGGGAATTCTTTCCCTAAGAAACAGGGAAAGGATCCCTCATCTCGAGCTAGGAGGCGGAAACGGGGCTCCCCTGGATGTGTGCGGGACCCCACGTGCTTCCTCTCGAGTGGAGACGGGTATGTCGGGGAACTTCTTGAGTTGCAACAAGGGTGTGAAGGACCCTTTGGAAGTTCCAGTGGTTAGACGTGATTAGCCTCGAGAAGCCTCATCGGAAAAGGGCCTAATCTCGCCTGGAGGGCAAAACCTCCTGAATTTTCTCGAGTTGCGGCAGGTGCTCTCGACTTACGACGGGGACCTCAGGGACCCGCTCTGGTGGCTTCAGGAAAGGCCAGTCCCCATGCGAGTTCCTCTGGGGATTCCTCTCCCGTCGATGCCGGGGCCTAAGACCTTGTGTGGAGTCGGGGCCGGAACCTGAGGATTCCTCTCCAGTGCTGACATGGATCTTGGGGTACTTCTGGAGTCTCCCCAGGGGAGTCAGTCCTCGTCTCGAATGCGGGCATGCACTTGCGCTTTCCTCCAGAGCGGTAGCAGCAGTGTCACGCAGTCCGCCGCGTGGATCAAAGGATCTATGGTTTTCCCTCGAGTCTTTCCCACGAGGCTTTCCCACGAGGCTTTCCCACAGGGCTGTCCCACGTGTACACGTGGTGGGAGTCGATCCTCGGCTTGAACGTCAAGGCAGTGCAGGGAAAACAGGTTCCTCTGGAATGGACTGACACATCTGGGGGACTCTTGGAATGGTGGCACGACCCTGGAGTTCCTCTCGCCTTTCCTGTGGAGAGCGCCTCCTCTTGAGATGCGACGGGAACGCCGGGAATTCTTTCCCTACGAAACAGGGAAAGGATCCCTCATCTCGAGCTAGGAGGCGGAAACGGGGCTCCCCTGGATGTGTGCGGGACCCCACGTGCTTCCTCTCGAGTGGAGACGGGTATGTCGGGGAACTTCTTGAGTTGCAGCAAGGGTGTGAAGGACCCTTTGGAAGTTCCAGTGGTTAGACGTGATTAGCCTCGAGAAGCCTCAGCGGAAATGGGCCTCATCTCGCCTGGAGGGCAAAACCTCCTGGATTTTCTCGAGTTGCGGCAGGTGCTCTCGACTTACGACGGGGACCTCAGGGACCCGCTCTGGTGGCCTCAGGAAAGGCCAGTCCCCATGCGAGTTCCTCGGGGGCCTCTCGGGATTCCTCTCCCGTCGATGCCGGGGCCTAAGACCTTGTGTGGAGTCGGGGCCGGAACCTGAGGATTCCTCTCCAGTGCTGACATGGATCTTGGGGTACTTCTGGAGTCTCCCCAGGGGAGTCAGTCCTCGTCTCGAATGCGGGCATGCATTTGCGCTTTCCTCCATAGCGGTAGCAGCAGTGTCACGCAGTCTGCCGCGTGGATCAAAGGATCTATGGTTTTCCCTCGAGTCTTTCCCACGAGGCTTTCCCACGAGGCTTTCCCACAGGGCTGTCCCACGTGCACACGTGGTGGGAGTGTATCCTCGGCTTGAACGTCAAGGCAGTGCAGGGAAAACAGGTTCCTCTGGAATGGACTGACACATCTGGGGGACTCTTGGAATGGTGGCACGACCCTGGAGTTCCTCTCGCCTTTCTTGTGGAGAGCGCCTCCTCTTGAGATGCGACGGGAACGCCGGGAATTCTTTCCCTACGAAACAGGGAAAGGATCCCTCATCTCGAGCTAGGAGGCGGAAACGGGGCTCCCCTGGATGTGTGCGGGACACCACGTGCTTCCTCTCGAGTGGAGACGGGTATGTCGGGGAACTTCTTGAGTTGCAGCAAGGGTGTGAAGGACCCTTTGGAAGTTCCAGTGGTTAGACCTGATTCGCCTCGAGAAGCCTCAGCGGAAATGGGCCTCATATCGCCTGGAGGGCAAAACCTCCTGGATTTTCTCGAGTTGCGGCAGGTGCTCTCGACTTACGACGGGGACCTCAGGGACCCGCTCTGGTGGCCTCAGGAAAGGCCAGTCCCCATGCGAATTCCTCGGGGGCCTCTCGGGATTCCTCTCCCGTCGATGCCGGGGCCTAAGTCCTTGTGTGGATTCGGGGCCGGAACCTGAGGATTCCTCTCCAGTGCTGACATGGATCTTGGGGTACTTCTGGAGTCTCCCCAGGGGAGTCAGTCCTCGTCTCGAATGCGGGCATGCACTTGCGCTTTCCTCCAGAGCGGTAGCAGCAGTGTCACGCAGTCCGCCGCGTGGATCAAAGGATCTATGGTTTTCCCTCGAGTCTTTCCCACGAGGCTTTCCCACGAGGCTTTCCCACAGGGCTGTCCCACGTGCACACGTGGTGGGAGTCGATCCTCGGCTTGAACGTCAAGGCAGTGCAGGGAAAACAGGTTCCTCTGTAATGGACTGACACATCTGGGTGTCTCTTGGAATGGTGGCACGACCCTGGAGTTCCTCTCGCCTCTCCTGTGGAGAGCCCCTCATCTTGAGATGCGACGGGAACGCCGGGAATTCTTTCCCTACGAAACAGGGAAAGGATCCCTCATCTCGAGCTAGGAGGCGGAAACGGTGCTCCCCTGGATGTGTGCGGGACACCACGTGCTTCCTATCGAGTGGAGACGGGTATGTCGGGGAACTTCTTGAGTAGCAGCAAGGGTGTGAAGGACCCTTTGGAAGTTCCAGTGTTTAGATGTGATTGGCCTCGAGAAGCCTCAGCGGAAATGGGCCTCATCTCGCCTGGAGGGCAAAACCTCCTGGATTTTCTCGAGTTACGGCAGGTGTTCTCGACTTACGACGGGGACCTCAAGGACCCGCTCTGGTGGCCTCAGGAAAGGCCAGTCCCCATGCGAGTTCCTCGGGGGCCTCTCGGGATTCCTCTCCCGTCGATGCCGGGGCCTAAGACCTTGTGTGGAGTCGGGGCCGGAACCTGAGGATTCCTCTCCAGTGCTGACATGGATCTTGGGGTACTTCTAGAGTCTCCCCAGGGGAGTCAGTGCACGTCTCGAATGCGGGCATGCACTTGCGCTTTCCTCCAGAGCGGTAGCAGCAGTGTCACGCAGTCCGCCGCGTGGATCAAAGGATCTATGGTTTTCCCTCGAGTCTTTCCCACGAGGCTTTCCCACGAGGCTTTCCCACAGGGCTGTCCCACGTGCACACGTGGTGGGAGTCGATCCTCGGCTTGAACGTCAGGCAGTGCAGGGAAAACAGGTTCCTCTGGAATGGACTGACACATCTGGGGGTCTCTTGGAATGGTGCCACGACCCTGGAGTTCCTCTCGCCTTTCCTGTGGAGAGCGCCACCTCTTGAGATGCGATGGGAACGCCGGGAATTCTTTCCCTACGAAACAGGGAAAGGATCCCTCATCTCGAGCTAGGAGGCGGAAACGGGGCTCCCCTGGATGGGTGCGGGACCCCACGTGCTTCCTCTCGAGTGGAGACGGGTATGTCGGGGAACTTCTTGAGTTGCAGCAATGGTGTGAACGACCCTTTGGAAGTTCCAGCGGTTACATGTGATTAGCCTCGAGAAGCCTCAGCGGAAATGGGCCTCATCTCGCCTGGAGGGCAAAACCTCCTGGATTTTCTCGAGTTGCGGCAGGTGCTCTCGACTTACGATGGGGACCTCAGGGACCCGCTCTGGTGGCCTCAGGAAAGGCCAGGCCCCATGCGAGTTCCTCGGGGGCCTCTCGGCATTCTTCTCCCGTCGATGCCGGGGCCTAAGACCTTGTGTGGAGTCGGGGCCGGAACCTGAGGATTCCTCTCCAGTGCTGACATGGATCTTGTGGTACTTCTGGAGTCTCCCCAGGGGAGTCAGTCCTCGTCTCGAATGCGGGCATGCACTTGCGCTTTCCTCCAGAGCGGTAGCAGCAGTGTCACGCAGTCCGCCGCGTGGATCAAAGGATCTATGGTTTTCCCTCGAGTCTTTCCCACGAGGCTTTCCCACGAGGCTTTCCCACAGGGCTGTCCCACGTGCACACGTGGTGGGAGTGGATCCTCGGCTTGAACGTCAAGGCAGTGCAGGGAAAACAGGTTCCTCTGGAATGGACTGACACATCTGGGGGACTCTTGGAATGGTGTCACGACCCTGGAGTTCCTCTCGCCTTTCCTGTGGAGAGCGCCTCCTCTTGAGATGCGACGGGAACGCCGGGAATTCTTTCCCTACGAAACAGGGAAAGGATCCCTCATCTCGAGCTAGGAGGCGGAAACGGGGCTCCCCTGGATGTGTGCGGGACCCCACGTGCTTCCTCTCGAGTGGAGACGGGTATGTCGGGGAACTTCTTGATTTGCAGCAAGGGTGTGAAGCACCCTTTGGAAGTTCCAGTGGTTAGACGTGATTAGCCTCGAGAAGCCTCAGCGGAAATGGGCCTCATCTCTCCTGGAGGGCAAAACCTCCTGGATTTTCTCGAGTTGTGGCATGTGCTCTCGACTTACGATGGGGACCTCGGGGACCCGCTCTGGTGACCTCAGGAAATGCCAGTCCCCATGCGAGTTCCTCGGGGGCCTCTCGGGATTCCTCTCCCATCGATGCCGGGGCCTAAGACCTTGTGTGGAGTCGGGGCCAGAACCTGAGATTACTCTCCAGTGCTGACATGGATCTTGGGGTACTTCTGGAGTCTCCCCAGGGGAGTCAGTCCTCGTCTCGAATGCGGGCATGCACTTGCGCTTTCCTCCATAGCGGTAGCAGCAGTGTCACGCAGTCTGCCGCGTGGATTAAAGGATCTATGATTTTCCCTCGAGTCTTTCCCACGAGGCTTTCCCACGAGGCTTTCCCACAGGGCTGTCCCACGTGCACACGTGGTGGGAGTGGATCCTCGGCTTGAACGTCAAGGCAGTGCAGGGAAAACAGGTTCCTCTGGAATAGACTGACACATCTGGGGGACTCTTGTCATGGTGGCACGACCCTGGAGTTCCTCTCGCCTTTCTTGTGGAGAGCGCCCCCTCTTGAGATGCGACGGGAACGCCGGGAATTCTTTCCCTACGAAACAGGGAAAGGATCCCTCATCTCGAGCTAGGAGGCGGAAACGGGGCTCCCCTGGATGTGTGCGGGACACCACGTGCTTCCTCTCGAGTGGAGACGGGTATGTCGGGGAACTTCTTGAGTTGCAGCAAGGGTGTGAAGGACCCTTTGGAAGTTCCAGTGGTTAGACGTGATTAGCCTCGAGAAGCCTCACCGGAAATGGGCCTCATCTCGCCTGGAGGGCAAAACCTCCTGGATTTTCTCGAGTTGCGGCAGGTGCTCTCGACTTACGACGGGGACCTCAGGGACCCGCTCTGGTGGCCTCAGGAAAGGCCAGTCCCCATGCGAATTCCTCGGGGGCCTCTCGGGATTCCTCTCCCGTCGATGCCGGGGCCTAAGTCCTTGTGTGGATTCGGGGCCGGAACCTGAGGATTCCTCTCCAGTGCTGACATGGATCTTGGGGTACTTCTGGAGTCTCCCCAGGGGAGTCAGTCCTCGTCTCGAATGCGGGCATGCACTTGCGCTTTCCTCCAGAGCGGTAGCAGCAGTGTCACGCAGTCCGCCGCGTGGATCAAAGGATCTATGGTTTTCCCTCGAGTCTTTCCCACGAGGCTTTCCCACAGGGCTGTCCCACGTGCACAGGTGGTGGGAGTCGATCCTCGGCTTGAACGTCAAGGCAGTGCAGGGAAAACAGGTTCCTCTGTAATGGACTGACACATCTGGGTGTCTCTTGGAATGGTGGCACGACCCTGGAGTTCCTCTCGCCTCTCCTGTGGAGAGCCCCTCATCTTGAGATGCGACGGGAACGCCGGGAATTCTTTCCCTACGAAACAGGGAAAGGATCCCTCATCTCGAGCTAGGAGGCGGAAACGGGGCTCCCCTGGATGTGTGCGGGACACCACGTGCTTCCTATCGAGTGGAGACGGGTATGTCGGGGAACTTCTTGAGTAGCAGCAAGGGTGTGAAGGACCCTTTGGAAGTTCCAGTGTTTAGATGTGATTGGCCTCGAGAAGCCTCAGCGGAAATGGGCCTCATCTCGCCTGGAGGGCAAAACCTCCTGGATTTTCTCGAGTTACGGCAGGTGTTCTCGACTTACGACGGGGACCTCAGGGACCCGCTCTGGTGGCCTCAGGAAAGGCCAGTCCCCATGCGAGTTCCTCAGGGGCCTCTCGGGATTCCTCTCCCGTCGATGCCGGGGCCTAAGACCTTGTGTGGAGTCGGGGCCGGAACCTGAGGATTCCTCTCCAGTGCTGACATGGATCTTGGGGTACTTCTGGAGTCTCCCCAGGGGAGTCAGTGCACGTCTCGAATGCGGGCATGCACTTTCGCTTTCCTCCAGAGCGGTAGCAGCAGTGTCACGCGGTCCGCCGCGTGGATCAAAGGATCTATGGTTTTCCCTCGAGTCTTTCCCACGAGGCTTTCCCACGAGGCTTTCCCACAGGGCTGTCCCACGTGCACACGTGGTGGGAGTCGATCCTCGGCTTGAACGTCAGGCAGTGCAGGGAAAACAGGTTCCACTGGAATGGACTGACACATCTGGGGGTCTCTTGGAATGGTGCCACGACCCTGGAGTTCCTCTCGCCTTTCCTGTGGAGAGCGCCACCTCTTGAGATGCGACGGGAACGCCGGGAATTCTTTCCCTACGAAACAGGGAAAGGATCCCTCATCTCGAGCTAGGAGGCGGAAACGGGGCTCCCCTGGATGGGTGCGGGACCCCACGTGCTTCCTCTCGAGTGGAGACGGGTATGTCGGGGAACTTCTTGAGTTGCAGCAATGGTGTGAACGACCCTTTGGAAGTTCCAGCGGTTACATGTGATTAGCCACGAGAAGCCTCAGCGGAAATGGGCCTCATCTCGCCTGGAGGGCAAAACCTCCTGGATTTTCTCTAGTTGCGGCAGGTGCTCTCGACTTACGATGGGGACCTCAGGGACCCGCTCTGGTGGCCTCAGGAAAGGCCAGGCCCCATGCGAGTTCCTCGGGGGCCTCTCGGCATTCCTCTCCCGTCGATGCAGGGGCCTAATACCTTGTGTGGAGTCGGGGCCGGAACCTGAGGATTCCTCTCCAGTGCTGACATGGATCTTGGGGTACTTCTGGAGTCTCCCCAGGGGAGTCAGTCCTCGTCTCGAATGCGGGCATGCACTTGCGCTTTCCTCCAGAGCGGTAGCAGCAGTGTCACGCAGTCCGCCGCGTGGATCAAAGGATCTATGGTTTTCCCTCGAGTCTTTCCCACGAGGCTTTCCCACGAGGCTTTCCCACAGGGCTGTCCCACGTGCACACGTGGTGGGAGTGGATCCTCGGCTTGAACGTCAAGGCAGTGCAGGGAAAACAGGTTCCTCTGGAATGGACTGACACATCTGGGGGACTCTTGGAATGGTGTCACGACCCTGGAGTTCCTCTCGCCTTTCCTGTGGAGAGCGCCTCCTCTTGAGATGCGACGGGAACGCCGGGAATTCTTTCCCTACGAAACAGGGAAAGGATCCCTCATCTCGAGCTAGGAGGCGGAAACGGGGCTCCCCTGGATGTGTGCGGGACCCCACGTGCTTCCTCTCGAGTGGAGACGGGTATGTCGGGGAACTTCTTGATTTGCAGCAAGGGTGTGAAGCACCCTTTGGAAGTTCCAGTGGTTAGACGTGATTAGCCTCGAGAAGCCTCAGCGGAAATGGGCCTCATCTCGCCTGGAGGGCAAAACCTCCTGGATTTTCTCGAGTTGCGGCAGGTGCTCTCGACTTACGACGGGGACCTCAGGGACCCGCTCTGGTGGCCTCAAGAAAGGCCAGTCCCCATGCGAGTTCCTCGGGGGCCTCTCGGGATTCCTCTCCCGTCGATGCCGGGGCCTAAGACCTTGTGTGGAGTCGGGGCCGGAACCTGAGGATTCCTCTCCAGTGCTGACATGGATCTTGGGGTACTTCTGGAGTCTCCCCAGGGGAGTCAGTCCTCGTCTCGAATGCGGGCATGCATTTGCGCTTTCCTCCATAGCGGTAGCAGCAGTGTCACGCAGTCTGCCGCGTGGATCAAAGGATCTATGGTTTTCCCTCGAGTCTTTCCCACGAGGCTTTCCCACGAGGCTTTACCACAGGGCTGTCCCACGTGCACACGTGGTGGGAGTGGATCCTCGGCTTGAACGTCAAGGCAGTGCAGGGAAAACAGGTTCCTCTGGAATGGACTGACACATCTGGGGGACTCTTGGAATGGTGGCACGACCCTGGAGTTCCTCTCGCCTTTCTTGTGGAGAGCGCCTCCTCTTGAGATGCGACGGGAACGCCGGGAATTCTTTCCCTACGAAACAGGGAAAGGATCCCTCATCTCGAGCTAGGAGGCGGAAACGGGGCTCCCCTGGATGTGTGCGGGACACCACGTGCTTCCTCTCGAGTGGAGACGGGTATGTCGGGGAACTTCTTGAGTTGCAGCAAGGGTGTGAAGGACCCTTTGGAAGTTCCAGTGGTTAGACCTGATTCGCCTCGAGAAGCCTCAGCGGAAATGGGCCTCATATCGCCTGGAGGGCAAAACCTCCTGGATTTTCTCGAGTTGCGGCAGGTGCTCTCGACTTACGACGGGGACCTCAGGGACCCGCTCTGGTGGCCTCAGGAAAGGCCAGTCCCCATGCGAATTCCTCGGGGGCCTCTCGGGATTCCTCTCCCGTCGATGCCGGGGCCTAAGTCCTTGTGTGGATTCGGGGCCGGAACCTGAGGATTCCTCTCCAGTGCTGACATGGATCTTGGGGTACTTCTGGAGTCTCCCCAGGGGAGTCAGTCCTCGTCTCGAATGCGGGCATGCACTTGCGCTTTCCTCCAGAGCGGTAGCAGCAGTGTCACGCAGTCCGCCGCGTGGATCAAAGGATCTATGGTTTTCCCTCGAGTCTTTCCCACGAGGCTTTCCCACGAGGCTTTCCCACAGGGCTGTCCCACGTGCACACGTGGTGGGAGTCGATCCTCGGCTTGAACGTCAAGGCAGTGCAGGGAAAACAGGTTCCTCTGTAATGGACTGACACATCTGGGTGTCTCTTGGAATGGTGGCACGACCCTGGAGTTCCTCTCGCCTCTCCTGTGGAGAGCCCCTCATCTTGAGATGCGACGGGAACGCCGGGAATTCTTTCCCTACGAAACAGGGAAAGGATCCCTCATCTCGAGCTAGGAGGCGGAAACGGGGCTCCCCTGGATGTGTGCGGGACACCACGTGCTTCCTATCGATTGGAGACGGGTATGTCGGGGAACTTCTTGAGTAGCAGCAAGGGTGTGAAGGACCCTTTGGAAGTTCCAGTGTTTAGATGTGATTGGCCTCGAGAAGCCTCAGCGGAAATGGGCCTCATCTCGCCTGGAGGGCAAAACCTCCTGGATTTTCTCGAGTTACGGCAGGTGTTCTCGACTTACGACGGGGACCTCAGGGACCCGCTCTGGTGGCCTCAGGAAAGGCCAGTCCCCATGCGAGTTCCTCGGGGGCCTCTCGGGATTCCTCTCCCGTCGATGCCGGGGCCTAAGACCTTGTGTGGAGTCGGGGCCGGAACCTGAGGATTCCTCTCCAGTGCTGACATGGATCTTGGGGTACTTCTAGAGTCTCCCCAGGGGAGTCAGTGCACGTCTCGAATGCGGGCATGCACTTGCGCTTTCCTCCAGAGCGGTAGCAGCAGTGTCACGCAGTCCGCCGCGTGGATCAAAGGATCTATGGTTTTCCCTCGAGTCTTTCCCACGAGGCTTTCCCACGAGGCTTTCCCACAGGGCTGTCCCACGTGCACACGTGGTGGGAGTCGATCCTCGGCTTGAACGTCAGGCAGTGCAGGGAAAACAGGTTCCTCTGGAATGGACTGACACATCTGGGGGTCTCTTGGAATGGTGCCACGACCCTGGAGTTCCTCTCGCCTTTCCTGTGGAGAGCGCCACCTCTTGAGATGCGACGGGAACGCCGGGAATTCTTTCCCTACGAAACAGGGAAAGGATCCCTCATCTCGAGCTAGGAGGCGGAAACGGGGCTCCCCTGGATGGGTGCGGGACCCCACGTGCTTCCTCTCGAGTGGAGACGGGTATGTCGGGGAACTTCTTGAGTTGCAGCAATGGTGTGAACGACCCTTTGGAAGTTCCAGCGGTTACATGTGATTAGCCTCGAGAAGCCTCAGCGGAAATGGGCCTCATCTCGCCTGGAGGGCAAAACCTCCTGGATTTTCTCGAGTTGCGGCAGGTGCTCTCGACTTACGATGGGGACCTCAGGGACCCGCTCTGGTGGCCTCAGGAAAGGCCAGGCCCCATGCGAGTTCCTCGGGGGCCTCTCGGCATTCTTCTCCCGTCGATGCAGGGGCCTAAGACCTTGTGTGGAGTCGGGCCCGGAACCTGAGGATTCCTCTCCAGTGCTGACATGGATCTTGGGGTACTTCTGGAGTCTCCCCAGGGGAGTCAGTCCTCGTCTCGAATGCGGGCATGCACTTGCGCTTTCCTCCAGAGCGGTAGCAGCAGTGTCACGCAGTCCGCCGCGTGGATCAAAGGATCTATGGTTTTCCCTCGAGTCTTTCCCACGAGGCTTTCCCACGAGGCTTTCCCACAGGGCTGTCCCACGTGCACACGTGGTGGGAGTGGATCCTCGGCTTGAACGTCAAGGCAGTGCAGGGAAAACAGGTTCCTCTGGAATGGACTGACACATCTGGGGGACTCTTGGAATGGTGTCACGACCCTGGAGTTCCTCTCGCCTTTCCTGTGGAGAGCGCCTCCTCTTGAGATGCGACGGGAACGCCGGGAATTCTTTCCCTACGAAACAGGGAAAGGATCCCTCATCTCGAGCTAGGAGGCGGAAACGGGGCTCCCCTGGATGTGTGCGGGACCCCACGTGCTTCCTCTCGAGTGGAGACGGGTATGTCGGGGAACTTCTTGATTTGCAGCAAGGGTGTGAAGCACCCTTTGGAAGTTCCAGTGGTTAGACGTGATTAGCCTCGAGAAGCCTCAGCGGAAATGGGCCTCATCTCGCCTGGAGGGCAAAACCTCCTGGATTTTCTCGAGTTGCGGCAGGTGCTCTCGACTTACGACGGGGACCTCAGGGACCCGCTCTGGTGGCCTCAAGAAAGGCCAGTCCCCATGCGAGTTCCTCGGGGGCCTCTCGGGATTCCTCTCCCGTCGATGCCGGGGCCTAAGACCTTGTGTGGAGTCGGGGCCGGAACCTGAGGATTCCTCTCCAGTGCTGACATGGATCTTGGGGTACTTCTGGAGTCTCCCCAGGGGAGTCAGTCCTCGTCTCGAATGCGGGCATGCATTTGCGCTTTCCTCCATAGCGGTAGCAGCAGTGTCACGCAGTCTGCCGCGTGGATCAAAGGATCTATGGTTTTCCCTCGAGTCTTTCCCACGAGGCTTTCCCACGAGGCTTTCCCACAGGGCTGTCCCACGTGCACACGTGGTGGGAGTGGATCCTCGGCTTGAACGTCAAGGCAGTGCAGGGAAAACAGGTTCCTCTGGAATGGACTGACACATCTGGGGGACTCTTGTCATGGTGGCACGACCCTGGAGTTCCTCTCGCCTTTCTTGTGGAGAGCGCCTCCTCTTGAGATGCGACGGGAACGCCGGGAATTCTTTCCCTACGAAACAGGGAAAGGATCCCTCATCTCGAGCTAGGAGGCGGAAACGGGGCTCCCCTGGATGTGTGCGGGACACCACGTGCTTCCTCTCGAGTGGAGACGGGTATGTCGGGGAACTTCTTGAGTTGCAGCAAGGGTGTGAAGGACCCTTTGGAAGTTCCAGTGGTTAGACCTGATTCGCCTCGAGAAGCCTCAGCGGAAATGGGCCTCATCTCGCCTGGAGGGCAAAACCTCCTGGATTTTCTCGAGTTGCGGCAGGTGCTCTCGACTTACGACGGGGACCTCAGGGACCCGCTCTGGTGGCCTCAGGAAAGGCCAGGCCCCATGCGAGTTCCTCGGGGGCCTCTCGGCATTCCTCTCCCGTCGATGCAGGGGCCTGAGACCTTGTGTGGAGTCGGGGCCGGAACCTGATGATTCCTCTCCAGTGCTGACATGGATCTTGGGGTACTTCTGGAGTCTCCCCAGGGGAGTCAGTCCTCGTCTCGAATGCGTGCATGCACTTGCGCTTTCCTCCAGAGCGGTAGCAGCAGTGTCACGCAGTCCGCCGCGTGGATCAAAGGATCTATGGTTTTCCCTCGAGTCTTTCCCACGAGGCTTTCCCACGAGGCTTTCCCACAGGGCTGTCCCACGTGCACACGTGGTGGGAGTCGATCCTCGGCTTGAACGTCAAGGCAGTGCAGGGAAAACAGGTTCCTCTGGAATGGACTGACACATCTGGGGGACTCTTGGAATGGTGGCACGACCCTGGAGTTCCTCTCGCCTTTCCTGTGGAGAGCGCCTCCTCTTGAGATGCGACGGGAACGCCGGGAATTCTTTCCCTACGAAACAGGGAAAGGATCCCTCATCTCGAGCTAGGAGGCGGAAACGGGGCTCCCCTGGATGTGTGCGGGACAGCACGTGCTTCCTCTCGAGTGGAGACGGGTATGTCGGGGAACTTCTTGAGTTGCAGCAAGGGTGTGAAGGACCCTTTGGAAGTTCCAGTGGTTAGACGTGATTAGCCTCGAGAAGCCTCAGCGGAAATGGGCCTCATCTCGCCTGGAGGGCAAAACCTCCTGGATTTTCTCGAGTTGCGGCAGGTGCTCTCGACTTACGACGGGGACCACAGGGACCCGCTCTGGTGGCCTCAGGAAAGGCCAGTCCCCATGCGAGTTCCTCGGGGGCCTCTCGGGATTCCTCTCCCGTCGATGCCGGGGCCTAAGACCTTGTGTGGAGTCGGGGCCGGAACCTGAGGATTCCTCTCCAGTGCTGACATGGATCTTGGGGTACTTCTGGAGTCTTCCCAGGGGAGTCAGTCCTCGTCTCGAATGCGGGCATGCACTTGCGCTTTCCTCCATAGCGGTAGCAGCAGTGTCACGCAGTCTGCCGCGTGGATCAAAGGATCTATGGTTTTCCCTCGAGTCTTTCCCACGAGGCTTTCCCACGAGGCTTTACCACAGGGCTGTCCCACGTGCACACGTGGTGGGAGTGGATCCTCGGCTTGAACGTCAAGGCAGTGCAGGGAAAACAGGTTCCTCTGGAATGGACTGACACATCTGGGGGACTCTTGTCATGGTGGCACGACCCTGGAGTTCCTCTCGCCTTTCTTGTGGAGAGCGCCTCCTCTTGAGATGCGACGGGAACGCCGGCAATTCTTTCCCTACGAAACAGGGAAAGGATCCCTCATCTCGAGCTAGGAGGCGGAAACGGGGCTCCCCTGGATGTGTGCGGGACCCTCGTGCTTCCTCTCGAGTGGAGACGGGTATGTCGGGGAACTTCTGGACTTGCAGCAAGGGTGTGAAGGACCCTTTGGAAGTTCCAGTGGTTAGATGTGATTAGCCTCGAGAAGCCTCAGCGGAAATGGGCCACATCTCGCCTGGAGGGCAAAACCTCCTGGATTTTCTCGTGTTGTGGCAGGTGCTCTCGACTTACGACGGGGACCTCAGGGACCCGCTCTGGTGGCCTCAGGAAAGGCCAGTCCCCATGCGAGTTCCTCGGGGGCCTCTCGGGATTCTTCTCCCGTCGATGCCGGGGCCTATGACCTTGTGTGGAGTCGGGGCCGGAACCTGGGGTTTCCTCTGCAGTGCTGACATGGATCTTGGGGTACTTCTGGAGTCTCCCCAGGGGAGTCAGTCCTGCTCTCGAATGCCGGCATGCACTTGCGCTTTCCTCCAGACCGGTAGCAGCAGTGTCACGGATTCCGCCGCGTGGATCAAGGGATCTATGGCTTTCCCTCGAGTCTTTCCCACGAGGCTTTCCCACAGGGCTGTCCCACGTGCACACGTGGTGGGAGTCGATCCTCGGCTTGAACGTCAAGGCAGTGCAGGGAAAACAGGTTCCTCTGGAATGGACTGACACATCTGGGGGACTCTTGCAATGGTGGCACGACCCTGGAGTTCCTCTCGCCTTTCCTGTGGAGAGCGCCTCCTCTTGAGATGCGACGGGACGTCGGGAATTCTTTCCCAACGAAACAGGGAAAGGAACCCTCATCTCGAGCTAGGAGGCGGAAACGGGGCTCACCTGGATGTGTGCGGGACCCTCGTGCTTCCTCTCGAGTGGAGACGGGTATGTCGGGGACCTTCTTGAGTTGCAGCAAGGGTGAGAAGGACCCTTTGGATGTTCCAGTGGTTAGATGTGATTAGCCTCGAGAAGCCTCAGCGGAAATGGGCCTCATCTCGCCTGGAGGGCAAAACCTCCTGGATTTTCTCGAGTTGCAGCAGGTGCTCTCGACTTATGACGGGGACCTCAGGGACCCGCTCTGGTGGCCTCAGGAAAGGCCAGTCCCCATGCGAGTTCCTCGGGGGCCTCTCGGGATTCATCTCCAGTCGATGCCGGGGACTAAGACCTTATGTGGAGTCGGGGCCGGAATCTGAGGATTCCTCTCCAGTGCTGACATGGACCTTGGGGTACTTCTGGAGTCTCCCCAGGGGAGTCAGTCCTCGTCTCGAATGCGGGCATGCACTTGCGCTTTCCTCCAGAGCGGTAGCAGCCGTGTCACTCAGTCTGCCGCGTGGATCAAAGGATCTATGGTTTTCCCTCGAGTCTTTCCCACGAGGCTTTCCCACGAGGCTTTCCCACAAGGCTGTCCCACGTGCACACGTGGTGGGAGTCGATCCTCGGCTTGAACGTCAAGGCAGTGCAGGGAAAACAGGTTCCTCTGGAATGGACTGACATATCTGGGGGACTCTTGGAATGGTGGCACGACCCTGAAGTTCCTCTCGCCTTTACTGTGGAGAGCGCCTCCTCTTGAGATGCGACGGGAACGCCGGGAATTCTTTCCCTACGAAACAGGGAAAGGTCCCTCATCTCGAACTAGGAGGCGGAAACGGGGCTCCCCTGGATGTGTGCGGGACCCCACGTGCTTCCTCTCTAGTGGAGACGGGAATGTCGCGGAACTGCTTGAGTTGCAGCAAGGGTGTGAAGGACCCTTTGGAAGTTCCAGTGGTTAGATGTGATTAGCCTCGAGAGGCCTCAGCGGAAATGGGCCTCATCTCGCCTGGAGGGCAAAACCTCCTGATTTTCTCGACTTGCGGCAAGTGCTCTCAACTTACGACGGGGACCTCAGGGACCCGGTCTGGTGGCCGCAGAAAAGGCCAGTCCCCATGCGAGTTCCTCGTGGGATTCTCGGGATTCCTCTCCCGTCGATGCCGGGGACTAAGACCATGTGTGGAGTCGGGGCCGAAACCTGAGGATTCCTCTCCAGTGCTGACATGGATCTTGGGGTACTTCTGGAGTCTCCCCAGGGGAGTCAGTCCTCGTCTCGAATGCGGGCATGCACTTGCGCTTTCCTCCAGAGCGGTAGCAGCAGTGTCACGCAGTCCGCCGCGTGGATCAAAGGATCTATGGTTTTCCCTCGAGTCTTTCCCACGAGGCTTTCCCACGAGGCTTTCCACAGGGCTGTCCCACGTGCACACGTGGTGGGAGTCGATCCTCGGCTTGAACGTCAAGGCAGTGCAGGGAAAACAGGTTCCTCTGGAATGGACTGACACATCTGGGGGTCTCTTGGAATGGTGCCACGACCCTGGAGTTCCTCTCGCCTTTCCTGTGGAGAGCGCCTCCTCTTGAGATGCGACGGGACCGCCGGGAATTCTTTCCCTACTAAACAGGGAAAGGATCCCTCATCTCGAGCTAGGAGGCGGAAACGGGCTCCCCTGGATGTGTGCGGGACCCCACGTGCTTCCTCTAGAGTGGAGATGGGTATGTCGCAGAACTGGTTGAGTTACAGCAAGGGTGTGAAGGACCCTTTGGAATTTCGAGTGGTTACATGTGATTGGCCTCGAGAAGCCTCAGCGGAAATGGGCCTCATCTCGCCTTGAGGGCAAAACCTCCTGGATTTTCTCGAGTTGTGGCAGGTGCTCTCGACTTACGACGGGGACCTCAGGGACCCGCTCTGGTGGCCTCAGGAAAGGCCAGTCCACATGCGAGTTCCTCGGGGGCCTCTCGGGATTCCTCTCCCGTCGATGCCGGGGCCTAAGACCTTGTGTGGAGTCGGGGCCGGAACCTGAGGATTCCTCTCCAGTTCTTACATGGACCTTGGGGTACTTCTGGAGTCTCCCCAGGGGAGTCAGTCCTCGTCTCGAACGCGGGCATGCACTTGCGCTTTCCTCCAGAGCGGTAGCAGCAGTGTCACGCAGTCCGCCACGTGGATCAAAGGATCTATGGTTTTCCCTCGAGTCTTTCCCAAGAGGCTTTCCCACCAGGCTTTCCCACAGGGCTGTCCCACATGCACACGTGGTGGGAGTCGATCCTCGGCTTGAACGTCAAGGCAGTGCAGGGAAAAGAGGTTCCTCTGTAATGGACTGACACATCTGGGGGTCTCTTGGAATGGTGGCACGACTCTGGAGATCCTCTCCCCTTTCCTGTTGAGAGCGCCTCCTCTTGAGATGCGACGGGAACGCCGGGAATTCTTTCCCTACGAAACAGGGAAAGGATCCCTCATCTCGAGCTACGAGGAGAAATCGGGGCTCCCCTGGATGTGTGCGGGACCCCACGTGCTTCCTCTCGAGTGAGACGGATATGTCGGGGAACTTCTTGATTTGCAGTAAGGGTGTGAAGGACCCTTTGGAAGTTCCAGAGGTTAGATGTGATTAGCCTCGAGAAGCCTCAGCGGAAATGGGCCTCATCTCGCCTGGAGGGCAAAACCTCCTGGATTTTCTCGAGTTGCGGCAGGTGCTCTCGACTTACGACGGGGACCTCAGGGACCCGCTCTGGTGGCCTCAGGAAAGGCCAGTCCCCATGCGAGTTCCTCGGGGGCCTCTCGGGATTCCTCTCCCGTCGATGCCCGGGCCAAGACTTTGTGTGGAGTCGGGGCCGGAACCTGAGGATTCCTCTCCAGTGCTGACAAAGATCTTGGGCTACTTCTGGAGTCTCCCCAGGGGAGTCAGTCCTCGTCTCGAATGCGGGCATGCACTTGCGCTTTCCTCCAGAGCGGTAGCAGCCGTGTCACTCAGTCTGCCGCGTGGATCAAAGGATCTATGGTTTTCCCTCGAGTGTTTCCCACGAGGCTTTCCCACGGGGCTTTCCCACAGGGCTGTCCCACGTGCACACGTGGAGGGAGTCGATCCTCGGCTTGAACGTCAAGGCAGTGCAGGGAAAACAGGTTCCTCTGGAATGGACTGACATATCTGGGGGACTCTTGGAATGGTGGCACGACCCTGAAGTTCCTCTCGCCTTTCCTGTGGAGAGCGCCTACTCTTGAGATGCGACGGGAACGCCGGGAATTCTTTCCCTACGAAACAGGGAAAGGTCCCTCATCTCGAGCTAGGAGGCGGAAACGGGGCTCCCCTGGATGTGTGCGGGACCCCACGTGCTTCCTCTCTAGTGGAGACGGGAATGTCGCGGAACTGCTTGAGTTGCAGCAAGGGTGTGAAGGACCCTTTGGAAGTTCCAGTAGTTAGATGTGATTGGCCTCGAGAAGCCTGAGCGGAAATGGGCCTCATCTCGCATGGAGGGCAAAACCTTCTGGATTTTCTCGAGTTGCGGCAGGTGCTCTCGACTTACGACGGGGACCTCAGGGACCCGCTCTGGTGGCCTCAGGAAAGGCCAGTCCCCATGCGAGTTCCTCGGGGGCCTCTCGGGATTCCTCTCCCGTCGATGCCGGGGCCTAAGTCCTTGTGTGGAGTCGGGGCCGGAACCTGAGGATTCCTCTCCAGTGCTGACATGGATCTTAGGGTACTTCTGGAGTCTCCCCAGGGGAGTCAGTCCTCGTCTCGAATGCGGCATGCACTTGCGCTTTCCTCCAGAGCGGTAGCAGCAGTGTCACGCAGTCCGCCGCGTGGATCAAAGGATCTATGGATTTCCCTCGAGTCTTTCCCACGAGGCTTTCCCACGGGGCTTTCCCACAGGGCTGTCCCACGTGCACACGTGGAGGGAGTCGATCCTCGGCTTGAACGTCAAGGCAGTGCAGGGAAAACAGGTTCCTCTGGAATGGACTGACATATCTGGGGGACTCTTGGAATGGTGGCACGACCCTGAAGTTCCTCTCGCCTTTCCTGTGGAGAGCGCCTCCTCTTGAGATGCGACGGGAACGCCGGGAATTCTTTCCCTACGAAACAGGGAAAGGTCCCTCATCTCGAACTAGGAGGCGGAAACGGGGCTCCCCTTGATGTGTGCGGGACCCACGTGCTTCCTCTCTAGTGCAGACGGGAATGTCGCGGAACTGCTTGAGTTGCAGCAAGGGTGTGAAGGACCCTTTGGAAGTTCCAGTAGTTAGATGTGATTGGCCTCGAGAAGCCTCAGCGGAAATGGGCCTCATCTCGCCTGGAGGGCAAAAACTTCTGGATTTTCTCGAGTTGCGGCAGGTGCTCTCGACTTACGACGGGCACCTCAGGGACCCGCTCTGGTGGCCTCAGGAAAGGCCAGTCCCCATGAGAGTTCCTCGGGGGCCTCTCGGGAATCCTCTCCCGTCGATGCCGGGGCCTAAGACCTTGTGTGGAGTCGGGCCGGAACCTGAGGATTCCTCTCCAGTGCTGACATGGATCTTGGGGTACTTCTGGAGTTTCCCCAGGGGAGTCAGTCCCCGTCTCGAATGCGGGCATGCACTTGCGCTTTCCTCCAGAGCGGTAGCAGCAGTGTCATGCAGTCCGCCGCGTGGATCAAAGGATCTATGGTTTTCCCTCGAGTCTTTCCCACGAGGCTTTCCCACGAGGCTTTCCCACAGGGCTGTCACACGTGCACACGTGGTGGGAGTCGATCCTCGGCTTGAACGTCAAGGCAGTGCAGGGAAAACAGGTTCCTCTGGAATGGACTGACACATCTGGGGGTCTCTTGGAATGGTGCCACGACCCTGTAGTTCCTCTCGCCTTTCCTGTGGAGAGCGCCTCCTCTTGAGTTGCGACGGGACCTCCGGGAATTCTTTCCCTACGAAACAGGGAAAGGATCCCTCATCTCTAGCTAGGAGGCGGAAACGGGGCTCCCCTGGATGTGTGCGGGACCCCACGTGCTTCCTCTAGAGTGGAGATGGGTATGTCGCGGAACTGCTTGAGTTGCAGCAAGGGTGTGAAGGACCCTTTGGAAGTTCCAGTAGTTAGATGTGATTGGCCTCGAGAAGCCTCAGCGGAAATGGGCCTCATCTCGCCTGGAGGGCAACACCTCCTGGATTTTCTCGAGTTGCGGCAGGTGCTCTCGACTTACGACGGGGACCTCAGGGACCCGCTCTGGTGGCCTCAGGAAAGGCCAGTCCCCATGAGATTTCCTCGGGGGCCTCTCGGGATTCCTCTCCCGTCGATGCCGGGGCCTAAGACCTTGTGTGGAGTCGGGGCCGGAACCTGAGGTTTCCTCTCCAGTGCTGACATGGATCTTGGGGTACTTCTGGAGTTTCCCCAGGGGAGTCAGTCCTCGTCTCGAATGCGGGCATGCACTTGCGCTTTCCTCCAGAGCGGTAGCAGCAGTGTCACGCAGTCCGCCGCGTGGATCAAAGGATCTATGGTTTTCCCTCGAGTCTTTCCCACGAGGCTTTCCCACGAGGCTTTCCCACAGGGCTGTCACACGTGCACACGTGGTGGGAGTCGATCCTCGGCTTGAACGTCAAGGCAGTGCAGGGAAAACAGGTTCCTCTGGAATGGACTGACACATCTGGGGGTCTCTTGGAATGGTGCCACGACCCTGGAGTTCCTCTCGCCTTTCCTGTGGAGAGCACCTCCTCTTGAGATGCGACGGGACCGCCGGGAATTCTTTCCCTACGAAACAGGGAAAGGATCCCTCATCTCGAGCTAGGAGGCGGAAACGGGGCTCCCCTGGATGTGTGCGGGACCCCACGTGCTTCCTCTAGAGTGGAGATGGGTATGTCGCGGAACTGCTTGAGTTGCTGCAAGGGTGTGAAGGACCCTTTGGAATTTCGAGTGGTTAGATGTGATTGGCCTCGAGAAGCCTCAACGGAAATGGGCCTCATCTCGCCTTGAGGGCAAAACCTCCTGGATTTTCTCGAGTTGCGGCAGGTGCTCTCGACTTAAGACAGGGACCTCAGGGACCCGCTCTGGTGGCCTCAGGAAAGGTCAGTCCCCATGCGAGTTCCTCGGGGGCCTCTCGGGATTCCTCTCCCGTCGATGCCGGGGCCTAAGACCTTGTGTGGAGTCGGGGCCGGAATCTGAGGATTCCTCTCCAGTGCTGACATGGACCTTGGGGTACTTCTGGAGTCTCCCCAGGGGAGTCAGTCCTCGTCTCGAATGCGGGCATGCACTTGCGCTTTCCTCCAGAGCGGTAGCAGCCGTGTCACTCAGTCTGCCGCGTGGATCAAAGGATCTATGGTTTTCCCTCGAGTCTTTCCCACGAGGCTTTCCCACGAGGCTTTCCCACAAGGCTGTCCCACGTGCACACGTGGTGGGAGTCGATCCTCGGCTTGAACGTCAAGGCAGTGCAGGGAAAACAGGTTCCTCTGGAATGGACTGACATATCTGGGGGACTCTTGGAATGGTGGCCCGACCCTGAAGTTCCTCTCGCCTTTCCTGTGGAGAGCGCCTCCTCTTGAGGTGCGACGGGAACGCCGGGAATTCTTTCCCTACGAAACAGGGAAAGGTCCCTCATCTCGAACTAGGAGGCGGAAACGGGGCTCCCCTGGATGTGTGCGGGACCCCATGTGCTTCCTCTCTAGTGGAGACGGGAATGTCGCGGAACTGCTTGAGTTGCAGCAAGGGTGTGAAGGACCCTTTGGAAGTTCCAGTGGTTAGATGTGATTAGCCTCGAGAAGCCTCAGCGGAAATGGGCCTCATCTCGCCTGGAGGGCAAAACCTCCTGATTTTCTCGACTTGCGGCATGTGCTCTCAACTTACGACGGGGACCTCAGGGACCCGTTCTGGTGGCCGCAGAAAAGGCCAGTCCCCATGCGAGTTCCTCGGGGGCCTCTCGGGATTCCTCTCCCGTCGATGCCGGGGACTAAGACCATGTGTGGAGTCGGGGCCGGAACCTGAGGATTCCTCTCCAGTGCTGACATGTATCTTGGGGTACTTCTGGAGTCTCCCCAGGGGAGTCAGTCCTCGTCTCGAATGCGGGCATGCACTTGCGCTTTCCTCCAGAGCGGTAGCAGCAGTGTCACGCAGTCCGCCGTGTGGATCAAAGGATCTATGGTTTTCCTTCGAGTCTTTCCCACGAGGCTTTCCCACGAGGCTTTCCCACAGGGCTGTCCCACGTGCACACGTGGTGGGAGTCGATCCTCGGCTTGAACGTCAAGGCAGTGCAGGGAAAACAGATTCCTCTGGAATGGACTGACACATCTGGGGGTCTCTTGGAATGGTGCCACGACCCTGGAGTTCCTCTCGCCTTTCCTGTGGAGAGCACCTCCTCTTGAGATGCGACGGGACCGCCGGGAATTCTTTCCCTACGAAACAGGGAAAGGATCCCTCATCTCGAGCTAGGAGGCGGAAACGGGGCTCCCCTGGATGTGTGCGGGACCCCACGTGCTTCCTCTAGAGTGGAGATGGGTATGTCGCGGAACTGCTTGAGTTACAGCAAGGGTGTGAAGGACCCTTTGGAATTTCGAGTGGTTAGATGTGATTGGCCTCGAGAAGCCTCAGCGGAAATGGGCCTCATCTCGCCTTGAGGGCAAAACCTCCTGGATTTTCACGAGTTGCGTCAGGTGCTCTCGACTTACGACGGGGACCTCAGGGACCCGCTCTGGTGGCCTCAGGAAAGGCCAGTCCACATGCGAGTTCCTCGGGGGCCTCTCGGGATTCCTCTCCCGCCTAAGACCTTGTGTGGAGTCGGGGCCGGAACCTGAGGATTCCTCTCCAGTTCTGACATGGACCTTGGGGTACTTCTGGAGTCTCCCCAGGGGAGACAGTCCTCGTCTCGAACGCGGGCATGCACTTGCGCTTTCCTCCAGAGTGGTAGCAGCAGTGTCACGCAGTCCGCCGCGTGGATCAAAGGATCTATGGTTTTCCCTCGAGTCTTTCCCAAGAGGCTTTCCCACGAGGCTTTCCCACAGGGCTGTCCCACATGCACACGTGGTGGGAGTCGATCCTCGGCTTGAAAGTCAAGGCAGTGCAGGGAAAAGAGGTTCCTCTGTAATGGACTGACATATCTGGGGGTCTCTTGGAATGGTGGCACGACTCTGGAGATCCTCTCCCCTTTCCTGTTGAGAGCGCCTCCTCTTGAGATGCGACGGGAACGCCGGGAATTCTTTCCCTACGAAACAGGGAAAGGATCCCTCATCTCGAGCTACGAGGAGAAATCGGGGCTCCCCTGGATGTGTGCGGGACCCCACGTGCTTCCTCTCGAGTGAGACGGATATGTCGGGGAACTTCTTGAGTTGCAGTTAGGGTGTGAAGGACCCTTTGGAAGTTCCAGAGGTTAGATGTGATTAGCCTCGAGAAGCCTCAGCGGAAATGGGCCTCATCTCGCCTGGAGGGCAAAACCTCCTGGATTTTCTCGAGTTGCGGCAGGTGCTCTCGACTTACGACGGGGACCTCAGGGACCCGCTCTGGTGGCCTCAGGAAAGGCCAGTCCCCATGCGAGTTCCTCGGGGGCCTCTCGGGATTCCTCTCCCGTCGATGACGGGGCCTAAGACCTTGTGTGGAGTCGGGCCGGAACCTGAGGATTCCTCTCCAGTGCTGACAAGGATTTTGGGCTACTTCTGGAGTCTCCCCAGGGGAGTCAGTCCTCGTCTCGAATGCGGGCATGCACTTGCACTTTCCTCCAGAGCGGTAGCAGCCGTGTCACTCAGTCTGCCGCGTGGATCAAAGGATCTATGGTTTTCCCTCGAGTCTTTCCCACGAGGCTATCCCACGAGGTTTTCCCACAAGGCTGTCCCACGTGCACACGTGGTGGGAGTCGATCCTCGGCTTGAAAGTCAAGGCAGTGCAGGGAAAACAGGTTCCTCTGGAATGGACTGACATATCTGGGGGACTCTTGGAATGGTGGCACGACCCTGAAGTTCCTCTCGCCTTTCCTGTGGAGAGCGCCTACTCTTGAGATGCGACGGGAACGCCGGGAATTCTTTCCCTACGAAACAGGGAAAGGTCCCTCATCTCGAACTAGGAGGCGGAAACGGGGCTCCCCTGGATGTGTGCGGGACCCCACGTGCTTCCTCTCTAGTGGAGACGGGAATGTCGCGGAACTGCTTGAGTTGCAGCAAGGGTGTGAAGGACCCTTTGGAAGTTCCAGTAGTTAGATGTGATTGGCCTCGAGAAGCCTCAGCGGAAATTGGCCTCATCTCGCCTGGAGGGCAAAACCTTCTGGATTTTCTCGAGTTGCGGCAGGTGCTCTCGACTTACGACGGGGACCTCAGGGACCCGCTCTGGTGGCCTCAGGAAAGGCCAGTCCGCATGAGAGTTCCTCGGGGGCCTCTCGGGATTCCTCTCCCGTCGATGCCGGGGCCTAAGACCTTGTGTGGAGTCGGGGCCGGAACCTGAGGATTCCTCTCCAGTGCTGACATGGATCTTAGGGTACTTCTGGAGTCTCCCCAGGGGAGTCAGTCCTCGTCTCGAATGCGGCATGCACTTGCGCTTTCCTCCAGAGCGGTAGCAGCAGTGTCACGCAGTCCGCCGCGTGGATCAAAGATCTATGGTTTTCCCTCGAGTCTTTCCCACGAGGCTTTCCCACGAGGCTTTCCCACAGGGCTGTCCCACGTGCACACGTGGTGGGAGTCGATCCTCGGCTTGAACGTCAAGGCAGTGCAGGGAAAACAGGTTCCTCTGAAATGGACTGACACATCTGGGGGACTCTTGGAATGGTGGCAAGATCCTGGAGTTCCTCTCGCCTTTCCTGTGGAGAGCGCCTCCTCTTGAGATGCGACGGGAACGTCGGGAATTCTTTCCCTACGAAACAGGGAAAGGATCCCTCATCTCGAGCTAGGAGGCGGAAACGGGGCTCCCCTGGATGTGTGCGGGACCCCACGTGCTTCCTCTCGAGTGGAGACGGGTATGTCGGGGAACTTCTTGAGTTGCAGCAATTGTGTGAAGGTCCCTTTGGAAGTTCCAGTGGTTAGATGTGATTAGCCTCGAGAAGCCTCAGCGGAAATGGGCCTCATCTCGCCTGGAGGGCAAAACCTCCTGGATTTTCTCGAGTTGCGGCAGGTGCTCTCGACTTACGACTGGGACTTCAGGGACCCGCTCTGTTGGCCTCAGGAAAGGCCAGTCCCCATGCGAGTTCCTCGGGGGCCTCTCTGGATTCCTCTCCCGTCGATGCCGGGGCCTAAGACCTTGTGTGGAGTCGGGGCCGGAACCTGAGGATTCCTCTCCAGTGCTGACATGGGTCTTGGGGTACTTCTGGAGTCTCCCCAGGGGAGTCAGTCCTCGTCTCGAATGCGGGCATGCACTTGCGCTTTCCTCCAGAGCGGTAGCAGCAGTGTCACGCAGTCCGCCGCGTGGATCAAAGGATCTATGGTTTTCCCTCGAGTCTTTCCCACGAGGCTATCCCACAGGGCTGTCCCACGGGCACACGTGGTGGGACTCGATCCTCGGCTTGAACGTCAAGGCAGTGCAGGGAAAACAGGTTCCTCTGGAATGGACTGACACATCTAGGGGACTCTTGGAATGGTGGCACGATCCTGGAGTTCCTCTCGCCTTTCCTGTGGAGAGCGCCTCCTCTTGAGATGCGACGGGAACGCCGGGAATTCTTTCCCTACGAAACAGGGAAAGGATCCCTCATCTCGAGCTAGGAGGCGGAAACGGGGCTCCCCTGGATGTGTGCGGGACCCCACGTGCTTCCTCTCGAGTGTAGACCGGTATGTCGGGGAACTTCTTGAGTTGCAGCAATGGTGTGAAAGACCCTTAGGAAGTTCCAGTGGTTAGACGTGATTAGCCTCGAGAAGCCTCAGCGGAAATGGGCCTCATCTCGCCTGGAGGGCAAAACCTCCTGGATTTTCTCGAGTTGCGGCAGGTGCTCTCGACTTACGACGGGGACCTCAGGGACCCGCTCTGGTGGCCTCAGGAAAGGCCAGTCCCCATGCGAGTTCCTCGGGGGCCTCTTGGGATTCCTCTCCTGTCAATGCCGGGGCCTAAGACCTTGTGTGGAGTCGGGGCCGGAACCTGAGGATTCCTCTCCAGTGCTGACATGGATCTTGGGCTACTTCTGGAGTCTCCCCAGGGGTGTCAGTCCTCGTCTCGAATGCGGGCATGCACTTGCGCTTTCCCCCAGAGCGGTAGCAGCAGTGTCACGCAGTCCGCCGCGTGGATCAAAGGATCTATGGTTTTCCCTCGAGTCTTTCCCACGAGGCTTACCCACGAGGCATTCCCACAGGGCTGTCCCACGTGCACACGTGGTGGGAGTCGATCCTCGGCTTGAACGTCAAGGCAGTGCAGGGAAAACAGGTTCCTCTGGAATGGACTGACACATCTGGGGGACTCTTGCAATGGTGGCACGACCCTGGAGTTCCTCTCGCCCTTCCTGTGGAGAGCGCCTCCTCTTGGGATGCGACGGGACGTCGGGAATTCTTTCCCTACGAAACAGGGAAAGGAACCCTCATCTCGAGCTAGGAGGCGGAAACGGGGCTCACCTGGATGTGTGCGGGACCCTCGTGCTTCCTCTCGAGTGGAGACGGGTATGTCGGGGAACTTCTTGAGTTGCAGCAAGGGTGAGAAGGACCCTTTGGATGTTCCAGTGGTTAGATGTGATTAGCCTCGAGAAGCCTCAGCGGAAATGGGCCTCATCTCGCCTGGAGGGCAAAACCTCCTGGATTTTCTCGAGTTGCAGCAGGTGCTCTCGACTTATGACGGGGACCTCAGGGACCCGCTCTGGTGGCCTCAGGAAAGGCCAGTCCCCATGCGAGTTCCTCGGGGGCCTCTCGGGATTCATCTCCCGTCGATGCCGGGGCCTAAGACCTTATGTGGAGTCGGGGCCGGAATCTGAGGATTCCTCTCCAGTGCTGACATGGACCTTGGGGTACTTCTGGAGTCTCCCCAGGGGAGTCAGTCCTCGTCTCGAATGCGGGCATGCACTTGCGCTTTCCTCCAGAGCGGTAGCAGCCGTGTCACTCAGTCTGCCGCGTGGATCAAAGGATCTATGGTTTTCCCTCGAGTCTTTCCCACGAGGCTTTCCCACGAGGCTTTCCCACGAGGCTGTCCCACGTGCACACGTGGTGGGAGTCGATCCTCGGCTTGAACGTCAAGGCAGTGCAGGGAAAACAGGTTCCTCTGGAATGGACTGACATATCTGGGGGACTCTTGGAATGGTGGCACGACGCTGAAGTTCCTCTCGCCTTTATTGTGGAGAGCGCCTCCTCTTGAGATGCGACGGGAACGCCGGGAATTCTTTCCCTACGAAACAGGGAAAGGTCCCTCATCTCGAACTAGGAGGCGGAAACGGGGCTCCCCTGGATGTGTGCGGGACCCCACGTGCTTCCTCTCTAGTGGAGACGGGAATGTCGCGGAACTGCTTGAGTTGCAGCAAGGGTGTGAAGGACCCTTTGAAAGTTCCAGTGGTTAGATGTGATTAGCCTCGAGAAGCCTCAGCGGAAATGGGCCTCATCTCGCCTGGAGGGCAAAACCTCCTGATTTTCTCGACTTGCGGCAAGTGCTCTCAACTTACGACGGGGACCTCAGGGACCCGGTCTGGTGGCCGCAGAAAAGGCCAGTCCCCATTCGAGTTCCTCGGGGGCCTCTCGGGATTCCTCTCCCGTCGATGCCGGGGACTAAGACCATGTGTGGAGTCGGGGCCGAAACCTGAGGATTCCTCTCCAGTGCTGACATGGATCTTGGGGTACTTCTGGAGTCTCCCCAGGGGAGTCAGTCCTCGTCTCGAATGCGGGCATGCACTTGCGCTTTCCTCCAGAGCGGTAGCAGCAGTGTCACGCAGTCCGCCGCGTGGATCAAAGGATCTATGGTTTTCCCTCGAGTCTTTCCCACGAGGCTTTCCCACGAGGCTTTCCACAGGGCTGTCCCACGTGCACACGTGGTGGGAGTCGATCCTCGGCTTGAACGTCAAGGCAGTGCAGGGAAAACAGGTTCCTCTGGAATGGACTGACACATCTGGGGGTCTCTTGGAATGGTGCCACGACCCTGGAGTTCCTCTCTCCTTTCCTGTGGAGAGCGCCTCCTCTTGAGATGCGACGGGACCGCCGGGAATTCTTTCCCTACTAAACGGGGAAAGGATCCCTCATCTCGAGCTAGGAGGCGGAAACGGGGCTCCCCTGGATGTGTGCGGGACCCCACGTGCTTCCTCTAGAGTGGAGATGGGTATGTCGCGGAACTGGTTGAGTTACAGCAAGGGTGTGAAGGACCCTTTGGAATTTCGAGTGGTTACATGTGATTGGCCTGGAGAAGCCTCAGCGGAAATGGGCCTCATCTCGCCTGGAGGGCAAAACCTCCTGGATTTTCTCGAGTTGTGGCAGGTGCTCTCGACTTACGACGGGGACCTCAGGGACCCGCTCTGGTGGCCTCAGGAAAGGCCAGTCCACATGCGAGGTCCTCGGGGGCCTCTCGGGATTCCTCTCCCGTCGATGCCGGGGCCTAAGACCTTGTGTGGAGTCGGGGCCGGAACCTGAGGATTCCTCTCCAGTTCTTACATGGACCTTGGGGTACTTCTGGAGTCTCCCCAGGGGAGTCAGTCCTCGTCTCGAACGCGGGCATGCACTTGCGCTTTCCTCCAGAGCGGTAGCAGCAGTGTCACGCAGTCCGCCGCGTGGATCAAAGGATCGATGGTTTTCCCTCGAGTCTTTCCCAAGAGGCTTTCCCACCAGGCTTTCCCACAGGGCTGTCCCACATGCACACGTGGTGGGAGTCGATCCTCGGCTTGAACGTCAAGGCAGTGCAGGGAAAAGAGGTTCCTCTGGAATGGACTGACACATCTGGGGGACTCTTGCAATGGTGGCACGACCCTGGAGTTCCTCTCGCCCTTCCTGTGGAGAGCGCCTCCTCTTGAGATGCGACGGGACGTGGGGAATTCTTTCCCAACGAAACAGGGAAAGGAACACTCATCTCGAGCTAGGAGGAGGAAACGGGGCTCACCTGGATGTGTGCGGGACCCTCGTGCTTCCTCTCGAGTGGAGACGGGTATGTCGGGGAACTTCTTGAGTTGCAGCAAGGGTTAGAAGGACCCTTTGGATGTTCCAGTGGTTAGATGTGATTAGCCTCGAGAAGCCTCAGCGGAAATGGGCCTCATCTCGCCTGGAGGGCAAAACCTCCTGGATTTTCTCGAGTTGCAGCAGGTGCTCTCGACTTATGACGGGGACCTCAGGGACCCGCTCTGGTGGCCTCAGGAAAGGCCAGTCCCCATGCGAGTTCCTCGGGGGCCTCTCGGGATTCATCTCCCGTCGATGCCGGGGCCTAAGACCTTGTGTGGAGTCGGGGCCGGAATCTGAGGATTCCTCTCCAGTGCTGACATGGACCTTGGGGTACTTCTGGAGTCTCCCCAGGGGAGTCAGTCCTCGTCTCGAATGCGGGCATGCACTTGCGCTTTCCTCCAGAGCGGTATCAGCCGTGTCACTCAGTCTGCCGCGTGGATCAAAGGATCTATGGTTTTCCCTCGAGTCTTTCCCACGAGGCTTTCCCACGAGGCTTTCCCACAAGGCTGTCCCACGTGCACACGTGGTGGGAGTCGATCCTCGGCTTGAACGTCAAGGCAGTGCAGGGAAAACAGGTTCCTCTGGAATGGACTGACATATCTGGGGGACTCTTGGAATGGTGGCACGACCCTGAAGTTCCTCTCGCCTTTACTGTGGAGAGCGCCTCCTCTTGAGATGCGACGGGAACGCCGGGATTTCTTTCCCTACGAAACAGGGAAAGGTCCCTCATCTCGAACTAGGAGGCGGAAACGGGGCTCCCCTGGATGTGTGCGGGACCCCACGTGCTTCCTCTCTAGTGGAGACGGGAATGTCGCGGAACTGCTTGAGTTGCAGCAAGGGTGTGAAGGACCCTTTGGAAGTTCCAGTGGTTAGATGTGATTAGCCTCGAGAAGCCTCAGCGGAAATGGGCCTCATCTCGCCTGGAGGGCAAAACCTCCTGATTTTCTCGACTTGCGGCATGTGCTCTCAACTTACGACGGGGACCTCAGGGACCCGTTCTGGTGGCCGCAGAAAAGGCCAGTCCCCATGCGAGTTCCTCGGGGGCCTCTCGGGATTCCTCTCCCGTCGATGCCGGGGACTAAGACCATGTGTGGAGTCGGGGCCGGAACCTGAGGATTCCTCTCCAGTGCTGACATGGAGCTTGGGGTACTTCTGGAGTCTCCCCAGGGGAGTCAGTCCTCGTCTCGAATGCGGGCATGCACTTGCGCTTTCCTCCAGAGCGGTAGCAGCAGTGTCACGCAGTCCGCCGCGTGGATCAAAGGATCTATGGTTTTCCCTCGAGTCTTTCCCACGAGGCTTTCCCACGAGGCTTTCCACAGGGCTGTCCCACGTGCACACGTGGTGGGAGTCGATCCTCGGCTTGAACGTCAAGGCAGTGCAGGGAAAACAGGTTCCTCTGGAATGGACTGACACATCTGGGGGTCTCTTGGAATGGTGCCACGACCCTGGAGTTCCTCTCGCCTTTCCTGTGGAGAGCGCCTCCTCTTGAGATGCGACGGGACCGCCGGGAATTCTTTCCCTACTAAACAGGGAAAGGATCCCTCATCTCGAGCTAGGAGGCGGAAACGGGGCTCCCCTGGATGTGTGCGGGACCCCACGTGCTTCCTCTAGAGTGGAGATGGGTATGTCGTGGAACTGGTTGAGTTACAGCAAGGGTGTGAAGGACCCTTTGGAATTTCGAGTGGTTACATGTGATTGGCCTCGAGAAGCCTCAGCGGAAATGGGCCTCATCTCGCCTTGAGGGCAAAACCTCCTGGATTTTCTCGAGTTGTGGCAGGTGCTCTCGACTTACGACGGGGACCTCAGGGACCCGCTCTGGTGGCCTCAGGAAAGGCCAGTCCACATGCGAGTTCCTCGGGGGCCTCTCGGGATTCCTCTCCCGTCGATGCCGGGGCCTAAGACCTTGTGTGGAGTCGGGGCCGGAACCTGAGGATTCCTCTCCAGTTCTTACATGGACCTTGGGGTACTTCTGGAGTCTCCCTAGGGGAGTCAGTCCTCGTCTCGAACGCGGGCATGCACTTGCGCTTTCCTCCAGAGCGGTAGCAGCAGTGTCACGCAGTCCGCCGCGTGGATCAAAGGATCTATGGTTTTCCCTCGAGTCTTTCCCAAGAGGCTTTCCCACCAGGCTTTCCCACAGGGCTGTCCCACATGCACACGTGGTGGGAGTCGATCCTCGGCTTGAACGTCAAGGCAGTGCAGGGAAAAGAGGTTCCTCTGTAATGGACTGACACATCTGGGGGTCTCTTGGAATGGTGGCAGGACCTTGGAGATCCTCTCCCCTTTCCTGTTGAGAGCGCCTCCTCTTGAGATGCGACGGGAACGCCGGGAATTCTTTCCCTACGAAACAGGGAAAGGATCCCTCATCTCGAGCTACGAGGAGAATTCGGGACTCCCCTGGATGTGTGCGGGACCCCACGTGCTTCCTCTCGAGTGAGACGGATATGTCGGGGAACTTCTTGAGTTGCAGTAAGGGTGTGAAGGACCCTTTGGAAGTTCCAGAGGTTAGATGTGATTAGCCTCGAGAAGCCTCAGCGGAAATGGACCTCATCTCGCCTGGAGGGCAAAACCTCCTGGATTTTCTCGAGTTGCGGCAGGTGCTCTCGACTTACGACGGGGACCACAGGGACCCGCTCTGGTGGCCTCAGGAAAGGCCAGTCCCCATGCGAGTTCCTCGGGGGCCTCTCGGGATTCCTCTCCCGTCGATGCCGGGGCCAAGACTTTGTGTGGAGTCGGGGCCGGAACCTGAGGATTCCTCTCCAGTGCTGACAAGGATCTTTGGCTACTTCTGGAGTCTCCCCAGGGGAGTCAGTCCTCGTCTCGAATGCGGGCATGCACTTGCGCTTTCCTCCAGAGCGGTAGCAGCCGTGTCACTCAGTCTGCCGCGTGGATCAAAGGATCTATGGTTTTCCCTCGAGTCTTTCCCACGGGGCTATCCCACAGGGCTGTCCCACGTGCACACGTGGTGGGAGTCGATCCTCGGCTTGAACGTCAAGGCAGTGCAGGGAAAACAGGTTCCTCTGGAATGGACTGACACATCTAAGGGACTCTTGGAATGGTGGCACGATCCTGGAGTTCCTCTCGCCTTTCCTGTGGAGAGCGCCTCCTCTTGAGATGCGACGGGAACGCCGGGAATTCTTTCCCTACGAAACAGGGAAAGGATCCCTCATCTCGAGCTAGGAGGCGGAAACGGGGCTCCCCTGGATGTGTGCGGGACCCCACGTGCTTCCTCTCGAGTGTAGACCGGTATGTCGGGGAACTTCTTGAGTTGCAGCAATGGTGTGAAAGACCCTTAGGAAGTTCCAGTGGTTAGACGTGATTAGCCTCGAGAAGCCTCAGCGGAAATGGGCCTCATCTCGCCTGGAGGGCAAAACCTCCTGGATTTTCTCGAGTTGCGGCAGGTGCTCTCGACTTACGACGGGGACCTCAGGGACCCGCTCTGGTGGCCTCAGGAAAGGCCAGTCCCCATGCGAGTTCCTCGGGGGCCTCTTGGGATTCCTCTCCTGTCAATGCCGGGGCCTAAGACCTTGTGTGGAGTCGGGGCCGGAACCTGAGGATTCCTCTCCAGTGCTGACATGGATCTTGGGCTACTTCTGGAGTCTCCCCAGGGGTGTCAGTCCTCGTCTCGAATGCGGGCATGCACTTGCGCTTTCCCCCAGAGCGGTAACAGCAGTGTCACGCAGTCCGCCGCGTGGATCAAAGGATCTATGGTTTTCCCTAGAGTCTTTCCCACGAGGCTTACCCACGAGGCATTCCCACAGGGCTGTCCCACGTGCACACGTGGTGCGAGTCGATCCTCGGCTTGAACGTCAAGGCAGTGCAGGGAAAACAGGTTCCTCTGGAATGGACTGACACATCTGGGGGACTCTTGCAATGGTGGCACGACCCTGGAGTTCCTCTCGCCTTTCCTGTGGAGAGCGCCTCCTCTTGAGATGCGACGGGACGTCGGGAATTCTTTCCCTACGAAACAGGGAAAGGAACCCTCATCTCGAGCTAGGAGGCGGAAACGGGGCTCACCTGGATGTGTGCGGGACCCTCGTGCTTCCTCTCGAGTGGAGACGGGTATGTCGGGGAACTTCTTGAGTTGCAGCAAGGGTGAGAAGGACCCTTTGGATGTTCCAGTGGTTAGATGTGATTAGCCTCGAGAAGCCTCAGCGGAAATGGGCCTCATCTCGCCTGGAGGGCAAAACCTCCTGGATTTTCTCGAGTTGCGGCAGGTGCTCTCGACTTATGACGGGGACCTCAGGGACCCGCTCTGGTGGCCTCAGGAAAGGCCAGTCCCCATGCGAGTTCCTCGGGGGCCTCTCGGGATTCATCTCCCATCGATGCCGGGGCCTAAGACCTTATGTGGAGTCGGGGCCGGAATCTGAGGATTCCTCTCCAGTGCTGACATGGACCTTGGGGTAATTCTGGAGTCTACCCAGGGGAGTCAGTCCTCGTCTCGAATGCGGGCATGCACTTGCGCTTTCCTCCAGAGCGGTAGCAGCCGTGTCACTCAGTCTGCCGCGTAGATCAAAGGATCTATGGTTTTCCCTCGAGTCTTTCCCACGAGGCTTTCCCACGAGGCTTTCCCACAAGGCTGTCCCACGTGCACACGTGGTGGGAGTCGATCCTCGGCTTGAACGTCAAGGCAGTGCAGGGAAAACAGGTTCCTCTGGAATGGACTGACATATCTGGGGGACTCTTGGAATGGTGGCACGACCCTGAAGTTCCTCTCGCCTTTACTGTGGAGAGCGCCTCCTCTTGAGATGCGACGGGAACGCCGGGAATTCTTTCCCTACGAAACAGGGAAAGGTCCCTCATCTCGAACTAGGAGGCGGAAACGGGGCTCCCCTGGATGTGTGCGGGACCCCACGTGCTTCCTCTCTAGTGGAGACGGGAATGTCGCGGAACTGCTTGAGTTGCAGCAAGGGTGTGAAGGACCCTTTGGAAGTTCCAGTGGTTAGATGTGATTGGCCTCGAGAAGCCTCAGCGGAAATGGGCCTCATCTCGCCTGGAGGGCAAAACCTCCTGATATTCTCGACTTGCGGCATGTGCTCTCAACTTACGACGGGGACCTCAGGGACCCGGTCTGGTGGCCGCAGAAAAGGCCAGTCCCCATGCGAGTTCCTCGGGGGCCTCTCGGGATTCCTCTCCCGTCTATGCCGGGGACTAAGACCATGTGTGGAGTCGGGGCCGAAACCTGAGGATTCCTCTCCAGTGCTGACATGGATCTTGGGGTACTTCTGGAGTCTCCCCAGGGGAGTCAGTCCTCGTCTCGAATGCGGGCATGCACTTGCGCTTTCCTCCAGAGCGGTAGCAGCAGTGTCACGCAATCCGCCGCGTGGATCAAAGGATCTATGGTTTTCCCTCGAGTCTTTCCCACGAGGCTTTCCCACGAGGCTTTCCACAGGGCTGTCCCACGTGCACACGTGGTGGGAGTCGATCCTCGGCTTGAACGTCAAGGCAGTGCAGGGAAAACAGGTACCTCTGGAATGGACTGACAAATCTGGGGGTCTCTTGGAATGGTGCCACGACCCTGGAGTTCCTGTCGCCTTTCCTGTGGAGAGCGCCTCCTCTTGAGATGCGACGGGACCGCCGGGAATTCTTTCCCTACTAAACAGGGAAAGGATCCCTCATCTCGAGCTAGGAGGCGGAAACGGGGCTCCCCTGGATGTGTGCGGGACCCCAAGTGCTTCCTCTAGAGTGGAGATGGGTATGTCGCGGAACTGGTTGAGTTACAGCAAGGGTGTGAAGGACCCTTTGGAATTTCGAGTGGTTACATGTGATTGGCCTCGAGAAGCCTCAGCGGAAATGGGCCTCATCTCGCCTGGAGGGCAAAACCTCCTGATATTCTCGACTTGCGGCATGTGCTCTCAACTTACGACGGGGACCTCAGGGACCCGGTCTGGTGGCCGCAGAAAAGGCCAGTCCCCATGCGAGTTCCTCGGGGGCCTCTCCGGATTCCTCTCCCGTCTATGCCGGGGACTAAGACCATGTGTGGAGTCGGGGCCGAAACCTGAGGATTCCTCTCCAGTGCTGACATGGATCTTGGGGTACTTCTGGAGTCTCCCCAGGGGAGTCAGTCCTCGTCTCGAATGCGGGCATGCACTTGCGCTTTCCTCCAGAGCGGTAGCAGCAGTGTCACGCAATCCGCCGCGTGGATCAAAGGATCTATGGTTTTCCCTCGAGTCTTTCCCACGAGGCTTTCCCACGAGGCTTTCCACAGGGCTGTCCCACGTGCACACGTGGTGGGAGTCGATCCTCGGCTTGAACGTCAAGGCAGTGCAGGGAAAACAGGTTCCTCTGGAATGGACTGACACATCTGGGGGTCTCTTGGAATGGTGCCACGACCCTGGAGTTCCTGTCGCCTTTCCTGTGGAGAGCGCCTCCTCTTGAGATGCGACGGGACCGCCGGGAATTCTTTCCCTACTAAACAGGGAAAGGATCCCTCATCTCGAGCTAGGAGGCGGAAACGGGGCTCCCCTGGATGTGTGCGGGACCCCAAGTGCTTCCTCTAGAGTGGAGATGGGTATGTCGCGGAACTGGTTGAGTTACAGCAAGGGTGTGAAGGACCCTTTGGAATTTCGAGTGGTTACATGTGATTGGCCTCGAGAAGCCTCAGCGGAAATGGGCCTCATCTCGCCTGGAGGGCAAAACCTCCTGGATTTTCTCGAGTTGTGGCAGGTGCTCTCGACTTACGACGGGGACCTCAGGGACCCGCTCTGGTGGCCTCAGGAAAGGCCAGTCCACATGCGAGTTCCTCGGGGGCCTCTCGGGATTCCTCTCCCGTCGATGCCGGGGCCTAAGACCTTGTGTGGAGTCGGGGCCGGAACCTGAGGATTCCTCTCCAGTTCTTACATGGACCTTGGGGTACTTCTGGAGTCTCCCCAGGGGAGTCAGTCCTCGTCTCGAACGCGGGCATGCACTTGCGCTTTCCTCCAGAGCGGTAGCAGCAGTGTCACGCAGTCCGCCGCGTGGATCAAAGGATCTATGGTTTTCCCTCGAGTCTTTCCCAAGAGGCTTTTCCACCAGGCTTTCCCACAGGGCTGTCCCACATGCACACGTGGTGGGAGTCGATCCTCGGCTTGAACGTCAAGGAAGTGCAGGGAAAACAGGTTCCTCTGGAATGGACTGACACATCTGGGGGACTCTTGCAATGGTGGCACGACCCTGGAGTTCCTCTCGCCTTTCCTGTGGAGAGCGCCTCCTCTTGAGATGCGACGGGACGTCGGGAATTCTTTCCCAACGAAACAGGGAAAGGAACCCTCATCTCGAGCTAGGAGGCGGAAACGGGGCTCACCTGGATGTGTGCGGGACCCTCGTGCTTCCTCTCGAGTGGAGACGGGTATGTCGGGGAACTTCTTGAGTTGCAGCAAGGGTGAGAAGGACCCTTTGGATGTTCCAGTGGTTAGATGTGATTAGCCTCGAGAAGCCTCAGCGGAAATGGGCCTCATCTCGCCTGGAGGGCAAAACCTCCTGGATTTTCTCGAGTTGCAGCAGGTGCTCTCGACTTATGACGGGGACCTCAGGGACCCGCTCTGGTGGCCTCAGGAAAGGCCAGTCCCCATGCGAGTTCCTCGGGGGCCTCTCGGGATTCTTCTCCCGTCCATGCCGGGGCCTAAGACCTTATGTGGAGTCGGGGCCGGAATCTGAGGATTCCTCTCCAGTGATGACATGGACCTTGGGGTACTTCTGGAGTCTCCCCAGGGGAGTCAGTCCTCGTCTCGAATGCGGGCATGCACTTGCGCTTTCCTCCAGAGCGGTAGCAGCAGTGTCACGCAGTCCGCCGCGTGGATCAAAGGATCTATGGTTTTCCCTCGAGTCTTTCCCACGAGGCTTTCCCACGAGGCTTTCCACAGGGCTGTCCCACGTGCACACGTGGTGGGAGTCGATCCTCGGCTTGAACGTCAAGGCAGTGCAGGGAAAACAGGTTCCTCTGGAATGGACTGACACATCTGGGGGTCTCTTGGAATGGTGCCACGACCCTGGAGTTCCTCTCGCCTTTCCTGTGGAGAGCGCCTCCTCTTGAGATGCGACGGGACCGCCGGGAATTCTTTCCCTACGAAACAGGGAAAGGATCCCTCATCTCGAGCTAGGAGGCGGAAACGGGGCTCCCCTGGATGTGTGCGGGACCCCACGTGCTTCCTCTAGAGTGGAGATGGGTATGTCGCGGAACTGCTTGAGTTACAGCAAGGGTGTGAAGGACCCTTTGGAATTTCGAGTGGTTAGATGTGATTGGCCTCGAGAAGCCTCAGCGGAAATGGGCCTCATCTCGCCTTGAGGGCAAAACCTCCTGGATTTTCACGAGTTGCGTCAGGTGCTCTCGACTTACGACGGGGACCTCAGGGACCCGCTCTGGTGGCCTCAGGAAAGGCCAGTCCACATGCGAGTTCCTCGGGGGCCTCTCGGGATTCCTCTCCCGCCTAAGACCTTGTGTGGAGTCGGGGCCGGAACCTGAGGATTCCTCTCCAGTTCTGACATGGACCTTGGGGTACTTCTGGAGTCTCCCCAGGGGAGACAGTCCTCGTCTCGAACGCGGGCATGCACTTGCGCTTTCCTCCAGAGTGGTAGCAGCAGTGTCACGCAGTCCGCCGCGTGGATCAAAGGATCTATGGTTTTCCCTCGAGTCTTTCCCAAGAGGCTTTCCCACGAGGCTTTCCCACAGGGCTGTCCCACATGCACACGTGGTGGGAGTCGATCCTCGGCTTGAAAGTCAAGGCAGTGCAGGGAAAACAGGTTCCTCTGGAATGGACTGACACATCTGGGGGACTCTTGCAATGGTGGCACGACCCTGGAGTTCCTCTCGCCCTTCCTGTGGAGAGCGCCTCCTCTTGAGATGCGACGGGACGTCGGGAATTCTTTCCCTACGAAACAGGGAAAGGAACCCTCATCTCGAGCTAGGAGGCGGAAACGGGGCTCACCTGGATGTGTGCGGGACCCTCGTGCTTCCTCTCGAGTGGAGACGGGTATGTCGGGGAACTTCTTGAGTTGCAGCAAGGGTGAGAAGGACCCTTTGGATGTTCCAGTGGTTAGATGTGATTAGCCTCGAGAAGCCTCAGCGGAAATGGGCCTCATCTCGCCTGGAGGGCAAAACCTCCTGGATTTTCTCGAGTTGCAGCAGGTGCTCTCGACTTATGACGGGGACCTCAGGGACCCGCTCTGGTGGCCTCAGGAAAGGCCAGTCCCCATGCGAGTTCCTCGGGGGCCTCTCGGGATTCATCTCCCGTCGATGCCGGGGCCTAAGACCTTATGTGGAGTCGGGGCCGGAATCTGAGGATTCCTCTCCAGTGCTGACATGGACCTTGGGGTACTTCTGGAGTCTCCCCAGGGGAGTCAGTCCTCGTCTCGAATGCGGGCATGCACTTGCGCTTTCCTCCAGAGCGGTAGCAGCCGTGTCACTCAGTCTGCCGCGTGGATCAAAGGATCTATGGTTTTCCCTCGAGTCTTTCCCACGAGGCTTTCCCACGGGGCTTTCCCACGAGGCTGTCCCACGTGCACACGTGGTGGGAGTCGATCCTCGGCTTGAACGTCAAGGCAGTGCAGGGAAAACAGGTTCCTCTGGAATGGACTGACATATCTGGGGGACTCTTGGAATGGTGGCACGACCCTGAAGTTCCTCTCGCCTTTATTGTGGAGAGCGCCTCCTCTTGAGATGCGACGGGAACGCCGGGAATTCTTTCCCTACGAAACAGGGAAAGGTCCCTCATCTCGAACTAGGAGGCGGAAACGGGGCTCCCCTGGATGTGTGCGGGACCCCACGTGCTTCCTCTCTAGTGGAGACGGGAATGTCGCGGAACTGCTTGAGTTGCAGCAAGGGTGTGAAGGACCCTTTGGAAGTTCCAGTGGTTAGATGTGATTAGCCTCGAGAAGCCTCAGCGGAAATGGGCCTCATCTCGCCTGGAGGGCAAAACCTCCTGATTTTCTCGACTTGCGGCAAGTGCTCTCAACTTACGACGGGGACCTCAGGGACCCGGTCTGGTGGCCGCAGAAAAGGCCAGTCCCCATGCGAGTTCCTCGGGGGCCTCTCGGGATTCCTCTCCCGTCGATGCCGGGGACTAAGACCATGTGTGGAGTCGGGGCCGAAACCTGAGGATTCCTCTCCAGTGCTGACATGGATATTGGGGTACTTCTGGAGTCTCCCCAGGGGAGTCAGTCCCCGTCTCGAATGCGGGCATGCACTTGCGCTTTCCTCCAGAGCGGTAGCAGCAGTGTAACGCAGTCCGCCGCGTGGATCAAAGGATCTATGGTTTTCCCTCGAGTCTTTCCCACGAGGCTTTCCCACGAGGCTTTCCACAGGGCTGTCCCACGTGCACACGTGGTGGGAGTCGATCCTCGGCTTGAACGTCAAGGCAGTGCAGGGAAAACAGGTTCCTCTGGAATGGACTGACACATCTGGGGGTCTCTTGGAATGGTGCCACGACCCTGGAGTTCCTCTCGCCTTTCCTGTGGAGAGCGCCTCCTCTTGAGATGCGACGGGACCGCCGGGAATTCTTTCCCTACTAAACGGGGAAAGGATCCCTCATCTCGAGCTAGGAGGCGGAAACGGGGCTCCCCTGGATGTGTGCGGGACCCCACGTGCTTCCTCTAGAGTGGAGATGGGTATGTCGCGGAACTGGTTGAGTTACAGCAAGGGTGTGAAGGACCCTTTGGAATTTCGAGTGGTTACATGTGATTGGCCTGGAGAAGCCTCAGCGGAAATGGGCCTCATCTCGCCTTGAGGGCAAAACCTCCTGGATTTTCTCGAGTTGTGGCAGGTGCTCTCGACTTACGACGGGGACCTCAGGGACCCGCTCTGGTGGCCTCAGGAAAGGCCAGTCCACATGCGAGTTCCTCGGGGGCCTCTCGGGATTCCTCTCCCGTCGATGCCGGGGCCTAAGACCTTGTGTGGAGTCCGGGCCGGAACCTGAGGATTCCTCTCCAGTTCTTACATGGACCTTGGGGTACTTCTGGAGTCTCCCCCGGGGAGTCAGTCCTCGTCTCGAACGCGGGCATGCACTTGCGCTTTCCTCCAGAGCGGTAGCAGCAGTGTCACGCAGTCCGCCGCGTGGATCAAAGGATCGATGGTTTTCCCTCGAGTCTTTCCCAAGAGGCTTTCCCACCAGGCTTTCCCACAGGGCTGTCCCACATGCACACGTGGTGGGAGTCGATCCTCGGCTTGAACGTCAAGGCAGTGCAGGGAAAAGAGGTTCCTCTGGAATGGACTGACACATCTGGGGGACTCTTGCAATGGTGGCACGACCCTGGAGTTCCTCTCGCCCTTCCTGTGGAGAGCGCCTCCTCTTGAGATGCGACGGTACGTCGGGAATTCTTTCCCAACGAAACAGGGAAAGGAACACTCATCTCGAGCTAGGAGGCGGAAACGGGGCTCACCTGGATGTGTGCGGGACCCTCGTGCTTCCTCTCGAGTGGAGACGGGTATGTCGGGGAACTTCTTGAGTTGCAGCAAGGGTTAGAAGGACCCTTTGGATGTTCCAGTGGTTAGATGTGATTAGCCTCGAGAAGCCTCAGCGGAAATGGGCCTCATCTCGCCTGGAGGGCAAAACCTCCTGGATTTTCTCGAGTTGCAGCAGGTGCTCTCGACTTATGACGGGGACCTCAGGGACCCGCTCTGGTGGCCTCAGGAAAGGCCAGTCCCCATGCGAGTTCCTCGGGGGCCTCTCGGGATTCATCTCCCGTCGATGCCGGGGCCTAAGACCTTGTGTGGAGTCGGGGCCGGAATCTGAGGATTCCTCTCCAGTGCTGACATGGACCTTGGGGTACTTCTGGAGTCTCCCCAGGGGAGTCAGTCCTCGTCTCGAATGCGGGCATGCACTTGCGCTTTCCTCCAGAGCGGTAGCAGCCGTGTCACTCAGTCTGCCGCGTGGATCAAAGGATCTATGGTTTTCCCTCGAGTCTTTCCCACGAGGCTTTCCCACGAGGCTTTCCCACAAGGCTGTCCCACGTGCACACGTGGTGGGAGTCGATCCTCGGCTTGAACGTCAAGGCAGTGCAGGGAAAACAGGTTCCTCTGGAATGGACTGACATATCTGGGGGACTCTTGGAATGGTGGCACGACCCTGAAGTTCCTCTCGCCTTTACTGTGGAGAGCGCCTCCTCTTGAGATGCGACGGGAACGCCGGGATTTCTTTCCCTACGAAACAGGGAAAGGTCCCTCATCTCGAACTAGGAGGCGGAAACGGGGCTCCCCTGGATGTGTGCGGGACCCCACGTGCTTCCTCTCTAGTGGAGACGGGAATGTCGCGGAACTGCTTGAGTTGCAGCAAGGGTGTGAAGGACCCTTTGGAAGTTCCAGTGGTTAGATGTGATTAGCCTCGAGAAGCCTCAGCGGAAATGGGCCTCATCTCGCCTGGAGGGCAAAACCTCCTGATTTTCTCGACTTGCGGCATGTGCTCTCAACTTACGACGGGGACCTCAGGGACCCGTTCTGGTGGCCGCAGAAAAGGCCAGTCCCCATGCGAGTTCCTCGGGGGCCTCTCGGGATTCCTCTCCCGTCGATGCCGGGGACTAAGACCATGTGTGGAGTCGGGGCCGAAACCTGAGGATTCCTCTCCAGTGCTGACATGGATCTTGGGGTACTTCTGGAGTCTCCCCAGGGGAGTCAGTCCTCGTCTCGAATGCGGGCATGCACTTGCGCTTTCCTCCAGAGCGGTAGCAGCAGTGTCACGCAGTCCGCCGCGTGGATCAAAGGATCTATGGTTTTCCCTCGAGTCTTTCCCACGAGGCTTTCCCACGAGGCTTTCCACAGGGCTGTCCCACGTGCACACGTGGTGGGAGTCGATCCTCGGCTTGAACGTCAAGGCAGTGCAGGGAAAACAGGTTCCTCTGGAATGGACTGACACATCTGGGGGTCTCTTGGAATGGTGCCACGACCCTGGAGTTCCTCTCGCCTTTCCTGTGGAGAGCGCCTCCTCTTGAGATGCGACGGGACCGCCGGGAATTCTTTCCCTACTAAACAGGGAAAGGATCCCTCATCTCGAGCTAGGAGGCGGAAACGGGGCTCCCCTGGATGTGTGCGGGACCCCACGTGCTTCCTCTAGAGTGGAGATGGGTATGTCGTGGAACTGGTTGAGTTACAGCAAGGGTGTGAAGGACCCTTTGGAATTTCGAGTGGTTACATGTGATTGGCCTCGAGAAGCCTCAGCGGAAATGGGCCTCATCTCGCCTTGAGGGCAAAACCTCCTGGATTTTCTCGAGTTGTGGCAGGTGCTCTCGACTTACGACGGGGACCTCAGGGACCCGCTCTGGTGGCCTCAGGAAAGGCCAGTCCACATGCGAGTTCCTCGGGGGCCTCTCGGGATTCCTCTCCCGTCGATGCCGGGGCCTAAGACCTTGTGTGGAGTCGGGGCCGGAACCTGAGGATTCCTCTCCAGTTCTTACATGGACCTTGGGGTACTTCTGGAGTCTCCCTAGGGGAGTCAGTCCTCGTCTCGAACGCGGGCATGCACTTGCGCTTTCCTCCAGAGCGGTAGCAGCAGTGTCACGCAGTCCGCCGCGTGGATCAAAGGATCTATGGTTTTCCCTCGAGTCTTTCCCAAGAGGCTTTCCCACCAGGCTTTCCCACAGGGCTGTCCCACATGCACACGTGGTGGGAGTCGATCCTCGGCTTGAACGTCAAGGCAGTGCAGGGAAAAGAGGTTCCTCTGTAATGGACTGACACATCGGGGGGTCTCTTGGAATGGTGGCAGGACCTTGGAGATCCTCTCCCCTTTCCTGTTGAGAGCGCCTCCTCTTGAGATGCGACGGGAACGCCGGGAATTCTTTCCCTACGAAACAGGGAAAGGATCCCTCATCTCGAGCTACGAGGAGAATTCGGGACTCCCCTGGATGTGTGCGGGACCCCACGTGCTTCCTCTCGAGTGAGACGGATATGTCGGGGAACTTCTTGAGTTGCAGTAAGGGTGTGAAGGACCCTTTGGAAGTTCCAGAGGTTAGATGTGATTAGCCTCGAGAAGCCTCAGCGGAAATGGACCTCATCTCGCCTGGAGGGCAAAACCTCCTGGATTTTCTCGAGTTGCGGCAGGTGCTCTCGACTTACGACGGGGACCACAGGGACCCGCTCTGGTGGCCTCAGGAAAGGCCAGTCCCCATGCGAGTTCCTCGGGGGCCTCTCGGGATTCCTCTCCCGTCGATGCCGGGGCCAAGACTTTGTGTGGAGTCGGGGCCGGAACCTGAGGATTCCTCTCCAGTGCTGACAAGGATCTTTGGCTACTTCTGGAGTCTCCCCAGGGGAGTCAGTCCTCGTCTCGAATGCGGGCATGCACTTGCGCTTTCCTCCAGAGCGGTAGCAGCCGTGTCACTCAGTCTGCCGCGTGGATCAAAGGATCTATGGTTTTCCCTCGAGTCTTTCCCACGGGGCTATCCCACAGGGCTGTCCCACGTGCACACGTGGTGGGAGTCGATCCTCGGCTTGAACGTCAAGGCAGTGCAGGGAAAACAGGTTCCTCTGGAATGGACTGACACATCTAAGGGACTCTTGGAATGGTGGCACGATCCTGGAGTTCCTCTCGCCTTTCCTGTGGAGAGCGCCTCCTCTTGAGATGCGACGGGAACGCCGGGAATTCTTTCCCTACGAAACAGGGAAAGGATCCCTCATCTCGAGCTAGGAGGCGGAAACGGGGCTCCCCTGGATGTGTGCGGGACCCCACGTGCTTCCTCTCGAGTGTAGACCGGTATGTCGGGGAACTTCTTGAGTTGCAGCAATGGTGTGAAAGACCCTTAGGAAGTTCCAGTGGTTAGACGTGATTAGCCTCGAGAAGCCTCAGCGGAAATGGGCCTCATCTCGCCTGGAGGGCAAAACCTCCTGGATTTTCTCGAGTTGCGGCAGGTGCTCTCGACTTACGACGGGGACCTCAGGGACCCGCTCTGGTGGCCTCAGGAAAGGCCAGTCCCCATGCGAGTTCCTCGGGGGCCTCTTGGGATTCCTCTCCTGTCAATGCCGGGGCCTAAGACCTTGTGTGGAGTCGGGGCCGGAACCTGAGGATTCCTCTCCAGTGCTGACATGGATCTTGGGCTACTTCTGGAGTCTCCCCAGGGGTGTCAGTCCTCGTCTCGAATGCGGGCATGCACTTGCGCTTTCCCCCAGAGCGGTAACAGCAGTGTCACGCAGTCCGCCGCGTGGATCAAAGGATCTATGGTTTTCCCTAGAGTCTTTCCCACGAGGCTTACCCACGAGGCATTCCCACAGGGCTGTCCCACGTGCACACGTGGTGCGAGTCGATCCTCGGCTTGAACGTCAAGGCAGTGCAGGGAAAACAGGTTCCTCTGGAATGGACTGACACATCTGGGGGACTCTTGCAATGGTGGCACGACCCTGGAGTTCCTCTCGCCTTTCCTGTGGAGAGCGCCTCCTCTTGAGATGCGACGGGACGTCGGGAATTCTTTCCCTACGAAACAGGGAAAGGAACCCTCATCTCGAGCTAGGAGGCGGAAACGGGGCTCCCCTGGATGTGTGCGGGACCCTCGTGCTTCCTCTCGAGTGGAGACGGGTATGTCGGGGAACTTCTTGAGTTGCAGCAAGGGTGAGAAGGACCCTTTGGATGTTCCAGTGGTTAGATGTGATTAGCCTCGAGAAGCCTCAGCGGAAATGGGCCTCATCTCGCCTGGAGGGCAAAACCTCCTGGATTTTCTCGAGTTGCGGCATGTGCTCTCAACTTACGACGGGGACCTCAGGGACCCGGTCTGGTGGCCGCAGAAAAGGCCAGTCCCCATGCGAGTTCCTCGGGGGCCTCTCGGGATTCCTCTCCCGTCTATGCCGGGGACTAAGACCATGTGTGGAGTCGGGGCCGAAACCTGAGGATTCCTCTCCAGTGCTGACATGGATCTTGGGGTACTTCTGGAGTCTCCCCAGGGGAGTCAGTCCTCGTCTCGAATGCGGGCATGCACTTGCGCTTTCCTCCAGAGCGGTAGCAGCAGTGTCACGCAATCCGCCGCGTGGATCAAAGGATCTATGGTTTTCCCTCGAGTCTTTCCCACGAGGCTTTCCCACGAGGCTTTCCACAGGGCTGTCCCACGTGCACACGTGGTGGGAGTCGATCCTCGGCTTGAACGTCAAGGCAGTGCAGGGAAAACAGGTTCCTCTGGAATGGACTGACACATCTGGGGGTCTCTTGGAATGGTGCCACGACCCTGGAGTTCCTCTCGCCTTTCCTGTGGAGAGCGCCTCCTCTTGAGATGCGACGGGACCGCCGGGAATTCTTTCCCTACTAAACAGGGAAAGGATCCCTCATCTCGAGCTAGGAGGCGGAAACGGGGCTCCCCTGGATGTGTGCGGGACCCCAAGTGCTTCCTCTAGAGTGGAGATGGGTATGTCGCGGAACTGGTTGAGTTACAGCAAGGGTGTGAAGGACCCTTTGGAATTTCGAGTGGTTACATGTGATTGGCCTCGAGAAGCCTCAGCGGAAATGGGCCTCATCTCGCCTGGAGGGCAAAACCTCCTGGATTTTCTCGAGTTGTGGCAGGTGCTCTCGACTTACGACGGGGACCTCAGGGACCCGCTCTGGTGGCCTCAGGAAAGGCCAGTCCACATGCGAGTTCCTCGGGGGCCTCTCGGGATTCCTCTCCCGTCGATGCCGGGGCCTAAGACCTTGTGTGGAGTCGGGGCCGGAACCTGAGGATTCCTCTCCAGTTCTTACATGGACCTTGGGGTACTTCTGGAGTCTCCCCAGGGGAGTCAGTCCTCGTCTCGAACGCGGGCATGCACTTGCGCTTTCCTCCAGAGCGGTAGCAGCAGTGTCACGCAGTCCGCCGCGTGGATCAAAGGATCTATGGTTTTCCCTCGAGTCTTTCCCAAGAGGCTTTACCACCAGGCTTTCCCACAGGGCTGTCCCACATGCACACGTGGTGGGAGTCGATCCTCGGCTTGAACGTCAAGGAAGTGCAGGGAAAACAGGTTCCTCTGGAATGGACTGACACATCTGGGGGACTCTTGCAATGGTGGCACGACCCTGGAGTTCCTCTCGCCTTTCCTGTGGAGAGCGCCTCCTCTTGAGATGCGACGGGACGTCGGGAATTCTTTCCCAACGAAACAGGGAAAGGAACCCTCATCTCGAGCTAGGAGGCGGAAACGGGGCTCACCTGGATGTGTGCGGGACCCTCGTGCTTCCTCTCGAGTGGAGACGGGTATGTCGGGGAACTTCTTGAGTTGCAGCAAGGGTGAGAAGGACCCTTTGGATGTTCCAGTGGTTAGATGTGATTAGCCTCGAGAAGCCTCAGCGGAAATGGGCCTCATCTCGCCTGGAGGGCAAAACCTCCTGGATTTTCTCGAGTTGCAGCAGGTGCTCTCGACTTATGACGGGGACCTCAGGGACCCGCTCTGGTGGCCTCAGGAAAGGCCAGTCCCCATGCGAGTTCCTCGGGGGCCTCTCGGGATTCTTCTCCCGTCCATGCCGGGGCCTAAGACCTTATGTGGAGTCGGGGCCGGAATCTGAGGATTCCTCTCCAGTGATGACATGGACCTTGGGGTACTTCTGGAGTCTCCCCAGGGGAGTCAGTCCTCGTCTCGAATGCGGGCATGCACTTGCGCTTTCCTCCAGAGCGGTAGCAGCAGTGTCACGCAGTCCGCCGCGTGGATCAAAGGATCTATGGTTTTCCCTCGAGGCTTTCCCACGAGGCTTTCCACAGGGCTGTCCCACGTGCACACGTGGTGGGAGTCGATCCTCGGCTTGAACGTCAAGGCAGTGCAGGGAAAACAGGTTCCTCTGGAATGGACTGACACATCTGGGGGTCTCTTGGAATGGTGCCACGACCCTGGAGTTCCTCTCGCCTTTCCTGTGGAGAGCGCCTCCTCTTGAGATGCGACGGGACCGCCGGGAATTCTTTCCCTACGAAACAGGGAAAGGATCCCTCATCTCGAGCTAGGAGGCGGAAACGGGGCTCCCCTGGATGTGTGCGGGACCCCACGTGCTTCCTCTAGAGTGGAGATGGGTATGTCGCGGAACTGCTTGAGTTACAGCAAGGGTGTGAAGGACCCTTTGGAATTTCGAGTGGTTAGATGTGATTGGCCTCGAGAAGCCTCAGCGGAAATGGGCCTCATCTCGCCTTGAGGGCAAAACCTCCTGGATTTTCACGAGTTGCGTCAGGTGCTCTCGACTTACGACGGGGACCTCAGGGACCCGCTCTGGTGGCCTCAGGAAAGGCCAGTCCACATGCGAGTTCCTCGGGGGCCTCTCGGGATTCCTCTCCCGCCTAAGACCTTGTGTGGAGTCGGGGCCGGAACCTGAGGATTCCTCTCCAGTTCTGACATGGACCTTGGGGTACTTCTGGAGTCTCCCCAGGGGAGACAGTCCTCGTCTCGAACGCGGGCATGCACTTGCGCTTTCCTCCAGAGTGGTAGCAGCAGTGTCACGCAGTCCGCCGCGTGGATCAAAGGATCTATGGTTTTCCCTCGAGTCTTTCCCAAGAGGCTTTCCCACGAGGCTTTCCACAGGGCTGTCCCACATGCACACGTGGTGGGAGTCGATCCTCGGCTTGAACGTCAAGGCAGTGCAGGGAAAAGAGGTTCCTCTGTAATGGACTGACACATCTGGGGGTCTCTTGGAATGGTGCACGACTCTGGAGTTCCTCTCCCCTTTCCTGTTGGAGAGCGCCTCCTCTTGAATGCGACGGGAACGCCGGGAATTCTTTCCCTACGGGGAAAGGATCCCTCATCTCGAGCTAGGAGGAGAAAACGGGGCTCCCCTGGATGTGTGCGGGACCCCACGTGCTTCCTCTCGAGTGGACGGGTATGTCGGGAACTTCTTGAGTTGCAGCAAGGGTGGAAGGACCCTTTGGAAGTTCCAGAGGTTAGATGTGATTAGCCTCGAGAAGCCTCAGCGGAAATGGGCCTCATCTCGCCTTGAGGGCAAAACCTCCTGGATTTTCACGAGTTGCGTCAGGTGCTCTCGACTTACGACGGGGACCTCAGGGACCCGCTCTGGTGGCCTCAGGAAAGGCCAGTCCACATGCGAGTTCCTCGGGGGCCTCTCGGGATTCCTCTCCCGCCTAAGACCTTGTGTGGAGTCGGGGCCGGAACCTGAGGATTCCTCTCCAGTTCTGACATGGACCTTGGGGTACTTCTGGAGTCTCCCCAGGGGAGACAGTCCTCGTCTCGAACGCGGGCATGCACTTGCGCTTTCCTCCAGAGTGGTAGCAGCAGTGTCACGCAGTCCGCCGCGTGGATCAAAGGATCTATGGTTTTCCCTCGAGTCTTTCCCAAGAGGCTTTCCCACGAGGCTTTCCCACAGGGCTGTCCCACATGCACACGTGGTGGGAGTCGATCCTCGGCTTGAAAGTCAAGGCAGTGCAGGGAAAAGAGGTTCCTCTGTAATGGACTGACATATCTGGGGGTCTCTTGGAATGGTGGCACGACTCTGGAGATCCTCTCCCCTTTCCTGTTGAGAGCGCCTCCTCTTGAGATGCGACGGGAACGCCGGGAATTCTTTCCCTACGAAACAGGGAAAGGATCCCTCATCTCGAGCTACGAGGAGAAATCGGGGCTCCCCTGGATGTGTGCGGGACCCCACGTGCTTCCTCTCGAGTGAGACGGATATGTCGGGGAACTTCTTGAGTTGCAGTTAGGGTGTGAAGGACCCTTTGGAAGTTCCAGAGGTTAGATGTGATTAGCCTCGAGAAGCCTCAGCGGAAATGGGCCTCATCTCGCCTGGAGGGCAAAACCTCCTGGATTTTCTCGAGTTGCGGCAGGTGCTCTCGACTTACGACGGGGACCTCAGGGACCCGCTCTGGTGGCCTCAGGAAAGGCCAGTCCCCATGCGAGTTCCTCGGGGGCCTCTCGGGATTCCTCTCCCGTCGATGACGGGGCCTAAGACCTTGTGTGGAGTCGGGGCCGGAACCTGAGGATTCCTCTCCAGTGCTGACAAGGATTTTGGGCTACTTCTGGAGTCTCCCCAGGGGAGTCAGTCCTCGTCTCGAATGCGGGCATGCACTTGCACTTTCCTCCAGAGCGGTAGCAGCCGTGTCACTCAGTCTGCCGCGTGGATCAAAGGATCTATGGTTTTCCCTCGAGTCTTTCCCACGAGGCTATCCCACGAGGTTTTCCCACAAGGCTGTCCCACGTGCACACGTGGTGGGAGTCGATCCTCGGCTTGAAAGTCAAGGCAGTGCAGGGAAAACAGGTTCCTCTGGAATGGACTGACATATCTGGGGGACTCTTGGAATGGTGGCACGACCCTGAAGTTCCTCTCGCCTTTCCTGTGGAGAGCGCCTACTCTTGAGATGCGACGGGAACGCCGGGAATTCTTTCCCTACGAAACAGGGAAAGGTCCCTCATCTCGAACTAGGAGGCGGAAACGGGGCTCCCCTGGATGTGTGCGGGACCCCACGTGCTTCCTCTCTAGTGGAGACGGGAATGTCGCGGAACTGCTTGAGTTGCAGCAAGGGTGTGAAGGACCCTTTGGAAGTTCCAGTAGTTAGATGTGATTGGCCTCGAGAAGCCTCAGCGGAAATTGGCCTCATCTCGCATGGAGGGCAAAACCTTCTGGATTTTCTCGAGTTGCGGCAGGTGCTCTCGACTTACGACGGGGACCTCAGGGACCCGCTCTGGTGGCCTCAGGAAAGGCCAGTCCGCATGAGAGTTCCTCGGGGGCCTCTCGGGATTCCTCTCCCGTCGATGCCGGGGCCTAAGACCTTGTGTGGAGTCGGGGCCGGAACCTGAGGATTCCTCTCCAGTGCTGACATGGATCTTAGAGTACTTCTGGAGTCTCCCCAGGGGAGTCAGTCCTCGTCTCGAATGCGGCATGCACTTGCGCTTTCCTCCAGAGCGGTAGCAGCAGTGTCACGCAGTCCGCCGCGTGGATCAAAGATCTATGGTTTTCCCTCGAGTCTTTCCCACGAGGCTTTCCCACGAGGCTTTCCCACAGGGCTGTCCCACGTGCACACGTGGTGGGAGTCGATCCTCGGCTTGAACGTCAAGGCAGTGCAGGGAAAACAGGTTCCTCTGAAATGGACTGACACATCTGGGGGACTCTTGGAATGGTGGCAAGATCCTGGAGTTCCTCTCGCCTTTCCTGTGGAGAGCGCCTCCTCTTGAGATGCGACGGGAACGTCGGGAATTCTTTCCCTACGAAACAGGGAAAGGATCCCTCATCTCGAGCTAGGAGGCGGAAACGGGGCTCCCCTGGATGTGTGCGGGACCCCACGTGCTTCCTCTCGAGTGGAGACGGGTATGTCGGGGAACTTCTTGAGTTGCAGCAATTGTGTGAAGGTCCCTTTGGAAGTTCCAGTGGTTAGATGTGATTAGCCTCGAGAAGCCTCAGCGGAAATGGGCCTCATCTCGCCTGGAGGGCAAAACCTCCTGGATTTTCTCGAGTTGCGGCAGGTGCTCTCGACTTACGACTGGGACTTCAGGGACCCGCTCTGTTGGCCTCAGGAAAGGCCAGTCCCCATGCGAGTTCCTCGGGGGCCTCTCTGGATTCCTCTCCCGTCGATGCCGGGGCCTAAGACCTTGTGTGGAGTCGGGGCCGGAACCTGAGGATTCCTCTCCAGTGCTGACATGGGTCTTGGGGTACTTCTGGAGTCTCCCCAGGGGAGTCAGTCCTCGTCTCGAATGCGGGCATGCACTTGCGCTTTCCTCCAGAGCGGTAGCAGCAGTGTCACGCAGTCCGCCGCGTGGATCAAAGGATCTATGGTTTTCCCTCGAGTCTTTCCCACGAGGCTATCCCACAGGGCTGTCCCACGTGCACACGTGGTGGGACTCGATCCTCGGCTTGAACGTCAAGGCAGTGCAGGGAAAACAGGTTCCTCTGGAATGGACTGACACATCTAGGGGACTCTTGGAATGGTGGCACGATCCTGGAGTTCCTCTCGCCTTTCCTGTGGAGAGCGCCTCCTCTTGAGATGCGACGGGAACGCCGGGAATTCTTTCCCTACGAAACAGGGAAAGGATCCCTCATCTCGAGCTAGGAGGCGGAAACGGGGCTCCCCTGGATGTGTGCGGGACCCCACGTGCTTCCTCTCGAGTGTAGACCGGTATGTCGGGGAACTTCTTGAGTTGCAGCAATGGTGTGAAAGACCCTTAGGAAGTTCCAGTGGTTAGACGTGATTAGCCTCGAGAAGCCTCAGCGGAAATGGGCCTCATCTCGCCTGGAGGGCAAAACCTCCTGGATTTTTTCGAGTTGCGGCAGGTGCTATCGACTTACGACGGGGACCTCAGGGACCCGCTCTGGTGGCCTCAGGAAAGGCCAGTCCCCATGCGAGTTCCTCGGGGGCCTCTTGGGATTCCTCTCCTGTCAATGCCGGGGCCTAAGACCTTGTGTGGACTCGGGGCCGGAACCTGAGGATTCCTCTCCAGTGCTGACATGGATCTTGGGCTACTTCTGGAGTCTCCCCAGGGGTGTCAGTCCTCGTCTCGAATGCGGGCATGCACTTGCGCTTTCCCCCAGAGCGGTAGCAGCAGTGTCACGCAGTCCGCCGCGTGGATCAAAGGATCTATGGTTTTCCCTCGAGTCTTTCCCACGAGGCTTACCCACGAGGCATTCCCACAGGGCTGTCCCACGTGCACCCGTGGTGGGAGTCGATCCTCGGCTTGAACGTCAAGGCAGTGCAGGGAAAACAGGTTCCTCTGGAATGGACTGACACATCTGGGGGACTCTTGCAATGGTGGCACGACCCTGGAGTTCCTCTCGCCCTTCCTGTGGAGAGCGCCTCCTCTTGAGATGCGACGGGACGTCGGGAATTCTTTCCCTACGAAACAGGGAAAGGAACCCTCATCTCGAGCTAGGAGGCGGAAACGGGGCTCACCTGGATGTGTGCGGGACCCTCGTGCTTCCTCTCGAGTGGAGACGGGTATGTCGGGGAACTTCTTGAGTTGCAGCAAGGGTGAGAAGGACCCTTTGGATGTTCCAGTGGTTAGATGTGATTAGCCTCGAGAAGCCTCAGCGGAAATGGGCCTCATCTCGCCTGGAGGGCAAAACCTCCTGGATTTTCTCGAGTTGCAGCAGGTGCTCTCGACTTATGACGGGGACCTCAGGGACCCGCTCTGGTGGCCTCAGGAAAGGCCAGTCCCCATGCGAGTTCCTCGGGGGCCTCTCGGGATTCATCTCCCGTCGATGCCGGGGCCTAAGACCTTATGTGGAGTCGGGGCCGGAATCTGAGGATTCCTCTCCAGTGCTGACATGGACCTTGGGGTACTTCTGGAGTCTCCCCAGGGGAGTCAGTCCTCGTCTCGAATGCGGGCATGCACTTGCGCTTTCCTCCAGAGCGGTAGCAGCCGTGTCACTCAGTCTGCCGCGTGGATCAAAGGATCTATGGTTTTCCCTCGAGTCTTTCCCACGAGGCTTTCCCACGAGGCTTTCCCACGAGGCTGTCCCACGTGCACACGTGGTGGGAGTCGATCCTCGGCTTGAACGTCAAGGCAGTGCAGGGAAAACAGGTTCCTCTGGAATGGACTGATATATCTGGGGGACTCTTGGAATGGTGGCACGACCCTGAAGTTCCTCTCGCCTTTACTGTGGAGAGCGCCTCCTCTTGAGATGCGACGGGAACGCCGGGAATTCTTTCCCTACGAAACAGGGAAAGGTCCCTCATCTCGAACTAGGAGGCGGAAACGGGGCTCCCCTGGATGTGTGCGGGACCCCAAGTGCTTCCTCTCTAGTGGAGACGGGAATGTCGCGGAACTGCTTGAGTTGCAGCAAGGGTGTGAAGGACCCTTTGGAAGTTCCAGTGGTTAGATGTGATTAGCCTCGAGAAGCCTCAGCGGAAATGGGCCTCATCTCGCCTGGAGGGCAAAACCTCCTGATTTTCTCGACTTGCGGCAAGTGCTCTCAACTTACGACGGGGACCTCAGGGACCCGGTCTGGTGGCCGCAGAAAAGGCCAGTCCCCATGCGAGTTCCTCGGGGGCCTCTCGGGATTCCTCTCCCGTCGATGCCGGGGACTAAGACCATGTGTGGAGTCGGGGCCGAAACCTGAGGATTCCTCTCCAGTGCTGACATGGATCTTGGGGTACTTCTGGAGTCTCCCCAGGGGAGTCAGTCCTCGTCTCGAATGCGGGCATGCACTTGCGCTTTCCTCCAGAGCGGTAGCAGCAGTGTCACGCAGTCCGCCGCGTGGATCAAAGGATCTATGGTTTTCCCTCGAGTCTTTCCCACGAGGCTTTCCCACGAGGCTTTCCACAGGGCTGTCCCACGTGCACACGTGGTGGGAGTCGATCCTCGGCTTGAACGTCAAGGCAGTGCAGGGAAAACAGGTTCCTCTGGAATGGACTGACACATCTGGGGGTCTCTTGGAATGGTGCCACGACCCTGGAGTTCCTCTCGCCTTTCCTGTGGAGAGCGCCTCCTCTTGAGATGTGACGGGACCGCCGGGAATTCTTTCCCTACTAAACGGGGAAAGGATCCCTCATCTCGAGCTAGGAGGCGGAAACGGGGCTCCCCTGGATGTGTGCGGGACCCCACGTGCTTCCTCTAGAGTGGAGATGGGTATGTCGCGGAACTGGTTGAGTTACAGCAAGGGTGTGAAGGACCCTTTGGAATTTCGAGTGGTTACATGTGATTGGCCTGGAGAA